>NC_134471.1:55772687-56093250 GCF_964194025.1 Convolutriloba macropyga | reverse complement strand
CTTACAAAACTATTGCAAGTTCTGAAAATTAACAAGTCGTTTTCAATTTCTTACAAGTTAACTATTCGACTTACAAGTTCTTACATGTTAACCATTCGACCTACAAGCTTCTTGAAACTTCAACTCAAAGGGTTCTTACAAGTTAAACATTTGACTTAAAACATTCGTTCTTAAATAAGTTCTTGGAATACATATTGTTACAAAACAACTTTTTTGCCTATCTAGTAGCAAAAGACAATAAAACGTTGCAAGATATGAATGTAAACAGGTGTTTAAACAACATAAAATTTCGAAAAGTGTGAATTAAAACTATAAAATACAAAATGAAGGTAACTAATTTGTTTAAAAAAATTCAGAAAATGCTGGCATATTAATTTAAAATTTCACACAAAGTAAAAGAGTGGACAAAATTTTAGGAAGCTTCTTAAAGAAGCAATTGTGAAGACGCTAATTGAGATCATCTACTATTTATTATTTGAAATGCAAAACGACCTTTTGAGATGATAAAATTGAAAAGTAACCGTTTTGTCAACTCAGGTTGCATTGTATTATGTTATCTAAACCAAGCAACTATCTCCAGCGTGCTTTCTAGGGTGAATGACTGAATTTTACATTGAAATAACCAATAATAGCGGAGCTCAACCGGAACGAACTTGCAAGAAACTTAAATTTTAGCCTTTCGGCTTGCAAGTTCTTACAAGTTAACCATTCGACTTGCAAGTTCTTACAAGTTAATCATTCGGTCTTTACCCGGACAGTTTTTAATTTAATAAACCTGGCATCTTGGAAATTTTTTAAACTGTCTTCAAAGGAAACGGAAACGGAAATCTCTTGCATAACATCTTACCATCAATGGATCTCGCAGGAAGATTGCAAAACTTTCAGTTATATTGAATCTACCAGTTTCGAAAAAAGTACTGATCGAACTTCTTTTTAATTTACAGAGCATCATATTACATAAAGTTTCATTTTAGTTTCATGAAATATTTTACTACCTGTGCAAAAGGAAGATTCGTGTGATCAACTATCCGTGGCAATAATAAAACTGGCATAACTGTGGAAACAACTTGATAAAAGAATTTAACTTGAACAACAATTTTTTCACGAAGTTGAAAAAATGCTATAAAAGTATGAAAAAAAAATGAAAAACAATTTACGCAAATCGAAATGAATTCAAACTAATCATGAATGAGCTTTGCATTTGGTTGCAAGTTTAACTCTAAAATCGTATATGTTCAATTTGTTTACAGTTTAGAACAAGAAAACTGTTTCGGTGAATTAATAAACTTGAAGATGGTACTCTAATTCTAATGAAGGAAACAATTGCATCCCAATATTTTCGTAAAAATTAATTCATGATGGAAATATGCGGCAAATTTACTTAAACTTTTTTCAACTTTTTCAGATGAAACTTCTTCAAATGCTATTAAAACAGTTTTTAAGCGAACGCTTCCAGTTTTTAAAAGATACGTCAGAGTTGAAGCGTCAATCATTAACTCAACTCAAAAACCGGATAAAAGATTGCTTTCCACTGGGGATATAAAAACAGTAAATAAATAAACTAGGTAAGTTTGGGAGTATTGTTTACTGCCGGTGAAAAATTAATAACTAAAAACACTCTTTTGCGCGTCAGTTTCTAACGTTATTTCGTCCGCCGCGACCATCGACCATAACTCTAGTTGCTTTTTGGTTTAAATGCTGCTTTTGAGCGATATCTGAATTCAGTACAAAAGCATTGTGCGTGTTTTTATAATGAGAAATACGCAATTCTTCTATCTGTTTTACTAGCTGCGCGACTTCATAAATAATTCTATTAATGTTTTATGCCATAATCCGTTTTGTTTTCAAGGTGGCATTAAAAATTCAGGGCCTGTACTGTGGCTAGATGGCTCTGGTGAAATTCAATTGAGTATTATGGACTTAATCGTACCATTCAAGGTGTATTTCTTATACACTTTTTCAGCTCCGCAATAAAGGACTTATGAACAACCACTACATAAGCACCGGTTGAACAATTTTCAGCTCCCGTGAATGTGGTGGTGAAATGTTGTTATTTATTGGAACAAAAACTATTATAGAGAAAACAGGAGGGGCGCATGAGACATGTTTGAATAATGTGGGCGTTTCTGTTATGTTAAATTATGACATAATTTACTTAATGAGAAACACTTCACTTGTAAAAATAGAGAGGAGACATTTCATTGATTTGTTTCAATCATACAACAATTCTCCGTTTGAGCGACCTCTGTTCTGCGCCAGTATTGAATAAAATTGCAGAAATTGCAGTCTAAAATTACAAAAATAATTTCGAAATTTGCTGCTTTCTAAATTTCTGAAAAGAAATAATGAAAAAAACCCAAACTTAAACTTAACTTCCTGATATCAAGATAGAGTACTAAATTGACGATTTACTATTGGGACACGATGAATCCGTAGTGATATACTATTGTAACGACCCACCGTACCGCCAACAGCTATCACCACAAATATTTAGGGCTAAGAGGACTCGAACCAACTATCTCCAGAGCCGCGGTCGGGCGTTTTAAACTACACCGCATTCCTAGCAACGTTAAAATTCTGTTTTATTTATATAGCAGCTGTGGTTGTTACACCATGAAATTAGTTCGGGCCCATATATACGGAAACAACTTGTTCTGAAATGCTTTCAGGTCAGTGAAGCGTGCATCACTTCATATAGACATGACTCACTCAAAAAGGATTCTCAGAGTACTCTAGCCACTGTAAGAAAATCCGTATTTAAGAGAAATTTTCAGACATTTCTAGGGACAAGATTCCCAATTGACAAGGCCAAATTTGAGGCTTACATCAACGACACATTGATTTCATTATAAAAGAAAAATGCAACGGGGGTCAATTCCAATTTTCGTAATGGGATTAGCGTTCGAGTACTCTTAACTATTAACTTAGTTCAGTTTAATTAATTTTGAACGTTTTTAAATTTCATATAGCTTCTGATGAAAATTGTTTTTCAGTTGACTGCCCGGCGTTTGATGGCAGAGCATATCAGCGCTGAATCAGCCTGAAGATTTTCTGCTTTTCCGGGATGGCCGGTACTCTGTTCAGGCCCAATTTACCCTGGCTAGTCTCCATTGTCCAGCAAAATAAACTGCATGAAAAATAAAGTGTTCTGCCTACCTACAAATTTTGCCTTGGATGATATTTCAACTTATAGATGGGTCCTTGTAATAATTCATTGCGTAACAAGTGGTAACCACTGAGCTAAGTGGGTCTTATGGTAATAAACAAATTGGTTTAACCAAAAAGAGCTTCTATAGTACAATAGTAGTTACTCGTTTTCGGCTACATATTTTCGGCTCACTTTTCATTTCAGCCCATGTATCTTTCAGAAAAAAATGCATGAACGAACTCAAAACTGCATTATCATAATGAAGATAAACTGTGCATGAAGAAACTTAAAACATTCTTGATATGCAATATATCAGAGATGAATTCTGATTTAACTTTTGTAGTACACCGGTTCAGCGCTGATTGGCTCTGAGACTATTTTCAGGGTGTATATAATTTGTTTATACAAGTGACTGTTAAAAAAACAAAAATTATGGCCTGAATTCTTTTGTGATGAGTCAATGTGCATGTAGCTCTAGTATCTAGAGGAAGCATCTACTGGAGAATATTTCCCAGTTTTTGTTCGGAAAAAATATGGTTATTTACCACTAATATGCTCATGAATTGTAAAAGTGACAGCAGAAATAAGTGACAAGTTGTTGTTAATAAGTAATGAAAATTAAAGGAAAAGATATATTGTGGTTTGAAGCCATAAAAGATACAAAAGACCTAAACTATTATCTTTTTGCGTTAAAATTTTTTCTAGAAACTTTTCTTAACTGGTTATTTTTTATTCAAATAAAAACAAGTTTTGCAAGCGATACTAACAACACTTTTACGAAACCATCAGATGTCAAGCTTGATTCTAAGAGGAGCTTCTTATCATGATCCACAAAAATATTTTAAGTATTGAGCAAAATATAATTTTTCCACAATTGATACATGTCTCCGCAGGCTCTTTTTAATAATATCGTATAATTTCACGAGGTTTCATAAGTATCTGTTAAGTTGCAATAGAGCATGTAAAATTTTCTTCCATTCAAATGGCTTTGCACGTTTCACTTTTGCAACGAACAACTACTGCATTCTTTGTATGTCATTGAATTTTGGCCATTCAAACAACCAAAATAGACCCTGCCACATACAATGACCGGCTGGAGTATCGATTTTCGATTTCAATATTTTATCAATTTATCAACATTGATTTTCTCTCGCATATTTCATGTATTGACATTACAATGCCAGTTGAAAAGTGTGACGCATTTTGAAAACTGTGGCAGAAAATGGAAAAGAACGAAGACTTTGTTCGTTTTGAGCTCTTTTCCTTTTCTTCATTGATTAAACTTTAATGCATCTTATACTCTGCGTTATGAATTTTAATGCTGTTAAATTGAATTTTGATCTTCATTTATGAAGTGAACAATGTTTTTGTGTTGGTATAGCGACTGTTTTTGTCCGCGTGAACAAAAGTTCATAAATTTTTAATTAGCGTTGTAAGTTTTCATTAAGAGGACACGTGTTAGTGCTTTTTCAACTGAAACAAAAGTAGAAATAACTGACGCTTTTACAATAACATCTTTTCTGTTTCATTTTTGCATAAATTGTAATATCCAAACACCAATATTCAAGTATTATAAGTAGTCCAAATTTTGTATTTCGATATTTTTTAACCCTTGTGTAGTATTGCCGGGAATAATAAAATGAAGCTAAGGAAATTAAATGCTAACAAAATTATTCATTTATGACTTAGTTAGACTAATATCCGTCGGAACGGAAATTACATGTGATCGATGCGACAATATGAGACGTAACAATTTTGGCGGCTCATGTCGACGCAACCAAAATTAATTAATCTTCAGAAGTTCCTGCGCATCAAGGAACAGTGCGTGAAAACGCCCCCTTTTCAACATGTGTTCTAAAGTGAACAAATGATTTTATTGGTAAATCAATGGGGATTAAATGAAAGAATGCCGCTAGGTTTTGGTGAATTTTTCCAAATGCTTAACATTATCAGAAATTTTCTGTCCATGTGTCAAAGTTGTTAAAAGCTATACAGTTGAAAAACTGTATTTTGGTTTCACCCGCTTGGGTCTAATTTCCGGCTTCAGTTGGTAGCTGTTAACCCTAAAAAAACCACAAAACAAAAATAACATATAAAGCATTTTTTTAATTAGACAAGGTTGTGGACGATTTTTTATTAATATAGGTTTTGCATGAAGCCATTGGATATTTAATTAAATTACTTAACATCACAGGCGTCTACCGGTACCAAAACAAAAACTAGTTAAACAAACGTGACTCGCACTTCCCACCGTCTCTGGACGCCCAATGTGGAAAGCGCTTAAATTATGTGTAAGTCATTTCCACAGGGCATTAAGTAGCTTAAAATGGAAAATACAACCCAAGAAATGTAATAAGAGAGTTACATTTGGCGGTTCGGCGGTAGGGCTTTCTACAAAAATTTTCAATCCTTTTTGACATGAAGCAAATTGAAAAATTAAGATAAGCCCATCGAACTTTTATTGGAAGTATTTTTTGCAAAGAGAGCATGAAATACTATATTTTGCATTCTATCACACATATTTCAATATTCACAACTAGCACTACATCCACAATAGTGGTCAAATTTGTTTCCACAGCCTTAATCTTTAAGCAAGATTTTCGTTTTTCACTATTCAAAAACTATTCATATAAGTCAAAAACACATCATAAGTACAGATGAGACTTTGAATAAACTTCATCACTGTGTGTCATTACTAAGCTCTGGATTACAAACCTACAAATTTTGGCATCAATTATTTAATTTCGACAACAGTTAAGCACCGCTTATTTTTCCTTATTTACGTTCGAAAAGAGTTTTGTGATAATATTGATAAACTAAATGGAAACAAAAAACTATATATAAAAACTAATGGCTCCTAATTACTGTTTTAATTGGTAATATTGAAAAATTCCGGCTGTATTATTGACCGAAACTAATAAACTTCAATAAAAAACATCAGCGTGCACTGCTGAGAAAACACTGTGCTAAGCTTTGAAAGAAAGTTTGTTGTTTTCATTTTTGGGCATATTAATTGCAATTCTTTCCACTTCCATGAGATTAACGATGAGATCAAAATGGCTCGATATTTTCAAGAGTTTTTGTTCTCGCTATGTGAAACAGCAAAGTGGCAAAGACATCAAGCTACTTGCTATCTAAAAACCAAACAGCAGTAATTATCATAACCAACTATCATTTTATAAGCAATGGTACAATAAAAACGTTCTGAATAATATTATTATTGTATGATAAACTTAGAAGCTGCCACCGCTTACAAAGTTCTGAAGGATTTAAAGAGAGGGTGACAATCAACTTGGTTAAGCAAGACAGTCAGATAAATTACAGAAATTTATTAGGAGTGAAATATCATCCATGGAGCTCGAAACTCGGTTTAGATTTGCACTAATTTTTCTTCGTATGTCTGATTCATCTGCTAACTAACATTCTTCATATAATTGACAAGTACAAACTTGAAGCGCAAAGGAAATTTCAAAAATTTTTTTACATTTACCGGAGTAGTTTATTTAAAGCGAAAAAAAAAACCGGGAGGTCTTCATAAGTTAAAGAAAACAATAAAAACCAGCCACTCCATTGTTTGTATGTTCTAAAAAATAAATAGGAAATAAAAAGTTTATTATAGTAGAAAATGAAGTAAAAACTTTACTCAAATACTTTTGATCGGCACCTTCTCGCTGAAAACATTTTCTTACCTTCAACAAAACATGAGTTGACATTTTAAAACATTTGTTGCAGCAAACTATCGTTCTTCTGCTCGGCAATTTATTTTTTTTGAATTGAGGGGTAACTTTATGGGAAATTTTGTTTTTGAGTGCACATGAATGCTTTTTACTTTCATTTGGGGAATTAATCCCCATTTTGTCATTACTTTGATAATCATAACCTACATTCCCACAGGAGTAACCCCCTTCCTTTCAACTTTATCCCAAAAATACAAGTTTTCATACAAGTGGGGGAATACAGATTAAGGTAAAATGGATATTTTCCATCCATTTGCTTTCCATTATTACCTTGGGGGGATACAATATCACGAGCAACCAAGGAAGCTCACAAAATTGTGTCACAGTTAAGATTAGAGAATAAATACTGGCGTTATGGATACGGGATAAAATATTTCGAAATGAGGATTAAAAAGTGATCATTTGCTTGATGAACTTTGCGCGTTCATCTCTAATACCTTTGTATAAAAATTTAGAAATTGTAGAAAAAGTTGGTAATATATTTTCAAGTCGAAAATGCAGTGTTCTATGTTTGAAAAAGACAAGTTTTATGATAGAAACTGAGCAAAAATTGACTACATTCTGAGCAGAAATCGACTATACATTTAGAGCCACACAACAGCTGATTAGCACTAAAATTTATTTAGGGTAGAGAATAAGGTATCAGTAAGTGATACGAAACTTGAAAATGAGGCAAAATTTTTGTATCACTTCGTGGTAATAAGTCCGCTTTTTCTATTAGCATAAATTTGAGTGTTTTTGTATTTCGCAGCTTTTTTCAGATACATTTTAGATTAATCATAATTTTTCCAAAAACTTTATGCTGCTGTTTCTGTATTGAATAATTGTTAATAGATGTCTTACAAATATGGAAAATTTTGAGAAAAAGAGTGCCTAAACAAACAGTTAGGTAGAGACAAAGACAACTTTCAACACAAGCAAGTGATAGTTAGGAGAGTAGAATGAAGGTCAAAATTGCTCTTATGTTAAAATTTTGGCAAAAAAACAAGAAGCTATAACTTTAGGTACACATAATATGCTTATTGAATCGAATTGGCAGGAAACTCGATGAAATTTTTTCTTCTATAATAGTACCTTGCAATTTACTGCATTAATGATATAAAAAAATTGAACTGTAAAAAGAAAAGAACTGCAGATGTTTTTGCCAAAAAATGAAAACCAACTTTAATCTTTGTGTTATTTATTCAGAGAAATAAATCTCATAACCACAATGCTGTTTATCATACGAAAAGGATCTTTTAGAAAAAGTTAATGCAACTAATATTCTGCTGCACAAACGTATTAAATTGAAAAGCTGTTCCAAAAATAGTTTTCAATCATCGAATATGTCACAAAAAGCGCACAATTGCAGCTATCGCCTGGACGGCTTGAAATCAAAACGCAAAAAATATTAGAAGTATTTCAAAGTTTGTAACTTTTAAAAATATATTTTAAAAGAATACTCAATCTTTATATTTCATTCATACACGATGCTTAATGATATAAATCACACCCCACTAGATAAAAGCCCAAGCAAGGGATTGGTATCATCAACAATCGCATTTCACAGCCAGTAACAACTGGTAACATCGTTTTAGTGCATACAGTGGCATTGTCAAAATTGGTGCTATCTTCACTGCAAAATATAAAAAGTGGGATTAAGTAAAAAAAGACAATCGATAATCTCAAGCGCACTATAGTAACAATCAAATAAAGTTTAAAAACAGAGAAACTGCTCATTAGAATTACAGTCAAAGAATTAAAAAGCAAACTATAAAAAAAATTGGCATTCTTTGTTCAAAGAAATACAGCGCTCAGCCCAAAGTGATAAAAATTTCCTCTCATGGGGAAAAATTTTAAATCCTGGTTTAGTTTTGCATTCATAACAAAATCGCTAATTCTCCAATTAATTTTGTTTTCTCATGTTTGATGTCCTTAATGTAATAGTTCTATCTGCAAGAAAAAGATCCGTTAATCAACAAAACCTGCTTTTCAGTTCCGGCTGTAACAACTTTTTACTGACAGGGATTTTTTCCCAAATAACTATCTGATTATGTTTCAGATGTACTTGAAGAACAATAATTGAAACGTTAGCTTGCGGCATTCTAAGCTTGTTTGAGGCATCAAACAGATAGGTTTTTCAAAATTTGAAGCTTTTGCACTTCCTCGAGTTTTTAAAGACCTATCAAAAAGACATCATAAATTATAAATTCAAGAGTTTCCTGAATCATACAAAATTTTGTTGTCTGTCTTTTCAGAGTTATTGATTGTTCAAAATTCACCTTAAAATCAAACACCTCACTATCGGCGAAAAATTGCTCTCAAATGACTAGCGGGAACTCTAATCTATTGCAGCCTGCTTCAGTCGTGAGGGGGGATTGAGTTACTAAATTCACTCAGGGGCAACAAATGACACCAGTAGAGGTTATTATATACCAATAAAACTATTAGAAAAATTAAAGTGAAAAAAAATTACACCAATTCCGTCAAAATTTTTATTTGACTTTTAGTAGTAAACTGCAGACTTGCGAATGAGAGAGAAATTTAAATCAAGCCAAACGGAAAAATCAAGAGCGTAAAAATTACTAGAAAAGTAAAAACGGTCAATGAAACTTTGCCTAAAAAGAGCAAGACCTTTACAATAATTTTTCCAAACTTGGTTCAAGTTCAACTAAAAAACAACTAAAAAACTATATATTAAAAAGCTGCTTTGCTGAATATTTTAGCAACCGCATCTAACGTGGGAACAGATCATGTTTTCCTGCACGACAATGTTAATCTAAAATTACAATTGTGCATAAAAGTTTAATCACAAGCTCAGAACAGATGAAAGTTTACCGATGAAAAAGCAAAAAAACAGACGTTGTTCCCAAACATGTTTTTACTAAATTTCTGAAATATGTTATATTACTGAAGTTTGTTTTTCAAACTTTCCTTAAATGTGTTGCGCTTTGTCTTGAAATTTAGGCATATTGATATCAATCAAAACCAGCAAACATTGAAATGCTTCGATTTTTTTTGGAATTTTTGGGAAAATATGCCCGCGTGATTGAGTTTTCACAAGTGAACTGAAAATTTACATACACAATTCGCATTTTTTGGGAAAAAGTCCATTAAAATTTGATGAGAACAACAAACTTAAGCATGCAAGAAAGTATATACAAAACACATTAAGTTGTCACTGCTTGTCGGCCAGCTCTGTGAAATTTCAATTTGGGCTTTGTTTACTTATCCAGCCCCTTTTCTCCAGAATAATCAATCACTTCCTCTCCACCCACCCCGGTGGGAGCTTTGTTTATTTTGTGAGACGCCCTTTGTTTACCTGTCTTTGTATTGATTGGAGCTGTAATGGAAAAACAAGCGCCCGAATTAAGATCACGCTGTGATATACCAAGAGGTCTCGAGAGCAGTTTGCAGTGTTGCTTTGAGGTTTGAAATGGCGAAGAAAAAAGGGGAAAATAATTGCTGTTCTCTAGCTTGAAGAAAACGCACTTCTAGAAGGTAAATTCATCTGAAATGCCAGATTTCTGAAGTGTAAGATTCTACAATGTCAGATTTTCCGATAGACATTGCCGGATTTCAAACTTGCAAGACAGTATTTCAAGCAAGTTTAAGTGACTCCTGCTAAAGTCACTTCCAAATTCTGATTGCATCCCGAAACGGTGCGTGGTTCTCGACGAATGCCACGTTTTGTCAGTTGCTTCATCAGAAGTCAGGTTGTTCAGTCTCTTCAGCGTAGACTTACTGGTATATGCAACAGTTAGGATCAACTAAGTTAAGTTCCCACTTTTGGTCGGTTATAGAATCGATTTTTATAATACTGGCTCCTGTCATCTTGAACTAATGAATTATCAACTGTTGAAGTATCTCAACGAAAAGCCGCCAGATTTCAATGTTTCAGCGCTTGTAATTTTAGAAGTACAAATTAAATTTAATCATCGGGACGCCGAAAAAAGCTGTATGGCTCATTCACTTCAAAAAACTTTTTTTTACAATTTTATACAAGGGTTTAATTTGTTTCTTTTTTCAAGTTTCATTGATCATTATTTGAACAAAATGTCATGAAATGTTAAAATATGAATTATTTGCTCTGAACAAACGATATCAACTTAGTTCAGCTTCGACAAAGTTGGTTCACAAAGCTTTGTCAACAAAGTTGGTTCACAAAACTATGGCTCAACATTTTGTGTTCAGTTTATTTGTATTGTACTTTATCTTGTTTTGCGATAAAATTTCAGGAAATGGTTGCCCACATTTGACTCCCGCTCACATAAATATAAATCTTCTTTCGGGTCAGTGGAAAGAAATCAGCGGAAAAATTGAAGATGCCAAGCTGGGAAATCTGGATTGTAACCTGATCAATTTCACCGTCGAAACTAACAACAAAGGTATATATATATATATATATATATATATATATATATATATATATATATATATATATATATATATATATATATATATATATATATATATATATATATATATATATATATATATATATATATTGATTTTTCTTTAAATATGACATCAATTGCGAGGAGTTTTTAAAAATAATTCTTTAATCAATTTATTTGCACAAACAATCGAAAATGAAAACTTTAAATTCAACGATAAAAAGGGGCCTTTTACCAGTGTAAAACTTCCAATAAATTTTTTAATTAAAAAATTAGTGATTTTCACATTTTTGAGCTTCAATCCCATTTTGAGTAACGATGATTATCTAAGTTCCGAGCACCGCAGAGGCCTACCCAAATCGTCACAAGCAAATTTGCCCCATCTGTGTATCTCTTCTTGGTTTTTCCTATGTTAATACACTGAAAATGCAACAATATTGCGAAAAATCGATACCTTAGCAAAAACGAGCAAAAATGAAGGGAATTGCGCCCGCCGTGTTTGCAAGAGTGTCCAAACTTTAACAGCGAAATTGAGATTCAAGCTATGTATCCTATTTTTCGCGAGCTATTTATCACTAATCTGTTCAATATAACTATCTCTTTTTCGCAAGCAACGTAACTCGATTTCACACTGAATGTACCTAAATTTTGCGATGAATGTATCTACAATCCGCAATTAAGCCTGTTTTAATGCGCGTTTATGAGCATGTAAAAGTGGTTTGAAGCTTTACTAATTGATGGCAATTAAGTGAATTAAAGTGGTTTACGGGTTAATTATAAATCATATCATACCAAGTTCGTTGTTTTTCAGGCTTTTATTTGTATTCAAGCATTAAAGTTTTGAGATAATGTTATGAAAATGTGACAAATAAACTAATTTTTGAAAATATCTCAATTTCAATTCAGGGTAATGGAAAAATAATATACCATCAACTCATATTCTTGATCGTCGCCTCACTATTTCTTGGCTTTTCAGGCTTTAATTTGTATTCAAGCATCATTGATTTGAGATAGTTTTATGAAATTTGACAAAAATTTTAACTTCTGAAATATCCCTCAATTTTAATTGACGGTCAAGGAAAGAGAAATTACCATCAACTGAGAATTTTGATCGTCGCCTCCCTAATTCCGTACTTTTTTGCTATCTATACAGCGATGGTTTTGAATGTAACAAGTTCTTAACTCCGCTTGCTCGTCCAAAACAAGATAAGATAGGACAGGGGGAAATTTTGGTAAAGTCACCTTGGATTGAATACTGTTTTTTTCCTGGCTAAATTTGGTTTAATCAGTCAGTCCCAATTGCATTCAGAAAATGAAATGTTTAACATTGAGTTTATTCAATATTTTTTTCGTCTATTTACAAGTTAACAGGTATCTTTGAATTTTTTCTGAAAAACCTCTCTATTCTGCTCTCTCTCTCTCTCTATAAACAAATGTCATAAAAAATAAATTCAGATGCAGGTATTTACAGATGTTTACAGATATTTACAACAACGATCACAATTCAAAACAATTATACTTTTCGTGTCATTAAGTTTAACCTCTAAATCACTTTAAAAGCTTTAAATAGATTTCGCATGTTCAATTAATAAAGCTTCAAATCATTTTTGCATGCTCAATTAATAAGGCTGTAAATCACGTTTTCGTGCTCAAAAACTAACGGTTAAGTAGTTCATTTGCGGATTAGAGTTACATTTGATGCAAAAAATAGATAGCTAAAATCAGCGAAAACGTGCTACAAGACTTGTTATACATTATAAAATCTTAAAGTATCTCAAATTGGCAAAAATGGTGTAACCATTTATGCGGAAAATAAGATACAAAGCTTTACTCCTATTTTCGTTCATTTTATTTATCTATTTTTCGTGCAATCTTAACTAAGGGAAAAATTTTAGGGTATACCTTTGCGGCGTTATGTTATGGATCAACGATTTTGCAATAACAAATAGTAAACACAATTGCAATTAAATAAATCAAATAAATGTTAAAAAATCACCAACTCAAAAAACCAACATAAAATATTGCAGAATTTTTCGAATTTAAAATAAATCTCTGAAAAAACAATCAGACTTGCAAGCTGTGAGAGCTGAGCTCGACCGAAGCAAACGTTCGAGATTCTTGCAAGATAAGATAACCAATAAGATAACAACTCGTCTAGCAACATCTCGCAAGATAGCAATCATCTGGCCTTGATTGGGCACTATTCTTCAGAAGAGAAAACTTTGAGAGCCTTTACGGAAACTTTTTGTTAAGATTTAGCCAAAACTACTTTTTCATAAGTTTCCGAGAAGATTTGGCTTATCAAGATCTTGATAAGTAATTTGGTGAGTTTCCAATAACGTCGGGATCTTTTGATGTCATGGCTAAATGCATCAAGTTTCGTTTGACTGCGTTATTGCGCTACAGCCGTTTTCTTAAGTTATTATTTTAGCATGGCTTTTCAATTTTTGTAAAAGACGTGATTTTGTTTCAGGCTGTCAAATTTCTGTACTAAAACCCAACGGATTAGATCAAATCGATTTTATAAATCAAGAGTTTCCGATGCAAACATGGCGCCAAGTTTACGCTTACCGTAAAACCAAAGTGGGGAAATTTTACACTAGAAGTGAGAAACGAACCTCGGGAAAAAGAATTATCACAGACCTTCGGATTACATTTCTATATCTCGATTCGAGCTGGGCATTGATTCACGTTTGCACCTTCGTAAACCGAAACTTCCGTTCAAGTGATGTCAAAATTTTATTACGCAATGATGTTCAAATCCTGTCCAACTACGATTACGTAATAAAAACAAAACTGATCAATCGTGGATTTCAACCTGTGGGCGGAAGTTTCCTGTCAGGTATAGAACGAGTGACCTGTCCGAAAATGGTGAATGAAAACAACAAAACAAAAGATGAACAGAAAGGTTCTGAACCTGAGAAGGCGTTCGATTTTGAATACGAGCAGAAACTTGTTTACAAAGAGTGTTTGGATAATTTTGACGAACCTTCTGTGTCAGAGATTATGTTCTGTTTAAGTCACAAAATTGCTAAGTGAATGAACCACTGACTCTTCTGCAAAACATCCAAGCTATTTATATACATGCTAATTCAAAATTGAGCCTTTTCCTTAAAAAAAGTTATCAATGTTTAGTATATTTGGAGTAAAGACAAGAAAATATTTCCAATAAACCATCAAGAGTTACGAACTTTTTCAAAATTAACCCTAAATCCCGGGTTAAACTTCATAATAGAAGTTTACTGAAAATGTATTTGAAACCCAATTCCTAATGATATTCATGGACCCCTTATAGATTGTTTTGAATTGCCAACTTCAGCATATTGCAGAACGATAGCCGGAGTTGTGCCGCTTCCTTTTAAAAAATGGGGAAGATTTATGAGACTCAACTCAATGCCTATCCTGGAAACACTATCACATGTTTCTTCACTGTTACCTCACAAAAGAATCTTGCAAGCTTCAACTTTGAAGTAATGCCAGTGAAAATGAAGCCTGAATTTGTACAGAATTGAGAGTCCCAACCAGCAAGACAGCATCGATATAAAATCAAAAGACAATTTTTACACGTAATATTAACGATGCTTTACAACAAGAATTGTCAAAATTGAGTTCATAACAACCAGACATTTACAATGTTGAAGGAACCAATACAGGGGAGGGAAACGCATCTAAAGATATAAAAACTGGGTCATGTTTGAATAAAATAAAATTGAAATACAAAATCACATCTAACAGTCTATCAAAAATGTGACGATAAAATAATTCAAGTCTGATGTGAATTAATCAGAAAAATTTTATTGCTTTCAGAGCTCTTAGAACAGCATAATATGTCTTATCCACATAAAGTTACCCTATGGTACCAAAAAGTTACGTACAGCACAATTTGTGCTCTTTAATTGTTATTTTTGCTCAAACGTTTGATTTGCGATAAAATGTGAGAGAAATGCGTGAACCCTTGATTTTAAACGAGATTTTCTTTTCAATTTCTGCGCTTACACAGAGGAGAGGGTTAAGCTGCTCTGCTCGTTTACTGGTTTACTCGTTTATGGTCGGAAAATAGTCTTGATTTGTCTCCATTAAAAAATGGGCAATTTTGACGGAACAATTACGAAAATTGGCAGGTCTTCGAGAAAATTTGGAAGAAAACTGTGAGAAAACTGACTCAGATGGCGTAAGAAACTTATGTGAAAACTATACAAAAAGTTTAGTTGAAGTTAAAAAAGCTAAAAAGGCAATGGATCGTTACAACTGAACTGATCTGAACTGAAAATGTTTTCTTATTTGATGTCTGTGGCGCTTTATAAAAACTCGTTAGGTGTACGTAGTTTTTTGGTACCACAGTGTTTTAAAACCTAAACTTGTTGTCTTTTCCTTTAATAACTTAAAATTGTACCTACTATATGTTAGGAAATCAAGATTCAATAATGGACAATGTCAAATTTTTAATTGCTTGTACTAAAACAAAATCAACATTTGCACTTGCTATTGGCTTCATTAAACTAGGTGTTGTCGAAATCTTCCCACAAGTTATACAATGCAGATAAAGATGACTTCACATGATTAATTTTAAATAATCAGAAATTATACAACATGACAAAAAATTTGAACGTAGACTACTGTGCTTGCTGAGTCCTTTTGCCTAGTTTAATAGCTGTTCGCTTCAACTTAATTCTCGCGTTTCTGTTAAATTACCTTTTTCAGTTTCAACAATTTTTAGGCAGTCGCAATATTCATAAATATTTTTAACGTGTCTCCAGAGCAAGAATTATTAGAAAATAATGATGGTTTTAGAAAAACGGTTTGAATATACTGCCATCTTGTCATTCTGCCTGAATTTAAGTGCAATCAGTTTATTGGAGAACAGGTAAATATTTAGAATTTGGTTGTAATTTTTGATTTTACCTGTTTATAATAATCCAAAAATAAGAGGCACTCAATGAAAACCTTTATCCCTTGATCTCAAAAAATGTGAAGCAGAAAACAGAAGTTTAATTAGGGATAATTGAAAGCATAAATCGAATTTTGAATTAGAATTGATGCATATAAAAACAGAATTGAAACAAGAAAATACCTAAAAACCTGAATAACATAGTTTACTAACTGGTAAAACAAAAAACACCTTTTTTTGCCTTAACACTTGTTTTAGTTACTTGTCCTTGACAAAGAGATAACTTAATAAACTTTTTGCTACTTAAGCCGCGGGTGTACGACCAGTGCGGTCCCTGTGTTTGTGTCGCATTTAACTCCCCGGATCATGGTAACATAGTAACTCAGCGCTGAATCATATTATTTCAATTCTGCAATTTTACCCTGCACAGTACTATGTTCATGTCATTTTTTACGCTGATCATGGTAAAAAAACAGAACAAAAAAATGTTACTCTGAATTGAATCTGCGCAGATCATTTTTACAGTCTGAGCAAAGTCTGCTCAGTCGAACTTTACAGACTGCTTATCCGAATGTAAGTCCGTTTTTGAATACCTACGGCTGAGGAACGATCCGTTTTTAACTACCTACGCCTTCTAAATTTTCACCGGATTAGAAACTCACATAGCTCATTCGCTAAAAAAATGCACGGGTGACAAATACAAGGCACTCGTTGCCGTAAATTCGGTTTTCAGAGTGGCATTTCAGTTTAAAAACGAAAAAAAATGTAATTGCTTATTTAGTAACAGCATTTGAACAGAAAAGTTATCGCTAATTAAAGTTTTTTTCTTTCTAATTATTTGACATTTTGCGGCTGTTGATTTTTGGTTCGACAGACCGAATTACCTAAATTACTATGGCAGATTACCTCAAAAAATTAAAACCGTTAACGTCATCATCATTTTTTGTTTACAAACTTGAGGTCAAAATCATGAGAACTAATTACAAAACAATTACTCTTTTGTACATCAAACATTATCGAGGTCATTTAAATGTCAGCGAACTAAATAATCAAAACTGGAAGAATTTAACAACCCAAATTTGATATTTACCCGATTTCATTAAAAGGTCATGTAATTTAACATAAAATAATTCAAACAATTTATCCAGATCCAACAAAACTATTTATTTGAAGCCCTTGTCCATTTTTCTCCAAAATGGCCAATTTCCATATTATTCGGCTGATCGCCATCTTTTGCATTTTCGGCCAATTGAACGCAGGAGCAGGAGTGGGCAAATGTCCTTACTTGTCGCCCGCTCATATATCTGATAAACTTTTCGGGGGCAGATGGTACGAGGTTAAAAGAGCCGATACTTCTTACGCTGGTGACAGAAAGGAAACGTGTAACTATGTGGACTATTCGTTTAACAAAGACCCAAACGGTTAGTTATACTACCTTACATTTTTATGATTCATAAAAAAACATTTTTTGCCAAATCTACTGCCAAAAATTTTGCCATCAAAAATGTAAATTTCTCCATATTGTTGCAGAAAAACTGAAAACAAACAACAAAACAGTCATTTTTACGCTTAGGAAAGAAAACTCAATATTTTTATTTTAATTTATTTGATCATGCGATTTCAGCGTTTCGTAATAATGAATGCTTGCATTATTTGTATATTAATTTTTTATGGGTCAAGTATGCTTAGCCTTTTGTTTATAATTTTAATTTATTTATTTAAAAAAAATGAATCGGTGAAAAGCTTTGAATATCTTGTTTTTAAAACAAAAATATTGTTTTTGATACTATTGGACAAACATATCGCGAAGTTTCATAGAAAATATACATTCCTGATTTTAATTGAGGCCACATACGAACAGTATGCAACTGATTAAAATAATTTACCAAAAAAAGTTGAAAAATAGCTCAAATAATTATGATTAAAATACAGGTTGGTATCTGACGATGAACAGCAGTGGTTTCGATGGGTCAGACTACATCTCGACAGAAGTTCATGCCAGACAACCAACTGATCTCCGCAGAACATCACTCGGCGTCTTCATTATGGAGGCAATTCAAGGCTAGTATGGAAAATCGACAAAAGTGCCGGGATCATTGCCCAGGGTATAAATATGGATCAAAATTTAAGGTCTTGGGTGTACCCTCCCAGGCGGCTGACTTTGAATACACAGTCTGGACCATACTTCTTTACTTTTCATCGCTCTAATTAAAATTGCGCAAGCTCATTGCACAGCGTGAACAGATTAAAATAGGTGAAAAAAGGAAATCACAGCTTGGTAATAAGTTTATGCTTCATCGGTAAACCATGCCAGCTGACTGACAAGATTTTTTAAAATGTAATGTAATCCTTCTGTAAATTTGAAGAAATAACATACGCTAATATATAGCTAGCTACTGTGTAATTGAACTGATTCAAGGCAGACTCGGAAAATCTATTGGGGTTTAGTTTGGTTTGAATTAAAGATCTCGTCGTTCGTCCACGCCAATTATTTCACAGACTAATTCAAATCATAAAACACAATTTGTTTGAGCAAAAATTTTTCAAAGTAATTTGTTTTACATATTTTTAATGAAAATAATGCTTATTTAACATTAAGATGTTTTTCTCCTCCAGTTTTCCAGTTTTTTTAACGTTCTTTTTAGCATTGATGATTTGACACGCGACGCTACAGCACCAAAATGTGCACAAAAACAAGCAAATTTGCTTGATTTTGTTGAGGTTTTGCCATGCTTTAGGATTAGAGATACAAGCGAGCGTGGAAAACAGTGACAGGAAGACGAATTGAATAAATATTGAGAAAGTTTAGAAATATCCGTCACATTTATCCACGATTTGTGTTTTTTGATTAATCGTCGAACAAAAACTGCTAACAAAGAGCAAATTAAGCAGAAATCAAAGAAAGCCTAATTGTTTTTTTAATTAGCCTAATTGTTTTTCTTTACATTACAAACTAAAAATGTAAATCAATGGTTTGAGCGTGCTCATGATAAGTTAATTAACAAAATCAATTTCTGAACTATGTCTTTGATCATTATTAACAAAACCGCGAACTCCAGCTGTAGACTGGGCTGATTGAAAAAACAAGTGACACATAAAAGTACTGATATACATCGTGGGCAAATAAGGCGATATATCGTCACATTTGGCCAGGATTAGATCGAATTGGCCAAAAAAAGCCAAATGTATGTTTTGCGGCGTAATGGATAACAAAACGTGAAAGTTAACTGAAGAATTCTGTCATAAAAGTATCGCCACAAGATCAGAACTTTGGACGATATCGATTATTTTGGCAGTATAAGAATGACGAAAAAAGTTGAAGGTAAAAATAATAGTGCAGAAAATCAATAACAACTTTTCACAGTTGCGTTTTTTCTAGCTCTCTTCAAAAATCTTCCAGTAAAACGAAAACAGATGCAATTCACCAATACATGCAAAATTTTGACAATCGTCACAAAATATGGAATCTCTTAACAAGAATTAATTAAGCCAACGTATTTTCGAATATCGTGATAAGATCTAGGCCGGGTCTAATCAACAGTTTTCAAGAACAAAATATGAGATTTCTTAATCTTGGATCTTATTGAAAAAGTGAAAAACTGACCAATGAAACCATTCGCAAAAGCCAAGACGAACAATCTAAGAAAAAAACAGCTGGGCACTATGAATCAAATAAATATTCAGCCAGACCTTGAGTTGCACCATTTTTTGAAATTTTTTATAAGTCTTGCTAAGTCCTCTTCAAGGTTAATTCTTTTTGCTTAATCTTATAGTTTTATCCAATTCTTGTTGAAAACGATATATGATTTCCGCAATTTAGCATGTGATAAGCAATCGTTCTCATTTATTTTTCAAAGATCTTGCTTCTTCGTAAAGATGAAAAGGTCTCATCCTAGTCTTATCCTAGGAAAAAGCCCTAGTCGAGACCATAAGGCTATCTCGAATAATCTTGCAAGATTCCTGAGAAAAAAATATCTTGCAAGATCTTGCAAGATTAAAAATTATATCGCGAGTTCTCGCAAGATGTAGAGTCTTTAAAGACTCTGCGAAGTACTTGCTTCCCAGAGCAGTCGAGTTCAGCTCTAATTGGTACTTTTGATTTGCTATTTCTATCATTTACTGCAGAAGGCTAGCAAAATTCAATTGGCCAGATGATGTATTGTGACCACCTAATTTGACAAACCATATCTTCCCGAGAAATTATATAATTTCAACGACCTTATAAGATTTATATGACTTGCTTAGTAATAGATTACTACAATCATGGCAACGTTAATCAAGCTTTTTATATTGTTCGCCCATAGTTTAGTCGCGTTTGGTTGAAAAAATGTGCCAGGCATATTTGGTCTATTTTTACGTAATTAATTTGTTAGTCCGATTTCAGATAACGTCAAGTAGTGCGATAATTTAACTCAAGTGTTTATTATCATGGGTGCTTGTGATAGCATGATTTAAAAAAAATTCTGACAAAGTATGAACATTGTTCCGACCCTCTTGAGGGGGGAGGAACTATATACTCAAATGGGTTTTTTTTGTTCCGTGAATTTTCGCCGCTCGATATATTCATCGTAGAGAGTTCAGACTGGTATCATTAGAAAGGTCGTCCAGCGTAGAATATAGAATTAAAAAGATTAAATTTTGGTTTTCTACAGGGAGTTATCGAGGTGTAAACTTCTGAGAAAAGAAGAGTGAATTCACGTTGTTTTTATTCACATTTTCTGGAATTTTTGCCTAAATTTTCGTCAATTTTGCTAAAATTTGTTTTAATGTTTAAGAATAGTGTGGCTGATTTTATTTTTGAAGACAAACAAGCAATGTTGATTGTTTTGATTTAATTTTTTGGTCAAAAAATCTGGATAAACATTTCAAAATTTAGCCTCTTTCATCAAAAACAGCACGAAATAAGCTACTTTAGTCCACTTTGTAGACTCAGAGGGGGGCTATTTCTACTTCATAGTCCGCTGAGAAAGCACTGTATTTAAAACTTTGCCATTTTTTGCTAACTTTACTCGTTGATTATCAAAAATGCAGAATTTATTTTGTGTTTTGAACTAACAAATTATCTATATCTACAACATTCGAAAAATCAATTGTTCCTAACGGACAATAAGTATTAGCACAGCTAGTTTTGGGCC
Source organism: Convolutriloba macropyga (assembly GCF_964194025.1). Classification (NCBI taxonomy): domain Eukaryota; kingdom Metazoa; phylum Xenacoelomorpha; order Acoela; family Convolutidae; genus Convolutriloba; species Convolutriloba macropyga. The sequence continues at coordinate 56,071,966 of NC_134471.1, read as the reverse complement.
ATTCTTGGGCTGTTACAATCCAAAAAAAATCGGGTTGTAATCAGTCGGTCTTTTTTTTAAAAAAAAAAGAAGACTTTTTTTAATAATAAAGAACAGAACATATCAAATCAAAGCTCAGGAGTGATAGGTCCAACCAATTCGCTTGCTAAGCAGCTCCAAGCTAATGAATTTAGTTTTTTAATTGAAAGTTTATGCTGGTTTCTTTTTTAAAAATAATTGACTTTTCAATAAATAATGGCTTAATTAACTTTTCCTCTATTTTTTTCTTAATTTGTTCAACTTCCAGCTTAGTGTCAGCAAAGAAAGACTGCTTCTTCTTTCTACTGATTTAACATTCATTCTCGGTTGCAGTTTTAAGCCTGAAGTTATTGTTTTCTGACTTTGATACTACAAGATTTCATATTTCTGTTTGTTTTGATATTTGCCAGGTTTTCACGTTTTCTAATTTTGTCACATTATCACGTTATTGACAGTTCTCATGTCACCTTATTAGCATTCAGAATAAGTCACAATTGAACATATTAAAATCCTGAAAGATCTACATCATCTTTTTAACGGCCTCGACGCCTCTTTCTTGAAGAAATCAATTGAATTTTTTAACTTTGTCTCTAACTGTCATTTATACTTTGTCGTTTCGGTCGTATGAAATTTCCTGTATAGTGATAGCTTTCATTGGCTTTTCACGGAAGAATAGAAGAACTGATATTCTGATATTAGTAGATAGCTGATGGCTCTCATGACTTTGAAAACAATCGTTTTCCAAAATTAAGAAAAACTTTTTAACTTCGCAATTTTGTTCTTTTTATGTTTCTTTTTGTTACCTAATCTCGTTAGTTAAATACAGGTCAAATATGACATTATGGGTCTCAAGGGAATAAAGAGGATTGGTGTCCGAAAATCTTTTTTTTTCAAGAATTTGTTATGACCTTATTGGCTTCGACACCGGTTTTTCACAAAAAAAAATTAAATTAATTTGATTTTTGTCATATTTGACGTTCTTTTTTGTGGATGCAAGAAATATGCTGGATAATTACAGGTCTCGAGGGCTTCTTTTTGAAGAATAAACGACCCTATTTAAATAGCTTTTTTTGAAATTAATTCCTTTCATGACATTGAATGTAATTTTGTTTCGAAAAAAAAATTAAAAGTATTACATACTTTAGCACTTCGGTTTTTTGTCTACTTGTTACCTAGTCTTACTAAAGAATGGCCACGTACTACATTATAGCTGCTTGAAGAGGGCGCAATCAAATATATTTTGAGTGCCAAAATTTGGCTTGACGGTTTTGACAGCGTTTTCTGGCAAGTTTCAATTGAAATTTTGTTTGTTCTTTGTTGTTCTTTTTAGCCGCTTTAAAAAATGAATAAGGACAGGTCCTAATGCCCTTCTATAGAAGCAGTGGTAATCGTAAATTTGTGGTAATATTAATTGATTCCTAATGGTATTTATTACTTTGAAGTTAACTGTTTCAAAAAAATAAGTTAATTTTTTTACTTTACTGTTTTTGTTCTTTTTTGTATAATTGTTACCAAACCTTTTTATGGACTGGTCGCATATGTTTTCTGGTGATTTATAAGTTATTTTTGTTTAGTTTTAGGTTTATCTGACGGTATGTTGACTTTGTTATTAAATTTAGTTTTTCAGAGGGACATAAATTTTTTGATGTAATGTTGTTGTTGTTTGATTTTGCTGTTCGTCTTGACTCGCTTTCTTAATATTGACATATTACAGCAATCTAATGCATCATTTTTTACTCCACTGAGTTATTTGCTTTGGAGGCTATCTTATCGTTCATACAGAATTTTTTGAAAAAGACTTGGGATTTTTTGGGATTCGCAAAAAATAATTTTTGGGTTTTTCTATCTGTTCCTCATTTGGTAGACAATTATGCCAAAATTCTTGATGGGCGGGGTCGGAACCTTATGTGCCATCGCACATTACCGAGCCGTCTTGTTTCATAAGTCGACACATAAAACAGAAATTGATCCGTAATATTGGTTAATCTGAATTTCTGTTTTTGATTAAGTTGTATTTTCCAGGAGAGCCTCAGAACAGTTTGTTTGTTTTGCACTTGGAGAGTGACTTCGCCCTTGTTTACTTCTGCTACGAACTGAGAGGGGGCGTGAAAACCGACATTGCTTGGGTTCTCTCTAGAGATCGGTTCCCAAACAAACAAAGGTAAGTTTCTAAAGCTTGGTCTGAGTTCTGACTAGTGTAAAAAGTCAAAGCCCAAATTAAATGGAACAGCTGGATTAACAAAATTTTATAATTCTGAGATTTTCAACAGAAATTTCAAACTTAAATGTTGATTTTCAATGCGTATTTCATCAGAAACTCATCCAACGTTATGATACAGGTTTTTAAAATTAGAATTAAAGTGGCTTAAAATGTTACACCGTTAAAAGTAAAATTATAAGCGGGTAAATTTACAGCAATTTTTTGCATGATTAACGCTTCAATAATGACCTTCTCTTCAACGAGCTGGTTATTTTTTTTCAAAAACTGATGGAGAAAATATAACTTTTTTGTAATAGATTAATCTATAACGTTGAGATTTGGAATTATTTTTAAATCTTATAGATATGCTCACTTGGACGAAAAACTCAAACAAAAAGGCGTCAATATAGAAATGCATGACGTCAGCCAAATTGACTGTCCACCGCCCAAATTGTCGAATTACAAGTGGGCCGAAGAAACAGACTACGAAGACGAAGGCGAAGATCCAACTTACCCACCGCTGAAAATTCACGAGTCGGATTTCCGATATTTCAGCCCTAAAGACAGAGCTTTTCGCGAGAAGAACTTTAAGAAAAGGAATGATTTAGAGCAGAAACAAAAAGTTGGGAAGCGCGGCTACAATATCGAGGAAAAAGACAGGAAGTTCCAAGAATGCATGAAAGAGTTTAATCACATAGATCTTGATGTTATGATGTTTTGCTATAATCATAAAGCGTAACACTAAAAAAGTTGTAAGTCATCAAGTTCTGGGAATTATATATAAACTACATAGCCCGAAATCCATTTTATAATAAAAAGTGATATAACAGTTTTCTAACTGACTTCTTTTTTAAACGAAAACTTCAGCGTGTAGCAACTAAAGTCTGCCAGGTAAATTTGACAATTACAGCAAAACATAAAGAGAGGAAAAAAATGTAAATACTTGTATTTTAACTTCAGAGCAAACCACATGTTGATCGCAACTATGAATTACTGCTGACATAGCAACTTCGAGAGAAGACTTACCCTGGGGCTACTCTTGGAAGAGCAGTTTAAGAGTAGGTGAAAACCATAAGAAATCCTTTTGAAAACAGTCAGGTAAAAAGAATTAAATTTTAAAAAAGGATATGAAAGGCTGATTGAAACGTCGTAGAAAGCATTATAGGTTAGGATGTTTGCAGAGTGTGTGAGAAAAGTCTCAGAGCAATAAAAATTTTGCAAAATCGTGAGCTGAAAAAAGATGCTTACATTGGGTCGATCCTTGAGTCGGATCCTGGTAATAGTTCTCATAGTCACAATGAACATAAATTTCAACAATAGGAACAAACCCATCAACACACTAAATAAAGTTAAGGTATTATTACCTTAACGGAGTGAAGGTAAACCGTTGACAAGGTAAAGTTAAGGTGAAGTTTACCTTAATTTTACCTTAATTTGAGATAAAGTAAAAATTTACGTTAACTCTCTTTGCTAAATTACTTTAACTTTCTTTTGTTACGTTCTGCAGTAACATTACCACAAAAAATTAGTACTGTAAAACAAACATAAACGAGCCTCCAATACACCGTTTCCAGTCGTAGAAAAAGATTAACAAAACGATTCAAAAGACTTGATCCAAAAGCAGGGGTCTCGGGCCTAATCGGAAAGTTTCGTATCAACTTTACCGTCGATAACGTGTTTGAAATACTCGTTTCCACAAAAAAAGTTCAATGGTTGTTTTAATGGTTCATTCTGTTCACAACAAGTGTGAATCACTTCGTAAGTACTAAAAAAAAGTTCATAAAAAATATTTAATGTACATATATAATGTTTCAACCGACTTTTTGCTTTGTAAATGGGACTTTTCTGTGAGTCCATACACTTTGAATCAGTAGCAAGAACCCAAAAAACCAAATGTCAGTACACGACCTAATTGTGTCTCCCGGTAAAGACGGTACAACATTTTTCAAAGAATGCACTCCCTTCTTTAACTGCATTCCACGTTTGTATCTTAATGCATCATAAAAGTGGAATGAACTTACATATACATATCTTTTCAATTGTTCTGCCTTTTTCTTTGAAATTAAGTTTTTTCGGTAATGGTATACACCTGTAAAACTAATTGCTCTAAGATGAATGGAAACTTTACGCAAACATTCTACTTTGGTTGTACTGTGTAGAATTATTCTGGGAACTTCTTTATCGAGGTTATTAGCAGATTTGATTAATCAAAAGTTACCAACAACTCCAATCTTCTTACAAAGATATTGGTTCTGGACTTAATTGTTTCAGCTTTAATCTGCTCGCTATGCAGAAACTGATTTATCAAATTATTTTCATTGAAAATTAGGAACTTTAGGCCGCAAAACGTACACGAAAAACTAGCAATCTTACAATGTACATTTCGCGGCGTAATGAGCAGATATTCGTCTAGTGTACCACTAATACAATAAAATTACTTTTTATCAAAAAGATCTGGACGTTGGAGGGACAAAGCAGGATTTGAACAGTATCATCTAACTTATAGCGCAAACCATTACACCACATTGCCTTAAGTTGCGAAATTAGTTCTCGCTTATAAGCTATTTTTCTGTTCTTTCTCGTTCCTCAAGGCGAGTTCTCTCGAGCCAAATTTATATTTATCAAGAAGAATTTCGTTTCTCGGCTATATAAATCTTAACTCATATGCAAATTACATCAGGTTGCACTTTCAACCTTGGATCAGTACTGAATTTAGAATGTATCGACAGACACTGACCTCTGTTTTGATTTTGGTCTGGACTGTTCCATTGATCTGTGCATTGACAATAGCCTGTTGGTGTTCGTGTGCTGCCTGGATCAACTCACTGGCAGCCACTGCTGCTGTCTGTGGATGACCATTCAGGACTACAGCTGCAGCAGCTGCAGAAGTGTCGAATTGTGCACCCGGGGACATTTTGCCACCTCCAGTTCCGTCTACTTGGGCACCGTTTGGTACTAAACATAGGACTTGCTTCCTTCAGCAGATCAAAGTTTAGAAAACTCTCAGTTTTTAGTTTTTTAAGCCTCGATTTTTACAGTTTGATACTACTACACATTTATATTATAGTTGTTTTTTTTTAAATCTCCAATTTCAAATTTCTACAATTTTTATATACAATTTTGATGTTTACACCTTCAAAAATAATATCAAATGAAGGTCGTAGTGTTGGCTAATTTTCCTCTAAAAAACGGAGAAATAAGAGGAAAAGGGAGAAATTTGATGTGATAAATGTGCTAAATAAGCGGGGAAAAAGGCTCAAATTCCAATCACATCTCGTTTTTTTTTCAAACAATTCCTTTATCAGGGCTTTGCCAATTTGGACACTGAAACAGAATTGATTCGCAAATTTCTCACCAATAGCATTAGCAATCATGCTGGCTGCATTATGGTTGGCCACTGCGGCCAGAGCAGCCACGTCAATTGAGGCCCCGTTCGGACCAGAAACACTGGAAGGGGTGGTCGAAGATACTGTAGGGTCCAGAAGTCCAGCTGGGTTGGGGGCGGTTTGAGCCGAGGAAGGGGGCACTGCTGCTACGGGTCCCTGGAACAAAAACAGCAAAGTTGAAACCTCCATAGGAATTGGTCTAATTCAGTAGCTGATGGCTTCATATGTTGACTCAATACCAACATTATAGTTGTGAGTAGAGTTAGGGAATTTAATGGTTTTGGTTGCAACCCAAACTATGTTTTGTGGGTTGCAATCATAAGAGGCCTCAAACTGGTATCCATATTTTTCTTAGAGTGTTCACAGTATTTATTTTACTAAAGATCTATAATTGATCTGACCAACAAACTTCGCAAGATTTAAACTTTCAGTGTACACATCTGCACAATCTGAGAGTCGGCAAAGGAAAGAGAAAAGACAATAATAATATGAATTATTAATCTAAACAGTTCGTCTGTTAAATCTCCTGATTTGTTCTTTCATAAAGCCAACGCCAGACTACATAAAGAGCTCTCTGACTGCAATTTTCAAAAATGTGCAACAGTTACCCCAGTCGACTTCAAATGGTTGAGAGATCTTGCAGCAAGACAACCCTTTATCTTGCAAACAAGAAAATCACGGAGACATGCCCGAGTATGCCCACTCATATGACCAGAACAGTGTTTTCAGTCACCTCTTTTCATAAGTTTGCAACCAATTTGACTGAAATTTATTTTTTTCTCTGCGCGCAATAATTATGCAACAAAAACATCTTTATTTTGTAAAAAGAAAGCAAAAATTGAACCGACATGATGGATATTAATATCCAATAGCATAATTTTTATCAAAGAAACATAATCGGAACTTAATTCAGTAAATATAAATGAAACGAAAAACTACTGAAGTGATTCCATGTTTCTGGGAAGTTCAATTTTTGAGCTTTTAAATGTTGCTTTTAAAAGAGTAGTGGTTTGCCTGACTGAACTTAAGTTCTCCTTAATTGTAAATTTCAGGACTAAGAAAAATTGGATATCTCGTAAAACACACGCATCTACAAAATTTCTGCGCTATAAGTGAAGAAAGAGCAGAGCTCAAAAGCAAAAAAACTTGAAAGAATCTGGCATGACAGCCATTCTTCCAAATCTTCTTGCAAAATCTTACAAAATGTTTTTTCTCAATATAAACAATCTCTGTACTTGGTTTAGGTTTTTTACTGCTTCTACGTCCAACTGGTGAAAAAAAATATTATTCGCAAAAAAGATTCTTTAAAGGTTTTTTGGAACCATTAAAGGTTTAGATTTTTTATAGCAGTTTGAAAAGCGCTTCATTTTTGTGATTATATATTCAAAAAAGAAAATTACCTTCTTATTTTAAAAATTTTATATAAATTGGGCATGTCACTGATTCTAAAGTTTCAAAAGTACAAAAATTACCGTAAGAAAAAAAATACATTGTAAAAATTCCCTGGCGGTTAATCAATTTTTTAGACTTAATAAACATTAAGAATCATTTTGTTTTTGTAATTACAAAAAAATTAATTTTTCTATTGATTTCAACTTCTACGAAAAAATCGGATTTCTGAAAATGACCGCTCAAAACTGGAAAATGATGAAGTAAAAATTATTGTAACATAACTCACAGTTATAACTGTTGATCTCGGAAAAGACACAAAGATATGTAGATTCTAATCATTTATAAAAATTTCTCTATTTTGACTATTTATTGGAATTGAAGAAACAGGTTTTGAAAAAAAACAATTAATTAGTTTCAATTGGCGAAACAGTTGAAATAATAGAATGTTTTTGATTCGGAAAAACTTGTGAGTTTGCATTAAGAATGAATGCTTTAAAACAATTATAAAAACGCAACGTTTACTTTAAAACGTACAGTAAGCGATTGAACGTCATTCAGGTTATCGATAAAAGTTTCTAAATTTCTTTGAAACAATATAAAATTTTATATTGACAAAGATCTTTTTCTAACAAAATTTTACATTTTGAATTTACGTTTTTTAAGTGATATGATTAGTCATAGAAATGCAAACCTCTAGGCAACCAACCACATCGAAAAATGGATTAAATATTTCAGTCAATAAATAAAAATTTGATCATTATTGTATTACCGAAACGTATACAACATAATAAAGTACGTTGCTGGTTTGTACTTTATTTACAAAAAACTTTGGAACTAACAGCACAAATAGATATCCAAAAATTATCCAAATTTATAACAATGCTACTTGACAAAACTACATGACAAAAATTTCCTGAGAAAGCAATTCAAAAAGAATATGGGAAAAATTTAGCAGTTAATAATTAAAATATTAGCAGTTCTGCTCTGGGAAAATTTACGCCATCACGAATTAAATGTATTCGCTAATGCGATCTAATGCGATCTACGTATCTAATGGGCTTTCATGACAACATTTAAAATGATCAATTGACATACCTATGTCTGCTTATTTTGGTATCCATTCACACATAGATTGAACCTATCTTCTTAAAAAATTGGATGATAGATCACCGAATTTAGCTGATTGGTGTTCTGATTTTCACGAGCTATAGAGAATCCAATAATTTGGGGCGCTATGATGCTCAGGTCATCAATAACCTTTGGGCAATTAAAGGGTATAAACTCAGTAATTCTCAAATGTTATGACCTTAAATTACCAATTTAATTTTCTCAATAATAATTGCTAATAACTTCAGAGTAACCATCTTTTTATTTGAAAACGTTCTCATTTCACTTTTGACGTCAGATTTCTCAAATTCCCCGACCCAATTACTTGACAAAAATGGGATCCTTTTTTATAACTAGCACGACTTGAATATCAACTCTAAAATCTCAAAATTATCGCACCGAAAATTTTGCGTCTCCCTCTCAACAAATTACGACGATTAAGATTTTACCGTCTTTTTTGTACACTTGTGAAATATTAAAAACCAGTTTAAATTTGGATCTAGGCGAGATGACAAAAAGACTCAAGAATATTGACCTTGTGTTTTTCGTGTTTTTGTAATAACCATTCGATTAAGAGTTTGCGTTAAGTAATTTCAGTACTCTCTTTTGTTGACAAATATTGAATATTAGAAAAAAATATTGTTGACCGGAAGCTTACCGTATATATCATGCTTTTCCACAAAGTTCAGGTCGCACAAGCAACTAACAAGTAAATATATCACAAGCTCTCTCTTTATGTGCAAAAATAAACTTTTCCACAAATAATTACTATTTTCTCTACAATCAACTTTGTTCCCACTAAAATCAATTCTTTCTCTCTAAGGACAATTTCTTCACATGTGCAAGCTGACAAAACAAGCTTTCAGGCCGTGAACAATTATGGTTGTTTTCAACCTTTTCAGAAAATTTGTGACTTTCAGGCTAATGTTGGGGTGCAGAAATGCTAAAGGTGCAATTTGTTTTCTGGGGTTAAATTAATAAACAAGTGTTTTCAAATGCAGCGAACGATAAACGAGCATTAAGTGAGAGATAATTAAAAAAACGAGCAAGTTTTCAAATAGTGTGTTTTAAGGTCTGACAAATTTGAATAGTGGTATTGAAGAGTAAATTTTTGTGAATTAGAACAATTAAAATTTTAATTGAAAACAATAATTTTTCATGTAAAATTTTTCTTCGGGGTGGTCTTTACTGAATTTTCTCGTTGTTGATCGGGTTTCACAAAAGAAAGTGATGATTTAACAAACAAAATGTGATGAGATTTATTGTTTCTGGAGTAAATTGTAAAGTTTTTTTGTGGGTAGGACTCAAGTATGGGGGTGAAAGGTGTCTTAGTATTAATTATGGGCAAGGGTTTAAAGTTTGGGGCGTTTTTTTACTGTAGTAGGGGGCAAAGTAGTGTGGTGTTTGGGTATGTTTAAGTGTGGGGTAAGGTAGTCTGTGTATTAATATAGATATAGGAAGATAGGTAGTAGTAATAGTGTTGTAAAGATTTTGGGCATGCAATTTTGCAGGCAAATAAGCTATAACACAGTCACACACTAGCTAGCGCAAGCAAAAGACAGCAAGAGAGGAAAGAGAGAGAAGAATAGAGGGGGTTGTGGAAAATGGGAAAATGTGGGAACAGACGAACCACGCGGAGTGGGAGAGAAAGACATAGAATGGAGGAAAAAGTAGAGAATATATATGGGATAAACTACGGAAAAGAATGGAAATAAGCAACACAAGTGACTAGCTATGAATTAAAATAACGAATAGCAAAATTCAACCGACCACGGTTGCCTCGTTCCTCGCTATTTCCCCCCGTTCTATGTCGCTTTCCTTTTCTTCTCAAAATTGGGGAAAATCGGCTAGTATTTGGGGAATTTAGAAAGAAACATTCAAAGGGAAAAGTCTGTCCTATCTATTTGTATACAGCTATGAAGGGCGAATTTATCCCCAGAAAAAGCGTGGAATTATTGGGAATGAAAGCGCGAATCAAATAGAAGAAAGAGTAGAACGAAGAATGTACTTGAGAAATACTCACTACTAGAGAGAATTGAATGTAAAGCCAAACTGAAGAGCGGGAAAAAACAAAATATCCTCTCAAAATTGAGGGGGGAAAATTGGAGGAAAATGAAAAATTTAAGGAAAAAATGAGCTATTCCCTGATATACAGCAACAACTTATAATGAAGTATAACAACACGCTACTAGTAGTAAGAGTATTGAAATCCCACTTTAATAAAAACTTTCTTTCATCCAATGGATATTTTTAACCAAATTTTTCCTTTACTTTTACTTGTTAACATTTTATCTTCGATACGTCTTTAGGGCCGGCACTTTAAAGTCGCGTTTCCATTTTCGTTCAGATATGTTAGAGCCGAGGCGAGGGCGAAATTGCGCTCTTTTCCAATGTAGCAATAAAGTGCTGGAAGAGGGGAAAATTAATGTGGGAATTGCTCTACAATTCGGCAATAGACTCGCTGTGAAATAAGGAAAAACGATTTATTGCCCAACATTTAACCCGAACTGAACGCTATACACAGCTCTAAATGAAGTATATTAAACTATACAGAACAGCAAAACCCGTGTCCAATAAATACCCCCCCCCCCCCCCCACCCCCACACCGTCTTAGTGATCCTCGCCTCACTTGAATATACTATCCCCCTTAATGGAAGCCCTTGGGTCCCACTATAACAATACTATCATTACGTATTCTGTTTTCCTTTTACAATGCTAACTAACTACAAAGAAAATGTAAAATAGCCGTAAGTCGGAGGCTATTCTATCGATATACAGAAGCTCTTCCCTGAATTTAATGAACAACAATTTCTACGGAGCAAAATCACAGCAGCAAAATACTTTCAATTTTTGTGTTTGTTACACTATTCGTGTTTTCTTATTTTATGTGAAAATACCCGCATAGAGATAAGTTTACCCAACAAAGTAAAAACCCACTATACACAATATACTGTATCATGCACAAGAAGTGAAATATATAACTTAGTGATCGCTAATCCCAATTTAGCTAAGAAATTGGAAAAGGTATGGATAATATATCATGGAATTAAATTGGTCACAAAATGTCAGACATAGTCAGCTTGGGTGATCAAATTACTGCCTTTATTTTGTTCACCTCGCATGGGCTGCATTATATCCGGTTTACCTGAATGTAAATGTATTTGTTCACCCTTTAAGCTCCTGTATATACCCTCAATTTCCTGCACAAAATTAATTTCTTCATATGCTGTTTTGAGGCCAACCTGTGCTGCTATTTTGTTTATCAAATTTTTCTGAAAAAAATTGTTGCAGTATAAAGTTCCAGTAATGTTTGTATGAAATATTTATCCATATCTTTTAATCACTCGGGGGAACCCATATAAGAAAAGTCAATTTTTTTTTAAATTTTAATTTTTTATTACTTTATTCTGTATTTTATTTGAGAAGCCATATAAATAGCCCATGTTTGGAGTTAATTTTTCAACAATTTTATAACCTAGAAAATGAAAATTGCATATTATTTTGTGGGCACTTTCGCCCGACAATTCTATGTAACATTTGCAATCACATTTTTCTTGTCAATTTTATGCAATTGCATTAGAAAAAGCGATTAATTGAGAGAAAGGAAAAATTTAAATCGGGGCAAATGGGCGAAAATTTTCAGGTAGTACGTACAATCAGCAGTCATCACTTGTTCTCGATTATAATATTTCCCCCGGCAATATGATCTCCTGAATATTTGCCCTTAGAATATAAAGTGCGTGACGCATAAAAAGAAGAAAATCAACCATGATTGTTGTCAAGGTCATGATGAAATGTTAGAAACTGGAACCCGACTTAAACAAGCCCTGGCCATGAGTATAGATGAGTTAAGAAAAGTTGAATGAAAACTGTGAAAACTTTTAGTGAAAAGTATGTGCTCAAAAGTTATTTTTATATAGTATTAGGAAGAAAAAAAACAAATTTAATTATTTTAATAATTCTATAAATTGATTTCATACTTAAAATAGTATTATTTAATAGTTGTCGGATTTGAAAATTATGTTTTTTAAAGTATCTTTAACCTTTTGATTGTAGTCTAATTAATTTGTTCAAAAAACCTGTTCATTATTTAGTTCAAACTTTTCTTCACCTATGCGCAATTGTTTTTGAAATCAATGAGTATTAACTCAAGTGGTTATTGTCATGCATCCGGATTTCAAACATGCAAATAGGGGAACCGCAGTCGATTTATTGTATTGTTGATTGGAGGGGGGGGGGGGGGGGGGGGGGTGTTGTTTAGTAATAAATCAAAGTAGTAAACGTCAATGACCTGAAAGTTAGAGACCGTTAAGTGGGTTGCATGTGTGAATAAATTACAATCGGGTAGCGTGTGTGAACGCCCAGGTAATCTGCAGGGGCCGCCCTTGTTCAAAGGAAACCACTTACAACCATGCTGAAGAGATACGGCCCAATACGGCGTTAACTGAGCAAGGCAAGGTAAATAAACAATCAGCAAAGCCTCTCTTGTTCAATGCAGCACAAGATTAGCACATTTATCAGATCGTGTGTTGATAAATTGAAAAACGCTGAATTATAATACAACCAACAATTTTTGAACTTTTAAACTTTTATAATTGTTCCGACCCCCCCCCCCCCCCTCACCTTAACCTGAAGGCAGGAACTATGGTGAACAGACAAAACCTTCCCTTCTAAATATGCTCAGGATAGTTTTTTGCTCAGTCAATTTTGTCCAAGATGTATAAATCTATGTGAGAACTGTGAATGGTATAAAGCGCGTTCATGAACTTTTGATTATATGAAAATTTCGAGCATATAATGACTCAAGGCAATCTTTTGCCAATTCGTCAAATTTTTAACGTGTTGTGACGTTAGTCACTCTAGTTCGCAACATGTGTTTATTAGAAAACAATTCAAAACTCCGGAACAATCAGAAATATTTGTCAAAAATTTAAGCTACATTTTTGCTACTTCTGGAAGTTTTTTTGCTCATTTTGCGGAAATTTTATGTAATTGGTTTATTTTCAATAAGTTGGCATCATGCTCTTGAACTTTTTTAAACCCCAGTTAAATTAAATCCTTCCTAAATCAAGTTTTCCCAAAACTCAATTCAATTAATCTTTCAAAAATAGATCAAGGTAACAAATTTCTATTTTTCGTAGATGAAAGAATAAATATATAATCTCTCCTATCTATTGCCAAGAAGCACGAGTTAAATCTGGGCTTTCATTGTTTTCCAGGAATCAGAGCCAAATTCGAGATAAATTTTGTAATTACTAAATAAACAGAAAAAGCTATTTTTGAATTGTGAACACCAATAATTGAAATGGTAGATAAATAGATAGATTGATAAATACATAAGTAGGAACAGCACACATCATGAACCAAATTTGAATTCACGCCACGTTAATTCGCCAAATTGAATTTGGCCTGGGTCCTTCTTGAATTTTTCTAAACAGTGAGTTTTGTATATTTTTTGGCAGTCACAGAAGATTTTGACAAGGTTTCATTCGCCCTCAAAATTTCAATATGAAATCAAATACCACTATTCATCACCCCCTGTTCAATGTATTTAGTTCTAGCAATCATTTTATCTACTAATTTTCTCGTCCGATTGTGAAAATGAAAGTTCGCCGTTGGTAATGGATTGCCAGAAAAACTTTTAATTGCTTGCTTTTTGTAATTAAAAATTTGTCTGGTGTATAGTGCAACCCTATATTGCATTAACATTCGAACAGGTAATATGTTAATCATTTTTTTAAGATCGTGAGATGAATCAAACTTTTCACGATTGTAGCGAGCTTTGACTGCACAGTTTAATTGTTTTTAGAGAGTTGTTATAAGAGTCTGAGAAAATGAGCACAGAAGTACTGCTGGATATTGCAGGTGACTTATAACAAGAGAGTTAATAAGTTTTTTTGAAGCTTTCAGGAACTCAGTTCCGCGATGTATAGATTGATATTACGCCTTGTGCCATACTTCGTAAAATATTTTTTTTACCTCGGATTGAAAGGTGAGTTTTTTATAAATAGTAAACCCAAGATATTTTACTTCCGTTTCTTCTTTAATTTTTTGTCCTTCAATTGTAACTGACATAACTTTAGATTCTTTGGAGCCAAAAACAATGAATTCTAATTTGTCAGCATTCAGCCTAAGAGAAATGCAATCAATGAAATTAACCAATTGTTTTACATCCTTTTCGAGAATTTCGAGACACTTGAAAATTTTTTTCGGAGGAGAAAATGACTGTGTCACCTGCATATTGGACTATATTACCAACTAAATTGACTTGCAGGTCGTTACCGTAAAGATTGAGTAAAAGGGGACCGAGAACCGTACCTTGCAGAACCCCTCTGATTAATTTCAACCAGTCCAATTCGACGTTGTTTACTTTAATACACTTAAACTCATCATTAAGAAAACTTTTGATAATGTTCCTGGCTGAACCGGTAAATTCCAGGGTTTCAAGTTTTGTGAAAAAATTCTCGTGGTCTATCAAATCAAACACTTTTGATAAATCAAGGAAAACGGCTGCTATATGGTCTTTTTTGTCAAGTTTACATTGTAATATTTCTGTTATATATATCAGTGCGTCTATCGTGGAATAATTTTTCCGGAACCCAAATTGCGTTGTGTTGTAGATATTGGTTTAGTGAAAATATTGTTCAATTTGCTCTTTAAGCAGTTTTTCAAAAACCTTTGATAAGACAGGCGTTAAAAAGATTGGTCTACATTTTAATGGATTTTCAATATCACCCTTTTTAAATAGAGGAGTGATGTGAGCAATCTTTAAATGAAAAAGAAATTGTTCGGCTTTCAATTATTCATTAAACAGAAAAAACAACGATTTAGCTAGTTCTGGTGATCCTAATTTAAGTGCCCAAGCAGGCAAGCGAGAACGACTCAGTGGTTTATCTTTGTTTAAGTCAAGAAGCACTCTTAGGCATTCATGGCTGGTTACAAATCTAAAAAAAATTGAGAGGAACCGAGTGGTGGTTATCAACCTGATATTTCCTATCCTTATTATTAAACTTAAAAGCCCCTAATTGATAAAAAAAACGTAGTTGAAGTGAATAGCGATCTCTTGTTTATTTGTTATGAGTTTACCAGAGCTATTTTTTAAGCAGTCGACTTTAGTTGCTGTTCTTTTGTAGTTCCTAACTTCATTAAAAAAATTCCATTTTTTCGA
Source organism: Convolutriloba macropyga (assembly GCF_964194025.1). Taxonomy (NCBI): domain Eukaryota; kingdom Metazoa; phylum Xenacoelomorpha; order Acoela; family Convolutidae; genus Convolutriloba; species Convolutriloba macropyga. Next base: position 56,056,695 of record NC_134471.1, on the reverse strand, counting down.
TTGCTTGAGTTACTCGCAATCAACTGTTTCTGAAACGTTTCAAAATCTCTCTTGTAGTTGGATTTCAACTAATTTCTGGTATTGAGTAGTTACTCAGAAACTTCATGGTCATTATAATGTATCTTCTTTCTTAATTTGTAACTGTCTAGTTGTTGCGCTAACAAATTTTTGTGCCAAAGAGAAAAGGGGTTTATCGTTGCGTATATATACTTTTCTCAAAGGAACATGAGTTTTTGTGGCACTGAGAACACTATTTTCGAAAGTTGTTTATAGTGTTTCTGTGTCTTTTTTGAGTGAGTAAAATTCCAATCTTTTTAATCCTTTCCTGAAATGTTTTTATATCTAAATTTGTCTTATCAAAAACCAACTTTGTGCTAACGGTTGACTTTAGTGAGTGCTAAATATAGAATCGAGATTGTTGCCATATGGTCAGTTTTGATCATGGTATCAAAAACGTAAGTTTTGTTTATCGTTATTGACCCATCCGTTAAAATATAATCAATAAATGTTCCCTTTTATTTCCTATTCTAGAGGCATGTGACGCGTTATCGATATTCAAATCGTAAGGAACAACAACTGTATCAATTTTCGAACGATCTGATTGGTCCCAATAGTTCAAATTATAGTCTCCCATTAATATTTCCGGCATGTTTTGAGATATCGCCCGACCTATTCTTCTGGCTAAGTTTTCAAAGAATTCGTCAGCAAACTTTTTATTGGGACAGTATGAAAGATTGATCACAAATTTTTGCGTGGTTTTTGGGTGAGTAAATTGTACGCACATGCTTTCACGGTTTCCATCCAAGTCTTCAAAGTCCGTACGCAACTTTGCGTTCAGTGTTTTTGGTATTAGCAACATTAAACCACTTTTCTTTGCTTCGACTCTATCATTTCTCAAACAGGTCAAATCATTTTTCTTATAGTGTCGGATTTGAAAACGTATTCAACCATGTTTCGGCGCAGCCATATGTGCAATTAAGTCCGATGTCATTGACTAGATGTTTTAGTTCGATGAATTTTGTATTTAAACTCCGACAGTTTGGATGTAGTATTTTTAGATTTTTGGGATAGTCCCTCACGCATTTGTGAAAAATGTCACTGTATATTTCCTATGGGCTGGGCTTCACTATAGTAGCGAAGTAATGAAAAACTAACCGCTAATAATTGAGCAAACAGTTGGAAATAAAATAATTGCAAATTGACAACATAGATTTGAGTTCTTCTTGCCTAATAGATTTTATTCGGAGGTACGTTATAATATTTTTTTATAAAAAAATTAAAAAAAGAAATTCAATCAAATTTCACTTTTTTCGAATTTGCCCCCCAGAAATAAGCTTAATACTTCTGCGATTACACAACTATCATATCCACTGACTAATCTACAGGAAAACTTGAATTTTATATGAAAAAAAACAACGATCTGTTACCTTTGAAGTCGAACAAACCGAAGCTAAGAAACCGAGCATACTGTATCCAACAGAACAAAAGTACCGCAATGTTTTACGTTTGAAACCGTATGACCGAACATACCAACTATTTCTCAAGTGGAAAACTCAACATAATGAACATTTCTTGCGCTGTTTGTTCGATTTTCTAGACCTCGGTAAATATGTTCAATGCCTAATATTTATCTCCCGTATATTGATATTGAATAACTATTTTGAACTCCCCAGCTGTTTTAAAAGATTCTATTATATTTCCGAAAGCGCGGCTAAAGTTCAGTCTGATTTGTTGAGTTAATTTTTATTCAACTTTTCAATTCTGTGAGATTTTATTATGATGTAGAATCCGAAAATCTACACTTCGCTTCGAAAGTGTTTTTTTCACGTTCAGGACCAAATTTATCACTCTATTCACGAAAAGCTAAACTCCATTGTCTTGGCTGGCTTATTGTAGATCATATACTGCTGGATCACATACTGCTGTTCCCAAGTAACAGAGACTTTTTGAGGAAAATGATGCGGAATGAGAAGGAAGTTGTTCTTTATCTAACTTTGTTTGTGAAAAAGGATTCAAATTGAGGAATCTGAAATACAGAGAAAAGATAGTATATATATATATATATATATATATATATATATATATATATATATATATATATATATATATAGGTGAAACAATTTCTGCTGTCAACACCAAGAAAAGTTTTTTGCGAAAACAACTGGGGACAATAAACTTCCAAATTTTTTGAGTTCACAGTTTGACTGATATTGATTAATCGGTAGCATCATAAATCTGATACGGCTTTTAATTTAGTTTGAGTAGCTTTGAGTACCTTTAGTAGAGCTTGAGTAGTTTATTTGAAGTCATAACAAACCTCACGTAAGAAAGACATAGCTAATGTGGTTCAGAATGCGAAGTGAACAGATTCTTCTGTTTTGACTAATTTTGTAAATTTTTTGCTTGACGAGTTACTAAGGAGTAGAACCACAACTTTACCAAAACAATATCACCAAAGGGCTCTAGCTTAGGAGGTGACCTGAGGAGAAGTTGTGATAACAAAAACATTGTTGAGAGAGACATTGTTGTATAAAATCAGATAGCCAGAGAACACCGGAGCTAGATCAAGAGGCTTAACTGGGAGCTATTTTGAGTACTTCTTGAACTGAAAAACGCTGTTCTGATAGCGAATAGTAGCTGTTTAGTTGTTAATTTGGTTACAATTAAAAGTGTGAACCAGCTTTTATAAAAAAAACTCTGGTTGAATATTGATTTGAATTTGTGATCTCTTACATTTCTTGTTTATTCTTTAATTGTTATTTGATTACTCAAATCGATTCATGATTCCAACTAGAGTCCCTTAGAGCCGAAAAGAGCAGCGTCGGGATAATAGAACCCTCAAATAGAAATCTGAGAATCATTAAAACACCTTTTTCAATTTGTTAGAGCTTTGGGCCCGAGTCGGTCCCCAGTTAGTCAGCCCAAGCAAAGTACAAATCTCTACAATGGCGGCGTTACTGGGTGAATTGTCGAGACTTTTCGACAGTTGAGTATTGATTTGAATTTGTGATCTCTTACCTTTCTTGTTTATTCATTTATTGTTATTTGATTACTCAAATCGATTCATGATTCCAACTAGAGTTCCTTAGAGCCGAAAAGAGCAGCGTCGGGATAATAGAACCCTCAAATAGAAATCTGAGAATCATTAAAACACCTTTTTCAATTTGTTAGAGCTTTGGGCCCGAGTCGGTCCCCAGTTAGTCAGCCCAAGCAAAGTACAAATCTCTACAATGGCGGTGCCTCCAAAAAAACCTCCAATAGATGTCTGAGAACAATCAAAACACCCCTTTCAATTTGTTAGAGCTTTGGGCGCTAGTCGGTCCCCAACTAGTCTGCAAAGCAAAGCACTAAATTCTACAGTGGCGCTAATGGGTGGGTTCTCGAGATTTTTTGACAGTTAGAGTGGGTTGAAAGCTGTAGTGTTTGAGTTGGACATTGGACTTTTCAAGTGCGAAAAAAGAGTGAAGGAGAATTGACTTTTGCGACGGCAAATTAGGAAGAAAGAGAAAACCGTAGACAGAGAAATTTGGAGCTTGATTGAGAGAAAGAGAGAAGGAGAGAGAGAGAAAGACAGTGCGAGTGTGCAGTGCAATTGTCAGTTAAATTGGAGCTCGAATGTTAGTATTGTTTTCGCTGATCTTTGCTAGAGACTAGAAGATTGAAAGAGTAAAAATTGACTGAGTCAAGTGTGTAAGTTGATGGAGGCTGCGTTTGTGCAGAGGACTGAGTAGAGTGTCGGTTTTTTTTATCAAAAGTTGTTACAGGTTCTTGGCCGTGATCAAGAAATTTGCGAAGCAAGGTAGAGAAAAGGGAGAAATAGAGGTAGTCAAAAGTGAGAGAGGCTAAATGAGAACAAGTTCAGTAAACTTGTCCTTGTTAGTAATTGGTTGTTCTTGAGGAAAGAAGGCCAGTTGAGAGTGTTGAGAATTTGAAAAAGGAAATTGATAAGCTCGTGTTTAGCAAGTGACAGCTGTGAATGTTAATTTTGTGATTTTTGAGTATAGAGTAGAGAAAGAGAGAGAGAGAGAGAGAGAGAGACAAGGCGGTAGATTTCCACCGAATTTTTTTTTCATTTCATGCCGCAGAAAAATGAGTCGGAAAGTTTAACTCCAAGAGGGAGAGCAAGTTAACAAAGAAAAACAGTGACGATTCAACAACAGCAAGACTAACTTTTAGTGGCAAAGCAGAATAAGTCAGATTAGAGGAACAATAATTACTGATAGGAGTCGAGAAACTTCAATTAGCAGAAAAAGAGAGGTTAAGGGATCTTCTGAGACAGAGAGGGCTGTTAGACAGAGTTGAAAGAGTTAAAATTGAGGAACACCAAGAAAAATTACAGGAAAAAAGAGATACATAATTACTTGGTAAACAAGGAGTGCGTTCCCGTTTGTAGAGCTTTTTCCGTCAGAAAGATCCCCGTTTTGGGAGAACTGGAGGATGTACCATCTTGCCGTTGTAAAATTGCTACGATTGAGTAAGGAGCAAGCAGAACAATTAGATCTGAGTATGTTGGGAGAAGTAAACAGGGAAGAGGAATTAAGTATTAAGTATCGGTATGATGAAAGAAGCGGACAGGAAATAATTGTGATGCCTAGCGAATGGCTCTAAACCAACAACGCTTCTACAGAGTTCGAAAGGGAGTAATTTCAAAATTTTGATGATGCGTGTTGAAGACGAGAAAATGTTTGTAATAGATGTGAAAATTGCATGAAGTTGGTTGGAGAAAACTATTTGGGGGATAGAGAGTTACCGTCACGAGTTGAAAAGGAAGAGGAGGAAAGGCAACGCCGTGAGACGCTGACGCAGGTCGATATAGAGACAAGAAACAGAGAAGATTACAGGAGGAAAGTAAGGGAAAATTTTTGCCAAAAATGGAGAAAGTTGTCATACCTGAGGGATTCGAGTACTACGTTCACTGTTCATAAGCGAACGATGAAAGAGATGACTGTCTCTTCATGAGTGATTTGGACTATGAAGGCAGTGAGGATGAGGAAACTGAGCTTCCTCCTCAGTTCTTTGGATGTAATCAAAAGACAAGTCCTAATGTTGTACCTCTCATGGCACCTGAGTTTCCGTCTCTAGTAGGAGCCGGTGAAATTGATATGAAAGAGATCGAGTCCATTCAGTAAATTGTTGAGGAATGCCTAGCTGAGGACAATATAGAGCTAACTTGATTGAAGAGCTCGAAACTGTAATTGAATAGTTTCCATCCTTTACCTACCTAGTAAAGATGAAGAAGAGTCTTTTCGAAATAAAAATAAAGTCAAAAAGAAAAGTAATGGTAGCGGATTACAAATGCGCGGATTAAGCAGGACTTTTCTTCAGTGAATAAATTTGTAGAACAGGTTAAATGGCAACTGAAGGAAGATTAGATTATGAGGGAGAGCAGTCAAGTAACATCAGATGATGTTTCAGCAGTTGCTTTCCAATAAATAGTTCTAAGTGAGCGAATAAAAACAACGGACTTTGACTCGATATGCAGTTGTGATTTTGTACACTCAAGTTCATACAAACGCGCATTCAAGGCTACTATTAGGTTGCTAAGCGGTAACCATGAGCAAATTTTGTGTAGCCGACTAACTGTGAAATAGAAGCGGCAAATCGAGACAATGTGTAACGATTTGCATGGAGGGAGACGGATAAAAGGAAGTCATTTCAGGCTAAGTAAGCGCAAAGAAAGGAATTTTGGAGGAGTGTTTACATAGCGGAAAATTGGGACAGGTGTTTGAGAAAGAACAAGGGAGCACACCAGAAGCACTTAGAGGGATAGAACTATTAAGTGTTAGCAAAATGAGTATGAGAACAACCCTAATGACATGAGTGGCAATGGACTGTGGGTAACCACTACCAAGTACTGACATTTTTGGCTCGAGCTTGCGGGTAAAGTTGGAGGTCGCTTAGAAGAGTCGCTGTTTGTCGAGGACCTTTCCCAGGAGAGACTTAAAGGCAGACCTTTGGAATCTCCGCTGATTTCTGGAACTGGGGAGACAGATGAAAATGAAATAGGCAAGGAGAGAAGAGTTAAGGACGACGCAATCTTAACGAAAGAATGAGAGGTTTTCAAACAATGGTTTAAATTTTTGAGCGGCGTTTAACCGTGTTAGTCAGGCCCGAGGCCCTCGAAAAGGATGTTAATTTTTTTGGGGGTCTTCTAATTACTTTGGAAGCAGAAGCGAGGAGGTAGATTCGATGGTTGTTAATGCTCCCCACCTGTTGATAGCAAAAATAATGTTCTGTACATTAGAATGGTCAGTCTCAATCAGTACTCGAATCGCATTTTTGAGTTGATGGGATTGATGGGCGATGTCTTCACCGGAAGGGCGGAGTTCTGTCTGAGGGGATTCTGTTTCAACGGTTATCGAGACTCAATGTAATAAGAGACAACGTGGCCTCAGACGATTCGAAAGGAGAGATTGAGGAGGCTGAAGCTGAAAAGGAGATGTTGCTGGAGGAGGAGACATCCATAAGTAGGGTTGCGGTCCGGTGAGGAGATGGGAGGACATCCCCTCAAGCATCGAAGGAAGAAAGTTTTTAGTCGGTTTCAAAATCTTCAGCACGATAAATTTTTCTGATTTGAGTATCTAATCTTCTTTTTCAAATTAGTTTATCTGTCTAACTATTGATCGTTAAAGTGCTAAAGTTAGTCCGAAGACTTGCCTAATGGTGTTTAGTTTATTTATGTGGTACTATCTTTGCTCGATATTGTTATCCGAACAGTAATTGGCAGATGGTGCATGGATAATCAGTTGTTAAACACAGACGGTTTTGATGGTTAGGTAGAGCTCAATTGTTGCATAGTTTATTATATGAACCTCGTGATACGCTTAGATAGGTGATTTGAACCAATTTAATTGAAATGATAGCTACTAAATTTTGCGAAACTATTTTTTGGTGAGATATCCGGGGTGAATGATGGAAAGATTCGATGATTCAACTAAACATTTATTGTGTAGATAAGATGTAACAGAAAGTGGAACTGATTTGCAATTTTTTAGTTGTTATTTGTGTTGTGTCTATAAACAGAGAAAATTTTTAATTGGCGTAACCCTTCTAGTAGTTTTAGCCATAATTGTTGATTTGATTTTAATTGCTGTAAATTTTTTAACTGTTCCAGAGTAATACCTTGATGCAACATTATTACTCATCTGTAGATCACGATGGTTTACAAATTTGTCTACTAGGCCTAGCTTAAGTGAATAAGACTGTTGTGATTTGTTGTGGAACAAATAATGAAAAAGCAAGGTATGCACCGAGCGAAAACTACTGATAAAGAAGACTAGATGTCTCAACCAGACGAGCAAATGCCAGCTTAGCAGTATTGCGGCAGAATAATAGACTAGAAGGCAGGAGTGTAGAATTCGAAATTCTATACCAGGCTACAAAATTGTTAAATTTTTCCAGGTTTAGGACCAAGTTGATAACTCTATTCACGAACAACTTAACAGCAATGTCTTTGCTGGCTTATTGTAGACTCGTCGGATCATAAACTGCTGTTCCCAAGTAACAGGGTCTCTTTGAGGAAAAACATGCGGAAAGAAAAGGAAGTCTTTCATTATCTAACTTCATTCGTGAAAACAGATTTAAATTGAAGAATCTGAAATAGAGACAAAATAGTATATAATTTGGGGAAGCTAATTTTGCTGTCAACACCAAGGAATGCATTTTGGAAAAATAAGAGGAGACAATAACTTCCAAAAGGCTAATTTCTTGAGTTCATAGTTTGACCAATTGATTTAATGGTAGCGTCATTACGGCTTTTGTTTTTGTTTGAATAGCTTGAGTAGAGGTCAGCAATTTATAAAGAAAGCGTTCAGGTCCTTAAATTGTTCATTTGAAGTCATAAAAAACTTTACGTAAAAAAGACAAAACTAATTGGTTCCAAATTGCAAAGTGAACAGATCCTTTTGTTTTGATCACTCCTGCACGTGTTGCTTGACAAGTTACTCAGGAGTAGAAACACAAAATTACCGAAACAGTAACCCAACAGGGCTCTAGATTAAGATTTGGCCTGTAGAGAAGTTGTGATAACAAAAACGTTGTTGAGAAAGTTGAACTGACCTGATAAATTCAGAAAACCAGAGAACACCGGAGAACCACAGCTAGATCAAGCGGCTGAACTGGGAGCTAGTTGGAGTACTTTTTCTGCTGAAAAACTCTGTTGTGATAGAGAATAATTTCTCTTTAGTTGTTAACTTGGCTACATTTATGGTTGTGAACCAGCTTTATATAAACAAACTCTGGCTGAATTTTGATTTGATTTTGTGATATTTTACATTTCTTGTTTTTTTCATTTATTGTTGTTTTATTACTCAAAGAAATTTGTTATTCCAGCTAGAGTTCCTTACAGCCAACAAGAGCAGCGTGGGGACAATAGAACCCTACAATAGATGTCTGAGACCAATCAAAACACCCCTTTCAGTTTGTTAGAGGTTTGGTCGGTCCCCAGCTAGTCCATGAGTAATGTTTTTCATATTACAATAACAATTGAAGGGGTAAATGTATTCCACCTACAGTATTTGCTCTCTGCAAAACAACAGCGCCGCTCAAAACTGTTGGAGTTTTAAAGGTACTTAATTGTCACTGACTTGTGAACTTCTCCCTTTGTTCTTTTGAAGGCCTTAACGCATCCTTAAATATAGTGGATACGTAGCCTTCGAGAGTTTAGTAACTGCTGAGAGGATAAGTTGCTTTCATAGACTAGTTGCTAACAACTTGCGCGGTTACATGAGGCACATCCTCAACAATAGAGTAGCAGAAGGCAGTGAGTTAAAAAGAATAGAGTTAGAACCGTTCAAATTTGTAAAAAAAATAAATTAAATGAAATATAACTACTTGATTTTTAAAAAAATTTTCAAGATTGTGTCAGCCAATCCAGCTCTCTCTTCTCCGGGTCTGTCTGCTTATATCCTTCATCACCAACCCCCCCCCCCCTAACCCCCCACCCACACCCACGCCTCTCCCACCCCCACAATTTGTCTCTTCGACGTTTCCCATCTATAGACCACTAAATGAAAAGTTCAAATTAGAGTGCGCCTAATTCGTGCGTTTTATGTAAAAACCGTGTCTGATAATAAGCGGTACGTTTTTTATCCTTGTCCTATTCCAGGCAATCAATGCAGCCCAATGAGAGACAATGGGTCCGACGAGAGCCGGGTTGGCATTCATGATTCCGTGCAGCCCGACATCCGTTCCCCTAGACGTCCATCGACATCTCTTGTTAATTTCTGCGACCCTCGTTCACGTTGATTAAACAACATGAAAATTATTCACGCCAGCCATCCTGCTGGACAGTGATGTCAGGAGAAGAGTGCAGAGGTTGGAGGCGGAGGTCGGAAGAGCCGCAATTCAAAGAGCCACACTTCAAATTAGATGCATGCGACAAATTCAGATTCTGGCGACAAACTCAAAAACTGTAACTCAAAATCATAGTTATTTATAATCATGGTTATGATCATCGTTATAATCATAGTTATAGTTATAGTTATAAATTAAGCAGTTATTAGCAGTTCAGTTTTTTTTCAGTAGGCATGTATATTGAAAACGCATGTTTTTTAATTACGATAGCGAGAGAGAGAGAGAGAGAGTGTGAGAGAGAGAGACAGGCGTTATAATTGGCTCTTCAGCAAATAAAAATGCGATAACGCGGGTGATTATACACGCTATGCGCATATCAAAAGCAGGCAGAAACTTAATATGCCCATGACCGCAAACCAAATTAACAAAATTCATGTTCAGACAAAAGTCGGTTGATGACTCATCTTTTCTTATTAAAATCATACTAAACAGTGAAATCTCGGACCTGAACATAGTTATGGTCCGCCTTAAAATCATTATGATTTATGTTCTTGTCCAGTAATGAATCTCTATGACGACGCACTCCTGGTAAACCAAACAGAAATGTTGAATTAAAGCAAAGCTTTTTATCATATCATTGGGTTAATTTTCATTGTAAGTATTGGACTTTGAAAGATTGAATATTTTGCTTTCTATAAGTAATTTTGGTGGATAATTTTCAGTTTTGTCTTTTAAAATCTTAATTTTTTTAATTACAGATCACAATTGCAGATAATGAAAGGGAAACAAAACTAGTGGTGCAGATATTTTGGTAGTGCTTGTTCTTGTTATGAAATGTAATTTATGCTTCTTACCGCTCTTTTCCCCCATTTTGTTTTTCAAGTGTTTGCAAAAGATTTTTTGATTTTTTAAAAAATTTATATTTCGGTTTAGTTCTATTACCACAAAACCTTTCGTTTTTTTTTGATGAAATCTCTGAAAAATTATTTTTATTGCCCGTAGAGAAAACATCTAAGACTCTCATTGCCGCGTAAACGTCAAATGTTTTATAGCTTCAACTTTTCTTTCATTTTATAACTCTGAACTTTATTTTAAATCTGCAGCATGTCACCTGCAGCAAATTTAGTGACAAATTACATCAATAATTTGCAAATTGAGTTTTAAAAAGGGGCGTTATTATTCTGATTTTGTGATCTTTCAAATGCAAAGCAGATAAAAGTAAATAAAATCAGCCTTGATATCGGTTTTCAATCCGTTTGATGAAAAACGTAAGAAAACATTATAAATTACTCAAGGTTTGACATAATTTTCATACAATTTTGTTTACTCTACAAAAATACTGCTTTCAATAGATCAAACAGGCTTGAAATTCCGAAAAATCAGTTATTTCAGAATTCAATAAAAGAAATTAATAGCATTGTGTTAATTATCATTTGTGTTTCAAATTTGGCGGGAAAAAGAAATAGATAAAAGAAATTGCGCTATGACAAAATTAAGCGATGGTCTGCCAAAAATAAACAAGTTTTTATTGTTTTTTTACTGAACTAAATTCGTCACTATTGCATTCAAAAATGTTATAAGTATATCTGTATGTAACTTTACGTGAGCAAATGTTTCAGTAGGATCGAGTTCTGTTCGCACAAGCAATTAATAGTACATTTCTCATTGTTCTCAGAAACCACCGGCCCTAACTTCAAGTCAATTGCAGTACTGGAAAAAACTGAACCCCACTCAAATATCAGTGCTGATAAAAATTTATGCTCATTTCACTGTCTACGCATTTGAGTTTCATGGTTGTCTTGATTGTCGAGTCCAAATCGGAGTCCAAACATGATCGAGCAAGGTCATCCTGACTATTAGGAAAAAATCTTCTGAAGCCTGGGTTTAAAAAAAACTTTATAAAAAAAATCTCCTGGGTTCAAAAAAACTTTATTTTCTTTGGTTTTCTAGTGCCAAAATTCCCTTTTTCAAACTTTTTAAGCAGATGATTATCTTGAAATGAGTTTTAACGGCCTCTTCTTAATTCGCAGATAAGAACATGTATCTTCAATAACATTTGAAATGCAGAAACAAGAAAAAACTGTTTGAAGATAGTTTCACATAAAAATAAATTTGATTGCTAGAAGGAGAGCATCTAAAACGCTGAGAAAAGAAAATCTCAATTTGAACAACTCTTCGATTTCCAATTTAATTTCATGTTTTAATTCATATTTAGATGAAATCATTTTTGCCATCCCGACTTAATTTGTGCAATCTTGGAGAAAGTAAAGCTTCTACTGCAAAAAAAATGCAGGGGAGAAATTTCTCAAAAGATTCAGGCATTCTCAGAGACACCCATGCAACCAAGCAGCATTTTTAAATTAAATTTTGCAGCATGCTGAGACTTTTATTAATAAATTTGTTCTATTACAAACTAGAGCAAAAATTATGTTTTTATTTGACGATGCATTTGTTGGTTGCCAATATATTTCTTTCATCATTTTCATCTAGCAAACTTCCACTATACTAATTTTGTGGTTAAGAAGTAGACAATCTGTTTATTAAATTTCATTAGAACTAATCCGTTGAATAATATGATAGAAATTTCGAGCTGGATTTAAGCTGTTTCTTCTAAATTCAAGACGCCACATAGAAATTTGTCAAAAATTTTTTTAGAGAAACTTTTAATTGGAAGATCATTTGGCTCAAAAATTTCTCCTCTTTAAAATGATGAAATTGGCCCAATTAAGGAGAGCATCATCAAAATATAAGAAATAACTTATATTAAAACTTTCATTCAAATTTTTTTTTGATTTGAAGTAGTTAAATAGCTATGATTTTTTCTTTAAAGTTTCTGATAGTCATTCACCCAATATTACCAAAACTTGTTTTCACCCAATACTACAAAAACAAATTCTGCTTTTTTAATCAATTTATTTATTTTAGTTAAGTCATGATTTAAGTTTTTCTCGCAAACTGCTGCAAGAAAACAGTTTCTCGTAAATTAAGACTGTCGCCAAATTTCAAAAAAAAAACTAGCTATCAAACACTTCAGTTTTTATTTAATTTTTGTTATTATATTATATATTTTTATAAAAGTGTTTTTAGAGTTTCATTATAACAAACATTAAATAGTATTCAGATAGGTTTCCGTTGGTGATGCATTTGTTGGAATCCTATCATGTTTCATTCACTTAGTATATTTTGCTTATTTGGTGGCGCAGAAGTGCAGAGCCCTTTAAGAAAACAAGATTAAACTCCATTTGTTCATTAAAGAGATGTTTCATTCTAACGGCTTGTTCCAAATCCAAGTGGCCTGGTGGCCATTTGAAATCTTGAATGTAGGAACAAAAAATATAGTTGGAAGATGATTCCATAATAATTTGAATTTGGTTGACATAGTGAAAGCATTTAGGAAACATACGAAACATCCGTAAGAAAAATATTATCAAAACATAAAAAATACTGGAAAAATAACCACTTCTTATTTTGGTGTGATGTAGTTAAATAATTAAATTGTAATTTTTTTTATTCATATTTGGAGTCATACTCGTGTAACTCAATTTCTCTATACCAAAAAGCTATTGATATCACCTTTTGTTGTTTTGAAAGAAACAATCCGCCCGATATCATTCAATAATTTCCATCCATTTAGTGGAAAAACTGATTATATTGAAAATCATTATTACATCATTTTGCTCCACAATGCCAGGTAGACTTATGTTATGCATCATTATTTGATACTTTTAATGTGCAGAAAACATATAATTGGTTTGCTGTTGGTTCCGAGTCCAATTTTTTCTAGTACGCAGATGGAAAACAATTGAATGACTTATAAAAACCGATGTCCATTTGAACTAATTAACCGATTTCTCTGTTGTTTGAGGAGATTAAAAAAATGAAGTGTGGTTTAGATTTTTGAGTTTTTTTGCTATCTTGTTACTCACTACACCACTCGATTTCTCACGCTTACTACGTGTAGTTTTACTCGAAAAAATTCCCGAAAAAGGTTTATCCTGCTAAATGCAGCAGTAGTCTAGGGCAGTTAAGTAGATTCATTACATGTTTTACAAGCTCTGATTAAAAATTCAAGTTTGGGTAAAACTCATTTCATAAGTTTGGTATTTTTGATTAGATACATAAAATGAAAATCATTTTCGTAATCCATAATAATACACTAAAATATTAACTGAAAATAGGTTTGTTATATGACTGCTATTTGTTATCCACATGTCGAAGCAGAATCTATTAGAGTCGGTCATGACAAAACCTTGTGCTAAATGGAACACCAATCAAGCTTGCAAAATATTGCCTGAGGACAGTTTCTCATAAAATAAGGTTGAGTCAAAATTTCAAAAAAGACCCTTGCTATCAAACAGTTAAGTGTCGACTTTAATTTTTGTATACCAATGTAATTTTTTATAAAAAATGTTTTCACTGTTTTCTAATAACAAAGAGTATAGAGCATTTATTTAGATTTCTGTTCATGATACGTTTGTTTCATTACCAGATTAATCTACCACACCTAGAGTATTTTGTTCTTTTTTGCGGTGTAGGAGTGGGCAGCCTGTTCAATAAAAAAGGTTAAACTCCATTCTTTCAATAAAGAAAACATGCATTCTAACGGTTTGCTCTGAATTCAAATGGCCTAAAATTTTGTTTGAAATTTTATAGGTACAATCAAAACATATAGTTTGAATATAATTCTAAAATAAATAGAATTTGGTGCACGGAGTGAGAACATATGGAAAACATAAGAAACATCCGCAAAAAAAACCTTAAAAACACGAGCAATAACTGAAAAAATAGCCAAGTCTAGGGCGGTTAAGTAGACTCATTACGTGTTTTACAAACTCCGATTCATTTTTTAAGTTTGAGTAAAACTCATTTCTTAAGTTTCCTATTTTTGATTAGTTATCTAAAATTAAACTTGTTTTACGTCCTCCATATAAGGTGACATAATTGCACATTAAATAATTAACTGAAAATAAAAATGCTATTTTATTGTTATATGTTATGCATTTGTCACGGCACAACCTATTAGAGCCATCAAAAAACCAAAATGGTTATTCGAATCCCGAGCTTCCACAAGGAACCTTAAAAATTTTTCGAGTGACCAAAGGTCAAAATTTACCGACTTCCAATTGGAAACTGAAATGATATCGAGTTCTGCCTTGATGCGGCAGCTTGGCAGACTTTTGCAAATATTGGAGATCCCTTATCCCAGTATGAGGATTCCAGTTGACGACTTTCAGGAAGCATTTTGAGTTGAGCTGCAATAGCAAGGCATTTTTGATACATGTTAATTTAGAATCCAAGTTGCAAGCGTCAAATTTTATTAGTATAACAGAGTTGTGGGACAGTTTCTTGCAAAATGCACGCCAAATATTACGAATAAACATCCAACAAAGAAGTTAGTTTTTAATTCATTTTTTTCCTGTTGAAAGGTTTCATTCTTTTGTTAAAATTGATCTTCTTGATCGCTACCAAGTTTCATCAAGCAGTCTTGAATACTAATACGATCATTCGAAATTTTCTTCGGTTTATGAGTTATGAGTAAAACTTGACTTATCAATCTTGACAATATTTTTTCAAACAAAAGATAATTTTAGTCGTTTAATAGAAAAGTTTTTTTTTACTTTATTCGTTTTGTTTAGTATAAAAAATTTATAGGATTTAGTTTCTCTTCGACCTGAAGAAGCTGTAGTGAAAATAAGTTTTTACAATTATAATTTGTCGTCTCAGCCCGGAAATTTTGCAAATAAATTCAACAAGAATTTGTTTAACAAAATGGTATATTGTAAAAAAAAACTAACTGCTAATATTCCGTTGTTTTTATTCACAATTTCCGTATTTTTGACCAAAGTTTTGACAATTTAGCAAATAATCTGTTAAAAATGTTAACGGTAGTGTTGTTGATTTCATCTTTGAAGACAGAGGATTATGCTAATTTTTTCAAAATTCAGGATTTTTCCTGAAAAATGGGAAAAATATGGTTTTGTAGCCCAATTTCTTTGAATTTGCTGGCAGTAGGCACCAACTTGCCATTTTTTTGCTAATTTAAACTTGATAAATATACAAAATGCATTTTTTTTCTGATATACCAAAAATTTATGTTATAAAACTGATTAGTTTCGCAACCACTTGAACAATTGTGTATTTTTTTAGCCGCACAGCATTGTCAGGGCTGATTTTGATATCACCATGGATCCTTAAGTTAAAAAGTTTAAGATTTTAATCGGGCGCGCTTTTTTTCAATATCTCCGCATTTATTGGTTTTGCTTAAATTACTGACAAAATTTTCGAATCAGGGCACAGTTTTTGACAGATCCTATCTTTCAGAAAGACGCTAACCGACCATATATTATGGTTTCAGAGTTAAGCTTATGGTTTTTATGCTCTGACCATTTTTTGTAAATTTTTCTGACTTCTATGGTTTTGCTTTCATTTGTTATATTTTTGTAGTCATTTGACTTAGTCTCCCCAATCAAAGGTCTAATCAGTTTTTTAGGAGATACTGGCGAACCTAGACAATGATTTCAGTTGTTATCGAATGTCTCTTATGTCTTTGAATTTACTTAATTTATGAAAAAGTCGGTGAATTTTTGAACTTTGACAAAATTTTATCTTTTTTCTCTCAACTTCTTGTGTAATACCGGTAAAACATATTGAAACACATTCCTTTTGAGTTGTAAATCAATGTGTGGTTTTAGCTAGTCGATTCTTGGTTTTGATACTACACGTATTCTCTTTTTTTTTCCTTTTTGAGCGTAATTGCACATTTTATGAGTTCGTTTTGTTTTCTTGTCCAATTATCTTATCATTTACAAGTCCAGTTGCGGGAAATTGTAGTTGGTAAAAGCACAGATTAAAAGAATTCGTATCTCAACATAGTATTTGATTTTGTTGAACAGTTTATGGTTTTGGGCTGTGACACAGTTCTCTCGCAAAACATAGTGGATTTTTTTGATTTTTGCCTACGTTTATTTTTCTTTTTGTTGTTGTACAACTTATAACTGATAAGGATAGGTTGCCATTGCTCAAATAAAACGTATAATAGATCCTATTTGAAGCTATTTATTTTAATGACTTTCAGATTAAATTTTTTAAAAATATTTTTTCAACTGTCTCATTTTTGATTTCCTTTTGGTCACCTTGTAACTCAAATTCAACAAAAAGAACTTTCCGCTGCATTTTTTTAATGCAAACATTGCTGCCTCAATTGGATGTACAATTTGACTGATAGCTTTTACAAATTCGTTTCATCAAAAATTTCGAGAATTCTTTTCTACTCATTTTTTGGGTTTCTTTTTATTGCCATTCCTATGTAGTCCTTTTTATAAAGAAGACCCTTTACTTATCAGAACGCAAACGAGTGACGATTTAAAGTTTTTGAAGATAACATCTTATAAGTATAGTGCCTTGAATACTGTGTTGTCGTAAAAATGATTGTAAAACTTAGGCTTCTGCCTGTATTTGTTGTTACCTTGTAGTCTCGTGACTTAGTCTCAGTATTAAAAGGACCAATTGGCCTAGTGAAACTTTGTAAGCTAAACTTCCTCTTTTTGATGAAATCTGATGTCTCTTATGACTTTTGAAAATGTTCACTTTGAAAACATATTCGGATTTTTGAGCATCGGCATTTTTTTAAACCGTTTTTTAGTCAATTTATAGCTTAGTGTCTGTAACGAAAGGTCACAACCCAGTTGCAGTGAGCTGTATTTAAATTATTTTAACGGTTTTAGTTTCAGTCCTTCGGTTCTCAGCTTTCTTTAAACTGTTACGACAAGATTTCAAAAGTGTTTGAGAATTTTATATACTTGTACGTTTGAAATGATTTGTTTTTTTTATAACATTAATGGTACGTCCCACTTCCTTTGACATATTGGGCACTTGAACATTTTCAATGTTCGTGTTAAAAATTTTATGCTTTTAACTGTTTCTCTGCCATTTTCACGCAAAGTATAAGAATTTTTCTGTTCTGCCTGGTACTTGTCTTTCTTTTTAAGTCGTATGACGTACACTGGATAATGACAGGTCTCAATTGCTGCCCATGGAGAAAAAAGGACATCTTAGTGTTTTAAGTTGTTGTCTAATGACATTAATCTAATTTCAGTTATTTTTTTAAATTAAAAACTTTTTTTTGAACTTCCCATTTTTGTTGACCTGTTACCCAGTCGCATCGAGGGCCGTTGCCATATCAATTTTAAATAAGTGCAGATTTTTTTTAGGTTTTATCTGATGCGAGTTTGGGTTCAATGATTTTTTTAAATATAGACATCGAGGTTTGGTTGTAAAAAATGTGTTATTTTATTTTTTTTCTATTCTTTTTTCTATTAGCCCTATAAACAAGAAGTAGAATCGGCCCTCTGGGGTGGCATTATTTTTTTCATTTGTTTTTTGAACGATATGTATGTTTTTGAAAGTTTTCTATCTCTTCATCTTTTGGTAGACAATTAACTCAAGAATGTGGATGAGGGGGGGGGGTCGTAACATTATGTGCGTACGCACATTACAGAGCCTTCTTGTTAAATAATTGGAAAAAGGAACATGACAAAATTTTGTTAGGTGTACCTGTAGATGGATTTTTTCGCTACTTTAGTTGTCTTTAGTCTTTTATGTTATTTGAACATCATCTAAAGAGAAAACTTTTTTTCTATAAAATTGGGCTGGGCTAAGATTAGTACCTGAAAAAAGTCATGGTAAACCTTGCTTTAAACAGAGATTGACAACAGCTATCACTGATTGCAGCTAGGTGATTCTGATACCGGAAAAAGAACTATAAGAACTTTCCAAAGTAACCTTTCTGATTTATTGCGAAAATAGAGATTTAAATGACATGAGCATTATGTGACAAAACGAATTGGATTTGTTTACATTAGAGACCGGCGGTCATCTAGTTAAGATCAAGTGACGCTTGAGAAAAGGATAGAAGTCACACAGATTTTTAAGGCTGCAGAGTCCCGAGATAGGCAATCTCGGAAGGAGGCGGCCTTGGCATACAATTTTTCGTTTTGCACCTCAGCCTGGGAACAACTGGTCAAAACATTTGAACAAAAATAAAAGCTCTTAATTATTAGGAATTCTTACACTTGATGGATTTTATCATCACACTTATCGACGGGGAAGCCAATAGTCACAACTGACTATAGTTGAGCTACACCTTAAATTGAGGATCAATTAAGTGGGTTGAAACAAAGCGACAAAGATAAACACCGGCAGCACAGGCAAGAATGTGACTTGTGATTTCAGCTAATTTACCTTTTGTCTTTCACAATAGTACTTAATCGATAGTACTTTCAAGATAGTACTTAATCGACAGTTATCAATCAAATGTATCAACGTTCTTGCGGTTTACATGCAGTGCAGGTTAAAATCCATTTTGATTTTTTAAGGATTAATTACTGAAATGATATGATGCCTAGGTCCGGGTGACAATTTACCCAATTCCATTATTATCCAATGCTATTATATCCAATGCCAATTTACCCAATGTCTTTTAATCTTTTCGTTCAATGATCCGATTACAAATTACCCATAATTTAATTTAAGGGGACAATGGTTGTTCGGTTGTGCTGACATCGTTTCCGCTTTTTATTTTTTTTCGATTTTGCTTTCAATTTTGTTTTATTTTTCGTTTTTGTTTTTGTTTTTTAAAAGAGTATTCAATTTCTTTTTTGAATAATGGCAATGGGGATGTCCAATCAAAGTCGTGTAATAATGGCAATCTTATATTCGTGTCCTTTCATGTCAAAAACTACAGCACTCTTTTAAATTCTTTTCGTTATCTCTATAAAAAGTTTTCAAGGGGTCAAGTTATCCTCACCTGGTTAATACAGTAGAAAAACATGGTTGGCTATCAAATATGAGTAGAGTAATAAGCGATAACACAAAATCAGTGACTCATAGTAACAACCGAAATTAATGGCAACACACGCAAAGCAGCAGAAAGAGGCAAGATCTATGCTAATAAATCAGTGTGGTTATAATCAAGTCAGGAGGGGCTAGAGCCCAGGTGTACTGATTAGGAAGGGATAGTTTATTATTAGTAATTTGATCCCGGGTATCACTTTTGCATTGTTGTCAGCCCAGGCAAGTAATCTCACGCGATTTGTCTTTTACAAAACAGAAAAGCATGTAGTAGTAATGTATACAGCAAAAATCGACGTGGGCTGAGGAAAAAAAGCAGCAAAATGAGCAAAAAATAGGGAAAATCCGAGGGTAAAAATTAACCCGGGGTAAATTTTTGGGCAATTTTAACAGGAGAATAACAACATTTGGGACTATTAATTTAATTAGAACGTGTAAAACGAATCATCTTTGAAATTCTTTGGTTCACTTTATCGCTATCTCTCCCCCTGTTTTTTTTCCTAGGGATAACTTGTTTTTCCTAAAAATTGGGTTAAAACGGAAAAGGAGAGAGTTATATAAAAGAAGACTATATGTATGTGGCGGGTTTAAAATGATTAATATTCGTTATTATTATAACTAGTATTACCCGTATTACGTCTACCAGGGTAAAAACAAGCATTATTTGGGTGGCATTTCCACTGTAAGCTAAGACCGTTGGAAATGGGGCTATCTTTTTTGCACTTGCTGTGTAATTTTTGCGCCCATGAAAGACTTATTTGGCGTTTGTCTTCATTTTCCTTCATTTTTCCTCGCGAATGTCTTTCATTTTTGAAAGCAATCAATAATTGCCAAAAGCAATTCTCTTTTCATATTTCACAAATCTCCCAAATCTGGTCTTTTTTCTTTTTCTTTATTCATCGCACACAATCTAGGTTATTTTGCACTCGTGTGTTTTTGCCTTTTTGTCGCTTTCTTTTGTTTTTCGTGTTTCTTTCTCTTTCTATTTCATGTCTCCATTAAGCTAAGAACATGTTTTACGTCAGAAAACCAAGTATTTGAATCATAGATCTTTCTCAATATCCTTTTTTGCCTTTCTTCAGTTTTAAACACAGTAAAAGTTCTTTATTTGCTCTAGGCATTGGTTTTAAAAGTTATGGGCGTAAGTTTTGTTCAAAAAGATCTTGGGCTATAAAATTTTAAACTTAAGGCCTCCAACTTCAAGTTTACTTTAGTTACCAAAATTATATCACTACTTGTATTAAATTCCAGGTTTTCCCGATCAAACCCAGTGAAACATCATCATGTTGCTAAAAAAAATGAGTTCAGAATTCATTCGACTAAATATCTTATCCGTTTTTGCTGTCATTTGTTAGTGGTGTGCGAAATTTGTGTTTTTATACCAATTTTTTATCAAAAACAACTTATCATTCTTCTTTTCACTTTAATTTATTCACATCTGATTTCAGCTCAAAGACTAAGTGTGCTGCGTGTATCTTTTGATTTATTTTTCGTCATCTTGTGAATGAAAAATCTTTTCATCTGCACTGCCTTAGCAATCAGATAAATCTGTAAATTTCCCTGAAATTTTCAACATTTTTCCAATATTTCAGTCTTTTATGTATCCTGCGTGAGTTTGTCACTTTTTTTAATGAGGATTGGCCGAATATATCATCAAGCCGAAATTAACTGGAATAGGAATTGCGGTCAAATGTCGCTTTTTGACTGAAAAAAATCAATAGACTTACCAACTTTATGTTACTGGCATGTCAGGAAATAAATAAAAGTTAAGATCTTTACTTTTAGTTTTCAACGGCAAATTGCTAGCAAACTAGTTTCAAATATGAAAAGTGTCTTTTTGAAAAATTCGAAAAAAAGCATGCTTGTGAAGAATTACTAAATATAACAATCCTTAATAAAGGTACAACCTAAAAAAATTTTTTCACAAATATCTGTGAAACATGATTCTAAAGTGGACTTACACTTCGAAACATGATACTAAATTTCTCTGAAATGTACATGCACTTTTGCCTTAAACACTTTATGCTAATCAGTTCTGATAGTTTTCAGAAAAACATTCAGATTCAGTACAGAATTACAGTACTGAAAGTCATAGTTACGAGTTAAGCCAATATGGCGCCTATATTACCCACAGACCACCAAATGTTAAGCAAGCAGTTTCATGATGAGGTTTCATGCTCGACTACAAAAGATTATCTCACTAAGCCAAATCATGTTTCAGGGATATGTTCTCTTTTTTTCAGTATCATCCTATTCTAAAGGAATAAACAATTCAATAAATTTTACCAGGCTCCCTGATATTGCATAGAGCAACACTTTGGCATTTTCGGCTAAGTTAGCCCATTCGGATAAGCTAGCACGCAGTATTGTTAAGTGTGTCTCCCTAGTGAGGAGAGAGAACCCTGTAGATAAAATCAGTCATAAAAATGACGGACTGCTTTTTATTTGTTCACTCCCGGCAGCTTTATTGACTTACCCGCTCAAAGTGAGTAGGATGGGCATCCAAGATAGGGGAGAGAGGGAAAGAAGAAAGAGAAATGATAAAAAAGAAAAGAAAAAGGGAAAACTGGGAGTGTGTTAAGTAAAAACATAGGTGGTCACAAATGTTTACGTTCCACCGTACAAAAATATAAGCGGCAAGATGATAGAAAAAAAATTAACCATTACGCAAATTGAGCGTGACAAATGACACGTAATGGTTAGAAAAGTGGCAATTTAGAGCGGAAATTAAAAGAAATCGTGATTGATGTGCAACACCTAAACCACTGATCATAA
The DNA here is from genome assembly GCF_964194025.1 of Convolutriloba macropyga. NCBI lineage: Eukaryota > Metazoa > Xenacoelomorpha > Acoela > Convolutidae > Convolutriloba > Convolutriloba macropyga. The sequence continues at coordinate 56,034,777 of NC_134471.1, read as the reverse complement.
TCTAAGTTCCTTGCCAGATGTTTTTTGTGGTGATTATTAGATTTAGGCACATTAAATCAACCATGTGATAACAACATGTTACAAAATTGACGTCAAAAATTGTGCACAAGCAAAAACGCCTCGAAAAAATCTAATAAACATGCTCAATGAAATTGATGATAATGAGTACAAAATAACATTACATCGATTCAGTGCTGAGTCCATTAAAGTCTGGACATTGGCATTCAACTTCTCGAATCGGAATTAGCGTTGGTCTGTTCATAGGGAACTTCGAGCGAACAAAGTCTCGAGCGCTCTGTAGTCTAATCAAAAGTCACTTCAGTATGGGGTAATATGCTCACGAGTGATATCGGCCTGGACATCAAACTGAGTACGTTTGGAATTAACCCATTTTTTGTTTTTGTTTTTATTGAATTTTTTATTACACTGTATTACAAAGAGTTTAACAAAAAATGTTGAGAACCATATACTAGCCACAACCATTTTTCTTTTCAATAGTTGACTTCTTTCAGTTGTCTGCTCGTGATTTGAGAATAATTGTAGATACTTTTCAAGTTATGCAAGCTATATTCAATTTTAAGAGTTTTCGAACCAAGATTTTTTTGTAGCAGTGATGAAAAAGTATTGTGTTGAATCAAGAGCCTAATCTCAAAGCCTTGAAATTACGAAACGAAACAATGCAAATCTGTTATAAGAAAAAATTTTAAATTTTGACGACTGGAAAATTTGATGATAAAAATAATTGCTGGACATTTTGGTACCATTAAATAATTTTGGTTTCAGCAAACTTCTTTTGCTGTCAAAACAGCAGAAATGAAAACGAAATAATAATGAAATCTTAAACAAAAGACAAAACTGCGGTCTCAGAAAGCCAGTTCTTTAAAGTGGTTGCCTCAATTGAGTTGTTTTCCACAATTTGGCCTTTCTTACATAGTCTAAATCAATGCTTGTTTTTGACTTTGCCTGATAAAAAAGATTTCATTAAAACCACAAATGTTGCAACTTGTAATTGATATAAAAGTTAAAGTAGATTGTAGTTAAATTTTTATATAAACTTTTAGAGATATAAGATTTTGAATGTTTAAGGCTGTCAACAATTTTCTGATTTTCTGGTACTCAACTAACAATTACAAGTGCACACTCATCCATTTCCGAAAGGGGTCTTTTAAACTCCACGGCCCATGTTTATAGATTAGATTTTTAAACGTGTGTGGAAAATAGTTACACTTAGCAAATTCAGTTGAAAATTGGATTAGATAAACCCAAATTTCACAACGCGTGTTCTTGGAGATGGCTCAAAAACTTCGGACAAGGTCTACAGTGCCTGATGATCAAATATGCATAGCCAGAAAAGCGGCAGATTATAGCGGAATTTTAAAAAATCTTGATTGACGCGCAACACGTAAACCATTGATCACAAACTTAAATCCTTGCCAGATATTTTCCGTGATGATTATTAGATTTAGACACATTAAATCAACAATGTGATGGCAACACGTTAAAAAAATGAGCTCCAAACTAAAAAAAATATGAGGACCTGAAAATACACCTCGAAAAAATCTAACAAACATGCTGAATGAAATTGATGATGCTGAGTACCAAAAAAGTATAACGATTCTGTGCTGAGTCCATTAAAGATTGAAAATTGGTATTCGACTTCTTGAATCAGAAATGGCTTTTTTCTGATCCAAGGGCATTTTGAGCCGAAAAAAATCTCCAGCACTTTGAAGTCTAATCAAAATTCACTTCAGCATGGGATGATTTGCTCGCAAGTGATATCAGCCTGGACTTCAAATTGAGTGCGTTTTGAAATAATCCATTTTTTGTAATTGTTTTTTTTTGAAATTTTTGTAACACTGTCTTGCAAAGAATTTAATAAAAAGTCTGAGAGCCATATACTATCCACAATCATTTTCTTTTCAATAAATGACTTCTTTTAGTTGTTTCCTCGTGATTTGAGAATAATTGCCGAAACCTTTCAACTTATGTGTATTATATTCTCTTTGAGAATTGTAGAAGCTAGAGTTTGTTTGGAGAAGTTATAAAAAAACTGAGTTGAATAAGGAACCTGATCTCAAAGTTTTGAAATTCCGAAACAAAACCATACAACTTTTCTATAAGAAAAACACAAAAGTTTTAGATTTTGATGACTGAAAGATTGGATGAAAAAACAATTGCTCGTCTTTTTTGTTCAATATACTAATTTAGGTCTAAGCAAACTTCTTTTGCTTTCAAAAAAAGAAAGATAACTAAACATTAATGAAATCTTAAACAAAAGACAAACCTGCAGTCTCAGAAAACCAGATTTTTAAAGTGGTTGCCTCAATTGAGTTGTTTTCAACAATTTGGCTGTTTTTTACTTAGCCTAAACTATTGCTTGTTCTTGACTTTACCTGATAAACAACATTTCAATAAGACGTCATATGTTGCAGCTTGTAACTGACATAACTGTGAAAGTAGAGTGTAGTTAGTTTTTAAATAAATTTTTAGAGATATAACAATTTTCATTGTTTATTGCTGTCAACATTTTTCAAATTTTGTTGTACTCAATTAACAATTCAAAGTGCACACGCATTTATTTCCATTATAGGTCTTCATAACGGAACCAACGTGCAATTCTCGCCTATATTTGTTGATTAAATATTTGTGATTTTGTCCCTAAATTTTACGGGCCACGTTTAGAGAATAGATTTTTAAACTTGCGTTGAAAATAGTTACATTTAGCAAATTCAGTTGAAAATTGGATTATGTATACCCAAATTTCAGGATGCGTGTTTTTAGAGATGGCTCAAAAATTTTGGACAAAGTCTAAAGTGCCTGATGTTTAGATTTGCATAGCCAGAAAAGCGGCAGTTAGAGCGGAAATTTAAAAAATCTTGATTCATGTCCAACACCGAAACCACTGATCACAAACTAAAATCAATGACTGATGCTTGTGGTGGCGATTATTAGATTTAGGCACATTAAATCAACAGTGTGATGGCAATGCGATAAAAAATGACGTCAAAACTATAACAAAAATGGGACCTGAAAAACACCTCAAAAAAATTTAACAATTATTCTGAATGAAATTGATAAAGCTGAATACCAAAAAACAACATATAGATCCTATGCTGAGTCCATTAAAGATTGAAAAATGGTGTTGAACTTCTTGAATCAGAAACGGCTTTGGTGTGATCAGAGGGCCTTTTGAGTCGAGAAAAATCTCCAGCACTCTGAACTCTAATCAAAAGTCACTTCAGTATGGGATGATTTGCTCACAAGTGATATCAACCGGGATATCAAATTGAGTGCGATTGGATTATTTCCAGTTTTTGTATTTGTACTTTACACGAAGTTTTCATTACACTGCATTGCAAAGAGTTTAACAAAAATGTGAGAACCATATACTAACCACAAGCCTTTTTTTTCAATAAATGACTTCTTTTAGTTGTTTGCTCGTGATTTGAGAGTAATTGCAGAATCTTTTTAAATTCTGCGTGCTATATTCATTTTAAGAGTTTTAGAAGCTAGAATTTGCTTGGAAAACTTATAAAAAAGAATTGAGTAGAATCAGGAACCTGATCTCAAAGTTTTGAAATTCCGAAACAAAACCGTACAACTTTTCTATAAGAAAAAAGTAAGAGCTTTAAATTTTGATGACTGAAAGATTGGATGAAAAAACAATTGCTTGACTTTTTGGTTCAATTGACTAATTTAGTTCTAAGCAAAATTCTTTTGCTGTCAAAACAAAAAGAGAAAAAAACTAAAAATTAAATCAATCTTATACAACAAACAAAACTGCGGTCTCAGAAAACAAGAGTTTTAAAGTGGTTGCCTCAATTCAGTTGTTTTCCACAATTTGGCTTTTTCTTACTTAGCCTAAACTTTTGCTTGTTTTTGACTTTGCCTGATAAACAACATTTCATTAAAACCTCATATGTTGCAACTTGTAATTGATATAACTGTGAAAGTAGAGTGTAGTTTGTTATTAATTGAATTTTTAGAGATATAACAATTTTCCTTTGTTTTTGCTGTCAACAATTTTCTTATTTTGTGGTACTCACTCAACAATTCCAAGTGCGCACGCATTTATTTCCAAAAGGGGTCTTCATAACGAAACCAACGTACAATTCTCGACAAATTTTGTTTATTAAATGTTTGTGATTTTGTCTCTAAACTTCACGGCCCACGTTTAAAGATTAGATTTTTAAAGGTGTGTTAAAAAAATTGCACTTAGCAAATTCAGTTGAAAATTGGATTAGGTATACCCAAATTTCACGATGGGTGTTTTTAGAGATGGCTCAAAAATTCCGGACAAAGTCTAAAGTGCCTGATGTTTGGATTTGCATAGCCAGAAAAGCGGCAGTTGGAGCGGAAATTTAAAAAATCTTGATTCATGTCCAACACCGAAACCACTGATCACAAACTAAAATCAATGACTGATGCTTGTGGTGGCGATTGTTAGATTTAGGCACATTAAATCAACAGTGTGATGGCAACGCGATGAAAAATGACGTCAAAACTATAACAAAAATGGGGACCTGAAAAACAACTCGAAAAAATCTAACAATTATGCTGAATGAAATTGATAAAGCTGAGTACCAAAAAACAACATATAGATCCTGTGCTGAGTCCATTAAAGATTGAAAATTGGTATTGAACTTCTTGAATCAGAAACGGCTTTGGTCTGATCAGAGGGCCTTTTGAGTCGAGAAAAATCTCCAGCACTCTGATCTCTAATCAAAAGTCACTTCAGTATGGGATGATTTCCACACAAGTGATATCAACCGGGACATCAAATTGAGTGCGATTGCATTATTTCCAATTTTTGCATTTGTACTTTACGCGAATTTTTCCTTATACTGCATTGCAAAGAGTTTAACAAAAAATGTGAGAACCATATACTAGCCACAAGCCTTTTTTTCAATAAATGACTTCTTTAAGTTGTTTGCTCGTGATTTGAGAGTAATTGCAGAATCTTTTCATTTTCTGCATGCTATATTCATTTTAAGAGATTTAGAAGCTAGAATTTGCTTGGAAAACATATAAAAAAGAATTGAGTAGAATCAGGAACCTGATCTCAAAGTTTTGAAATTCCGAAACAAAACCGTACAAATTTTCTATAAGAAAAAAGTAAGAGCTTTAAAATTTGATGACTGAAAGATTGGATGAAAAAACAATTGCTCGACTTTTTGGTTCAACTTACTAATTTAGTTCTAAGCAAACTTCTTTTGCTGTCAAAACAAAAAGAGAAAAAACTAAACATTAAAGAAATCTTAAACAGAAGACAAAACTGCGGTCTCAGAAAGCCAGATTTTCAAAGTGGTTGCCTAAATGGAGTTGTTTTCCACAATTTGGCTTTTTCTTAATTAGCCTAAACTATTGCTTGTTTTTGACTTTGCCCGATGAACAACATTTCATTAAAACCTCATATGTTGAAACTTGTAATTGGTATAACTTTGAAAGAAGAGTGTAGTTTGTTTTTAAATGAATTTTTAGAGATATAACAATTTTCATTGTTTTTTGCTGTCAACAATTTTCTTGTTTTGTGGTACTCAATCAACAATTCCAAGTGCGCACGCATCTATTTCCAAAAGGGGTCTTCATAACGGAACCAACGTGCAATTCTCGACCAATTTTGTTGTTTAAATGTTTGTGATTTTGTCCCTAAACTTCACGGCCCACGTTTAAAGATTAGATTTTTAAAGGTGTGATTAAAAAATTACACTTAGCAAATTCAGTTGAAAATTGGATTAGGTATACCCAAATTTCACAATAAGTGTTTTCGGGGACGGCTCAAAGACTTCGGACAAAGTTTACAATGCCTAATGTTTGTATATGCATAACCAGAAAAGCGGCAGTTATAGCGGAACTTCAAAAAATCTTGATTGATGTGCAAAACGTAAACCACTGATCACAAACTTAAATCAATGCCAGATTTATATTTGGTGGTGATCATTAGATTTAGGCACATTAAAAGAGTACGATGGCAACACGATAAAAAATGACGTCAAAACTAAAATAAAAATGGGGACTCAAAAAAACACCTCGAAAAAAATCTAACAATTATGCTGAATGAAATTGATAAAGCTGAGTATCAAAAAACAGCATATAGATCCTGTGCTGAGTCCATTAAAGATTGAAAATTGGTATTCAGCTTCTTGAATCAGAAATGGCTTTGGTCTGATCAGAGGGCAATTTGAGTCGAGAAAAATCTCCAGCACTCAGAAGTCTAGTCAAAATTCACTTTAGTTTGAGATGATTTGCTCACAAGTGATATCAGCCTGGACATCAAGTTGAGTCCGTTTTGAAATATTCCATTTATTGTATTTGTTTTTTTTTTGAAATTTTTATTGAACTGTATTGCAAAGAAATTAATAGAAAATCTGAGAGCCATATACTATCCACAATCATTTTCTTTTCAATAAATGACTTCTTTTAGTTGTTTGCTCGTGATTTGAGAATAATTGCCGAAACCTTTCAACTTATGTGTAATATATTCTCTTTAAGAATGGAAGAAGCAAGAATTTGTTTGGAGCAGTTATAAAAAAAATGATTTGAATCAGGAACCTGATCTCATATTTTTGAATTTTCGAAACAAAACAATACAACTTTTCTATCAGAAAAAAAAACAAGAGTTTCAAATTTTGATGAATGAAAGATTTGACGAAAAAATAATTGCTGGACTTTTTGGTTCAATTTACCAATTTATCTCTAAGCAAACTTCTTTTGCTGTCAAGACAAAAAGAGAGAAAACTAAAGATTAAAGAAAAATTAAACAAAAGACAACACTGCGGTCTCAGAAAGCCAGATTTTCAAAGTGGTTGCCTAAATGGAGTTGCTTTCCACAATTTGGCTTTTTCCTACTCAGCCTAAAATATTGCTTGTTTTTGACTTTGCCTGATAAACAACATTTCATTAAAACCTCATATGTTGCAACTTGTAATTGATATAACGGTGAAAGTAGAGTGTAGTTAGTTTTTAAATGAATTTTTAGAGATATAAGATTTTTCAATGTTTAATGCTGTCAAGTTTTCTGATTTTATGGTACTCAATTAACATCTTCAAGTGCACACACATTCATTTCCGAAAGGCGTCTTCAAAACGTAACCAACATGCAATTCTCAACTAATTTTTTTGATTAAATGTTTGTGATTTTATCACTAAACTTCACGCCCATGTTTATAGATTATGTTTTTAAACGTTTGTGGAAAAAAGTTACACTTAGCAATTTAAGTTCCAAATTGGATTAGGTATACCCAAATTTCACGATGAGTGTTTTCGGAGATGGCTCAAAGACTTCGGACAAAGTTTACAGTGGCTAATGTTTGTATATGCATAACCAGAAAAGCGGCAGTTATAGCGGAACTTCAAAAAATCTTGATTGATGTGCAAAACGTAAACATCTGATCACAAACTTAAATCAATGCCAGATACATTTTTGGTGGTGATTATTAGATTTAGGCACATTAAAACAGTGCGATGGCAAGACGATAAAAATTGACGGCAAAAATAAAATAAAAATTGGGCCCTGGAAAAACACCTCGAAAAAAATCAAACAAACATGCTTAATAAATTTGATAATGCTGAGTACCAAAAAAACAACATATCGATCCTGTGCTGAGTCAATTAAAGATTGAAAATTGGTATTCAACTTCTTGAATCAGAATTGGCATTGCTCTAATCAGAGGGCATTTTGAGTTGACGAAAATCTCCAGCGCTCTGAACCCTTTTCGAAAGTCACTTCAGTATGGGATGATGGGCTCACAAGTGATATCAGCCTGGACATCAAATTGAATGCGTTTGGATTACATCGAATTTTTTAAAAATTTTTTTTGAGTTGTTTATTACACTGCATTGGAAAGAGTTTAACAAAAAATGTGAGAGCCATATACTAGCCAAAATCCTTTTTTTCCAATAAATGACTACTTTTAATTGTTTGCTCGTGATGTGAGAATAATTACAGAATCTTTTCAAATGCTATATTAATTTTAAGAGTTTTAGGAGCTAGAATTTGATGGAGAATATATATAGAGTTCTAAATTTTGACGACTGAAAAATTTGATGGAAAAATAATTGCTGGACGTTTTGGTTCAACAGAATAATTTAGGTCTTATCAAACTTCTTTTAAGGTCAAAACAACAAAAACAGAAAAAGAAATACTTATGAAATCTTAACAAAAGACAAAACTTCGGTCTCAGAAAGCCATTTTTTTAAAGTGGTTGCCTCAATTGAGTTGTTTTCCGCAATTTGGCTTTTTCTTACATAGCCTAAACCACTGCTTGTTTTTGACTTTGCCTTTATAAACAACATTTCATTAAAACCTCATATGTTGCAACTTGTAATTGATATAACTGTGAAAGTAGAGTGTATTTAGTTTTAAATGAATTTTTAGAGATATAAGATTTTTCAATGTTTAATGCTGTCAAGTTTTCTGATTTTATGGTACTCAATTAACAATTCCAAGTGCACACGCATTCATTTCCGAAAGGAGTCTTCATAACGGAACCAACATGCAATTCTCGACTAATTTTCTTGATTAAATGTTTGTGATTTGTCACTAAACTTCACGGGCCATATTTAAAGATTAGATTGATAAACGTGTGTTTAAAATAGTTACACATAGCAAATTCAGTTGAAAGTTGGATTAGATATACCCAATTTTCACGATGCGTGTTTTTGTAGATAGTTCAAAAACTGCAGACAAAGTCAACAGTGTCTGAAGTTCGGATATGCCTAGCCAGAGTTACTGGCTACATATATCCAAACTTCTGGCAGTTTTTCTTCTGGCACTGTGGACCTTCAGCCTTTTATGACGTGCGCATGAGAGGTTTAACGTTTATGGGGTTTTTAGCAGATTAATGGAGTCTATCCCATTATAGCCCGGTCATGTAATGGTCATATAACATAAACTACCGAGTTCGCTCATTACCAAAAAATATACCATAATCGGGGACTATAACTTCGAGGCGGGGGGGGGGGGTATAATGTGGAATACCCTAGTAATTTTGATTCAAAAAACCTCCCAATTGCTTCAATTCGTTTAATGGAATTCGTATTAGGCATGGGAATCTATATGAGACCTCCCGAAGGAGCCAGGGCATCTTACAAAGAATGAGTTCTTTCTCCAGACATGAACAGTTGGAAGAAACTGAGAAAGTGTTCGGAGCTGCGAATGTGGATGCCAAAAAGGCTAGCTTTGGTTTTGCTGAGAGTTGTCCAATTATTCTGGCAGCTCAGCTACACGTGTACGCCAGAGCGACAAAACTTTGAGACAGATATAAAGTTTTTAAACAAAAAAGAGAACGATAACAGAGCCAGCAATACAAGATTATAAAATTTTTCGCTTTTGTACTGCTATGTAAATAATGCACTTTTTTATTGATATTATGATTTGGCTCGTTTAGTCTATCAATTTTATCATCGCTCGTTTTCCCCCGAGATACGATCCGAGGACGGTGATTATTCAAAAAAATTAAAAAGTTACGAAATGCAGCAGCATCGTAGTTGAATCAATACAGAATTGAAGAAATGATCAATTCTGCAGCTTTCACAAGCTTTCCTATGTTCAATAATTCATTGTGTTGAAAGCAGCTTTTCAGACGGGCTAACTCAGAGAGGAATGTGTAAAGTTATTATAAGGCTGTAAAAAAATCTTTCGTAACTTTATTGGATTCAAACTATATAAAGCAAGCAACGTATTATCAGCCACGTATAAGCATTAAGACAACATGTGGTTTTAGACGGCAAGGTTTTTTATGCTCTTTTACAGGTTTTTTGTCTGATGTTATTGGCGTCAAAATCGGTTCATAATCGGTCAAAAATAGTCCAGAGAACCTAAAAATATTAAGCCGAAAACCGCCTTATTCGATACATATCATGGTATTATTTACTTAAAAGTAGGTTATACGAACTTTTTCGGAACTTTTTTTGTATATTAGACGCAATTCTAGTCTTAATTAGAACGATTTCTATGTGCATTTTATTCAATTAAATACTCGATTCTGAACGGATAATAATCTCTCGCTTTACTCAGTAACATCTGCCGGCCCAGAAGAAGATGTTGGGAGAAACAGCACTAATTTTATAAACGGGCGGACGAGCGATCTGGTGGAAGTGCGCAATACGGCGGAGCGTGCGACGCTGTCGGAACCGTAACGAAGTTCAGTGATCCAAGCAGTAGGTTAGTAACCCCTTGGGTTGATCTCTTCAACTACCCAGACCAAGTCACCGGTCTTCAAGTGTTGCTCGGCAGGCTTCTGCCACTTAGAGCGTCGGTTCAGCGTCGGTACGTACTCTTTGATCCAACGAGACCAAATAGCGTTAGCGTAAGATTGCGCGCGGGCGTAACGCTTACGCTGATCAAACTCATCTACACTAATGAGGGAAGGAAGACTGCTTGCTTGGGTACCGAGAAGAAACGAATTAGGTGTTAATACGCCTAGGTTGGACGGGTTGGCGCTTACAGGAATTAACGGACGTGAACTAAGTGCATGTTCGACCAGACAAAAAGTGGTTCTTAAAACTTCGTCTGTGAAGCGACGTGTTCCAATGACTGTCTAAAGTACGCACTTAAATCTACGCACTATCCTCTCCCAGATGCCACCTTAGTGTGGCGCAATGGGCGGATTTGACCTCGACATAATGCTTTTATGGGCAAGTTCCGCTGCAATATAGATAGTATTCCACTTTTCGATTTTTTCGCGTAGTTCTTTTTCCGCGCCAACAAATTTAGTGCCATTGTCTGACCAAATAATGAACATAGGAATGATAATTTTGCCTGTGTCATTCCTACGATCAATATTTCATTGTGTTGAAAGCAGCTTTTAGGACGGCCTAACTCAGAAAGGAATATGTAAAATTATTATAAAGCTGTAAAACAATTTTTCGTAGCTTTAATGGATTCAAACTATAAAAAGCAAGCAACGTATTATAAGCCACGTATAAGCATTGTTACGACAAAGGCAACAAGTGGTTTTAGATGGCAAGGTTTTGTTTGATGCTCTTTTACAGGTTTTTTGGCTGATGTTATTGGCGTCAAAATCGGTTCGCAATCGGTCAACAATTGTCTAGAGAACCTAAAAAACATTAAGCCGAAAACCGCCTTATTCGGTACATATCATGGTATTGTTTACTTAAAATTAGTTTATACACACTTTTCGGAATCTTTCGTTTATATTAGACGCAATTCTAGTCATATTTAGAACAATTTTTATGTGAGTTTTATTCATTTAAATACTCAATTCTGATCGTATAATAATCTCTTGCTTTACTCCGGTGGAGGTGCGCAATACAAGTAGTCAAGCATGTGAAAAGGAAACCCCACCTCTTCTCGGTTGTTTTACGCACAGTAACGTAAAACTGGCCCAAGTAGTCAACCCCGGTGCTAGTGAAGGAAGGAGACTGTTATGCAAGTCTTTCTACTTGGCGGTCAGCCATTATAGGTTGAATACTGGCAGCGTGGAACTTTCTGCACGTGACGCAGTTGGATTTAATTGAACTCAGTGAGGATCGTAATTTGAGGATGGTATAACGTTCTTGTAATTTAGCCCGCAGGTAGTCAATACCTTGATTATGTTTAACGTGGGTGTGTCTAAAGAACAACTTAACCAATGCATGGCATGCGCCGAGAACGATAGGATGTTTTACATCAAAGTCAACTTCGACCTACTGTTTTTTGCGGCCAGCCAATCGAATTAAATGATTTGACCCAACAAAGCGAGAAAACGGAGCAACACGGTTACTCCGTTTAACGGATGTTTTCGAGGAGGTCTCTTTTCTCCGCATTAAACGATTATCCTTGCTCAAGGTACTGGTGATGACGCTCGGCTTCGTCAAGCTCCGTGGGGTTTATGTTGCTACCATCGGCATTACGGTAACATTCGTGAGAAGGTAACAGGCGGAGTGCGTATGCTGTTATCCGTAGCAACTTTTGATAAGAACTCTACTTATGGAAGGGAGTTAATTGCGGGTTGGATCCTTAGTTAACTTGGTTACGGATGCGGCCAATGATGTAGTGGTTTCATCAATTTCCTTAGTTACTATACCAAGTTTGATGTTTTTAACTACTTCGGTGCATGGACCGAACGGGAATTTCTTGGTTCTTAAGAAATCTGGACCCCTCACTCAGCTACTTGATTGCAAAACCTCAGCGGACATACTACGAGTACGGGCATCTGCCGGATTATCGCCTGAGGCAACGTGGTTCCATTCGTCAATGCTAGTGTGTTCCAAAATTTCGCATACACGGTTTGCAATAAATATTTGCTGATTGCTTGTGGAGTTAAGCCTCTTCAAGTAGTGCTATCGGTTCACATAAAAATTTTGTTAACATGCACAGTAAGGGCTTGACAGGTGTCTTGTTTCAACCGGGCGGCCAGTAGGGCAGCTTGCAGCTCTGGCTTTGGAATTGTCATCACCTTCATAGGTGCTGAATAATGCAAGACCTGTTTTTGGCCCACTAGAAGTGCTTACTTGAGCTCGGAGGATTACAACAGCGCTGAAGACCTCTTGAGAACTATCGCCAAACATGTGCAATTCCAGGTGTTCAACGTTTCCGCAAAAGTAGCTCCTTGGTATAGTGATTTCGGCAAGATTAGGTAGTTCTACACTCTATTCGAGGAACCCTTCAACATTGTCTTTTGGTAATTCTTCACCCCAATGCTGCCAGCTGACACGCCAGATGTCCTTTAGTAACATTCAGGCACCAACGGTAAAAGGTGCCACTAGGCCGATGGGATCAAATACCTTAGACAATAGGCTCAAAACCAAGCGTTGTTATAGACTTAGTTATTGTACTGGAGGTACCCCGACTCACAACTAGATTACCATTGTTGCGATCCCATTTCAACCCATGCGAAGAAACCTACATAGATGTGGCGATTACTTTTGGTTTGTTGAACTGAGGTGACCCATCAATTCAATCAGCCAGATTTGGTACATTACTTACAAACTTAGTAAGCTTGAACCCACCTAGATGGAGAAGATATATCAACTCTTTCGATCTTTTGAGAGCCCTCTCAGGCCACTCCACCGAATCCAAATAATTGTCCATGTAAAAGTTTTCAAGGACGCAATTGGTTGTTTTGTGCCCTTCTTTCGTGCCGTGCGTTTCAATGCATAGTTAGCGCATGTGGGCGAGTCTTTAGCCCCAATATGGCGCGTGTTTTGATACACTACAACATTTGTTGTGGAGTTCTCCCGCCACAAAAAACGCAAGGATGGCTGGTCACAGTCAGGGACATTCACTTGGAGGAACATACCCTCGACACCTGCTGACACGGCGAATTGAAGTTGACGGAAGCTAAGTAGCACATGGATTAGGTTTTGGAGCTGGTCGGGGCCAGTGAGCAAAATGTGTTCAAATAAGTACTTTGAAACTCTGCTGCACCATTTAGTACCCTACGCACTTACCCAGGTTTGTTCGGGTTTATTACGGGATGATGTGGTAAGTACCACTCTTTATCCGACCGCTGCTCGACCATGTGAGCATCAGGGATTTGAATTACGCAACCTTTTTCCAGGTTTCCACTGATAGCTTTAGCGTAATTTTATTTCAATTTTGTATCTCTCGAGAGCCGCTTTTCGAGAGACTTGAGCTGTACCAAGGACGAAAAGTAGTTATTCGAGAGCTGGATGTTGTCATCAGCCCATAAAATACCGACATCGTATCTTTGGCTGTTATGAAAAGTTGCAGTTTCAAGTATTTCCGCTGCGGATCGTGGGTCAACCTGCTTTCATGCGCCGTACGATTCCATATTATAACAAAATTTAACCTGACAAGCTAATTCATAATCCTGTTTGATATTGGCTTTGAAACACGTTGAGACTAAACTTGAACTTGACGGAACTTGGTCGCTTTAAAACCAACCTATGGGCAAGCGAACAGCAAACTACTCTAACGGGTGGATGGCATGGTAGACATCCTGTCCAAGTATCATCTCAATGTTCCCATAGCTATACCTTACTGGATCTAGGACGGCCAGATGTGGGTAAAATTCTTGCATGGACTTAGGGTCAATGATATCGGAACCTACGTTTACTGTTTCCCTCACATAGGGACGTACGGTGAGTGCTTCGAAGTTTTGATCTTTATAAGGTGTCACAGTCAATTAAACCACTTTTCTGTCGATGAGTTCTTCCGTGTTTATACACATGACGGTCTGCTTTAAAGCGGTTCCAATGCAAACCGAGTCTAGCTGCGAGATTATCGGACACCCAAGAGTTACTGCAAGTGGCATCGTATAAAACCAACGCCGTAGTATTGGTACCAAAAGAATTAGTCAAGTTCAGTTTCGTGAACTGAAGGACGCCTTTAACATCCGTCACGGAAGAAAAGTGGTTGTGTTGTTGGTTGCTGTTGACCGGCAGATGGACTAATAGTAACAGCGTTCGACTTCGAAGTATTGATGTTGTTTTTTTTGAAGGTTTAGCTGGACAAGCCCTTTCAGCTCCTTGAAGTAAGGTGTTATAGGAGCTGTTGGAACCATCTTTTCTACATTTACGGGGACAATTGCACTACCTGAACATATGTTCATCACGAGAAACAGAGCTTTGCCTCAGCCACGACCTCGGCTCTCTGCGTGGGGGTCTTTTCCTTAAAGACACGGCATTCCCGCAGCCGGATATTGCCTTTGCAAACAATGCAACTAGAAATTGATGTTGCCGCAGAACTCTCTTGCGGCTTAAGGTTACTCTTGTGTTGCATATTTGCAGCAAATGCCTTCGAAGCAACCTTTGTTCTTGTTGACTGAGTTGATGGTATCCTCAGTCCACGCTTTAGTTGAGGTATTCTCTAATAAATCGTGCGCTCCGGCCTTCTCCTTTAACCACTCATTAACCTCCAAAAAAGTAGGTTTAACCCAACGCTTTTTGACGCTGAAGAGTGACCATGACGCCTTCAAATTTGGTGTTAGCTTCTGTACGGCAGTGTTGAGAAACGCAGCACTCTTTAAATCCAAATCACATGACAGCGATTTATATACCCCGACAAGACTTGAAATGCACCCCGAATAGTTAATGAAGCTATTGCTTTTGTGCATCTTCAAGGGTGGAAAGCTGTTGAGTTTATAAAAATGTTCACTTACGACCGCCTGTGGTTGGTCAAATTTACGTTCTGAGGACCTCAGTCCGTCTTTGTACATTTCGCCGCAGTAGGAGAACTCAGCTATAGCTGTTTTATTTTTACTTGTTACGAGGGTCTCCAGGTATGTCAATTTTACATCGTCAGTTAAGGACTGAAAGTCAATTGCGCTTCTGAATTGACCATACCATTCGTGCCACTGTAAGAGATCACCACTGTATTGTGACAATTTCCATTCAGGTAGCGGATCATTCCTATTGCTCGTTATGGCCAACGCCTTAATAAGGTTTGCGTTTTGGTTGCTGGCACCTGAGGCGTGGGATGCAGTGGGCAACCCCAACACAAAGGTGCAGGTGCTCTATGGCCGTAATTGGGAGGAATAATTGGCGTGACAAAAGTTGGATCGATATTAGTTGCTGTACTGAATGGGTTTACATGGTTGCTACAGGTTGCCGCGTGGTTGCTACTAGCGTTTTGTGGTGCAGTAGTTTGTGAGATGGCATGGCTGATGGCAGAGTTAGCAGTGCTTGGCGTTAGTGTCTGTTTAAAGTTGTTGTAAACGGCTCTAGTTTTTGTCAATTGATTTACTTTTGTGGGGCTATTCTGATGGAAACACCACAAGTTTAGGTCAGGGTTACGGTTAAGGGGAAGTTTCCGTGCGGTCGGACACGGCAATGGTTGGGTTGGAGGGAGTAGACGGGGTTTCGCTGTGTTTTTTAAGGTGGGTACTTGCGGTGCTATACTTAGTGGGATTACGGGAACTTGGGAGTTAACTAGATAAAGCGGCGAGATTACGGGTGGCTGTACCACGTGTGGATTCAGAAATGGAGAGAAGTTATGCGGGAGGTGGGTATTAGGGAGTTGTGTTGCGTTTGGAATGTTACTTTGAGGTGGATTCTGTTGTTGTCGAACATGGAGAATGGACAGAGGCACACTGGAGCTTTTTGGACCCAAGAACCAATTTACCTGTGGTTTAGTTGAAAATTCAGGTACAAAAAGGGAGTCTGTTGGTGCCAGTACAGGATTCGGTTGCATAGGTGGTAGAAAGGGTGTAGGTGCGACAATTTGCACGGCTGTCTGACATTGGTTCCCTGGATTCTCGACACCACTACGTGATTAACAATTTGCCTGGCCCACTCCTTGGTCTTGCCATATTGCTGTGTTTGAGCATGGAGGTGTACTCGATACAACGCCTCCTGTTGAGCATTAGAAATGGCAACACCGTCTACCAAAATATCATTTCGAGATGGTTCAAATTACCTGCAACTTTACCTAAGTTTTTGGTCTGTATGACTTCTATATTATTCTGACTGTTAACATTGATAGCATTCAAGTCTGAAGGCGTTTGCTCAGCTTGATTCATTATCTGAACTGTGGTTTGTTGCTGTTATGGCTTATTATTATCGGCAGTGTCTTGAACCGGAGATAGAGTGTTTGCTGAACCAAGACATGACGAGTTCAATTCACTTGAGGTAGTCCTTTTTTTAACGTTAGTGAACCAATTTACCCAATCCTCAACACGTTTTTTGCTTCTAACTGATCCCCTATCTTTAAGTAGATTTAGTTCACTTCAGTGATAGCTTAATAACGAACAATTACCCATCAATTCCCCCTGAGTCAATATAACTTCTAGCCGCTTGCAAAAATTCATCATTGTTCTTGGCTACATTATCAAACCATTGCTCAAGGATGGGATAAATTGAATCTGGGTTCTCGGTTTTACCGGCCAAGTCAAATAGTTCCCCGTTTTTCAGTACCAGCTTACAGAAACTATCCTTCAATTTAGAAGACAATTGTTCAAATTTAACCCTCCTGTCTTGGCGATCTATGACGTCAGTTATATCTTTGTGGATGTTACGTAGCTCAGACTTGAGATTGGATCTTGCACTAAAGAGCTTCTTCAATTTCTCTTGTGATTTGGTCATGATCTTAAAATGGCTGATTTCTCAATTAAAGTAGACTCCAAACAATCACACGGGATGAGGGTTATACCGAACCCAATTGACGAATCCTAATAATCAAGCCGCCAAAGAGCATTAAAGAAATTGCCGCGTAGCACAGTACCCAGCAAAAGTGAGTAACAAAAGCGAGAGCGCCTGACGTGCGTGTAAGCAACGTGAGACTGGATGGGGAAACGACCAGAGTGAGACTACCCTGCAAACCACGCAAGAATGAACGGACGGGACGGAAACACCGGCCGAATGACGCAAGGTGAAACAGGAAAAGAAGCTGACGCGAAGGATAAGTCGGGCAGATTGAGCGCGCCGAAGCGGGAAGGCGGGATAGAATGGCAAGAAAAGAGTACACGACAAGTTAGAAGGTGGGAAGACCTATGCTAGCAGACCACAGCCACAAACTCAACCAAACCAACTAGCCGTAGCTCCAGAACTAACTTAAGTCACACCATAGCAATGAGGAGAGAAGCTACTGCAAGACAGACTAGCACAAGTCATTATGGGCTGAAAAAACAATCAAGGCAATTTACGGCAACGAGTTCTTATACTCAAAGGTCGAAAAGGTCAAGAAACTTACTAGCCTCACATCCAGAACAAACTTATGTCACATCCCAGAAATATCCAGGCCCAAACAAACAATCAGCATTCTCACAAAATTAAACATACTACAGCAGAAGTTAAAGAAATTACAATATTATTCTTGTAGACTATGTCAGTTGGAAAAATCAGGAAACAATCTAGCCGTAACTCCAGAACAAAATTAAGTCACACTCCAGACGGCAACAGAACCAAACGAACCTATAATCATACAAACATTCAACAACACACAGCAGTAAAAAATTCGATACTACAATAGGGGAGCCAGTAAATGATTAAGTTGAAAAAGTTTAGTGGCCAACTTGCCGTAACTCCAAAACAAACCTAAGTCAGACCCTAGAAAGACACAAGACCAAAAAGAACCAAAATGCATGCCAGCATGAGCAACATACGGCAACAAACACAAAACCACACTTCGGAACATATGAAATACTACATCGAATTCGAAAAAAACAAGTAGGCACAGAAAACAATAAATGATGTTTCCGGTGAGCGACGGTCATCTCAAAAAACGGAACACGGAGGAAACGAAACACGGAATGGACAAAGAAACCGGGGAAGGTACGGTTTTGAAACGAGCGACGAGAAAAAGATAATGAGAAGGTAGTATTTTTTCTTTTTTATTGGCCGGAGGTTGTGAAATTTTTCACACCTCCTCTCTGTATTGAGTTTCACTCAATTAACAAACCGTCGATTGAAAAAAAATTAAATTTTTGACGAGTTTGTCAAAATTTTTATGCTTTTGTCCAATTTTTCCAATTTGGTTTATCAATATTCGGTATTGATTTTCTAAAGTTTTTATAGTTGCATCAAAATTGACCAAAAAAATTTAAAATTGAACTCAATTTTCTCTATATCAGAGGTTATTTTTGATATCCGAACTGACTCGATCACTTTTTACAAATTTTCGACAATTCGACCAAAAACGTTTAAAATCGATGTTTTTTCGTCTCAATAATTTGGGGTTGTTAAAGTCCTAAAGAAGGTGCCTTGTATTTAATATTTTATCAAGAAATTGTTTGATATAACTACCCTTTCAAGGGTTTGGGTTTCTTGCCGTCTAAATTTAATGTATCAATTTAGTGCAATGCAATTTACCATGCAGTTTATTTTTGGTGTTACAGTTGTGTGATGCGCGCGTCATTGAGATCAACCAAACATGTGAATCTCCGCAAACTTTCGCGAATTCTGTTGCGTCATGTTTAGATTGTGAGCTGTTTTTTTGCGGATCACATCTATTGACTGATAGAATTTTCCTTTTTTTAAGTCCGCTGCAGAAACATGTACTGTTTTGATCTTCTCTGTGACAAAATCTTCTGGCTTGATGCTTCTGTCCAGGGTCCCTTTTCCATTTTCAAGATTCTCTCTACCAGTGATCAATCATCATCCTTGTTAATGTACTTCTGTATGTTCACCACTGATGCACTGCGGCCAAGGCTATTGCTGATCCACAGATTACGTTTTTTTGGGTCCCTGATCCTCACATCACAGAGCATTCAGAATTTGTTTTTGTTTTTTAGATTATAAAATAAGAGGCGTAAAATGTCAATCACAAGATTGTCAAAGTCCAACAATCATCGGCGGATGAAGGAAAAGATCCAATTTTTCAATAAATGCTCCTCCTGTTTTGGTCAAAGGTGACTCAAAACGGAGCGGCACCAATATTAAGCTGTAACACAATCTTTCCTAACTTTAATTGATTCAAACTATATAAAGCAAGCAACGTATTATCAGCCACGTATAATCATTGTTACGATCAAGACAACAAGTGGTTTTAGACGGCGAGTTTTTTTATGCTCTTTTACAGGTTTTTTGTCTGCTGTTATTGACGTCAAAATCGGTTCATAATCGGTCAACAATCGTCTAGAGAACCTAAAAAACATTAAGCCGAAAACCGCATTATTCGATACATATCATGGCAGTGTTTACTTAAAATTAGTTTATACGGACTTTTTCGGAAATTTTTGTGTATATTAGACGCAATTCTAGTCTTATTTAGAAAGATTTCTATGTGCGTTTTTTTCATTTATATACTCGATTCCGATTGGATAATAATTTCTCGCTTTACTGAGTAACAGTTATAGATTAGGCCAATTCGCAATTGCTCTCTATATAGAAAGTAGTTAAGTTGGCCTCTTTTCCGTCAAATATCGAGAGGAAGTGAATGTCAGTGGAAATATCCGCATGTGTGCAACTATTGCCTTTTTGCCAACCCCCCCCCCCCCCCGAACAAACTGAATATTGGTTCAAAATGTCCAGTTATCATTGTGCAAGATTTTAAAGCACTGGATTTCGTTGATAATTTTGTGGAAGTGTATCTTGACCACCTCGCTATTAACGGGAGTCACACTTTTGGGAGCAAAAATCACACTTTTATCTCAGACTGTAGAATAAGTGTGATTGCACGATTTAACACCTACCGGGAACCAACAATACAATCGAAGGTTTCCATAAAAAATTTGAAACGATACTTCAACCTATAGGCCCGATATTTGGCAATTCTTGCGTTCCACACAGAGACAACAACCACTTCAAAACTTTACCTCGTCACAACGAAAAGAGGGGAAGCACAGGGTTTAATAAAATGCGGATCACGGCAGACAGAAAAAAGTGAATTGTTTTCGCCGCATAGCAATTGCAGTCATAACAATATTTGCGAGCAATTGCTTCAAATATGTTATTCTGAAAAAGCGTTTCAATCTTTTGCTTTCGATCAGTGTAATTGTGTTGAAAAATAATTCATATAATTTCATCTGATTAATGCTAATACTGCTTAACCGTCAAATGGGGGTTTTTATCCGTGGGTTTTTTTTTCTTCGGAGTCTTTTTCCGTTGGGTTCTCCTATTTATTTTTGTTTAGGTTTTTCCGTGTTTTTTTTCCGAAATTGGTCTAAGGTGCTGTGTTTTGTTGAACAATTTGCCAAAAAAACTCTTCTGGAGAATTGAACAAGTTGCTGGAAATTTCCTCTAGAAAACGTGTTCAATAAATTTTTGAAAATGCATTTAAGTGGCCAGTTTTCTGAAAATCTTTATACTTTTTGGTAAATAGGGGAAGCGATTTTCTCGCTGTAGACTGAAATTTTTAAAAAAGGCGAGGTCTCCATCAGCTAATTTAGCAAAAAGAGAGCAGCCAAATAAAGAATTTGAGGTTATTAATAAATCACCTTTGCGTCAGCTGTTTATTACTAAGATTTGACCAAAAAGCAATCCATATATTCTTCATCACTACTGGAAAATTATGATTGTAGTGGTGCTAGGGATTAACGGTCAAAAAATTAAAAATTACGAATGATTTTTCATCCAACAATTAGATTTTTATTTCACAATGCACCTTTTTCACAACTCTAGTTTATTCAGAAATACAGGATTTATTTTTTTCGCTATAATTGCATGGACCTCATTTATTTGAAACTTAATATAATTGTAAAATTGAATAAAGAGTACTAGAATTGTAAAATATTTTAACAAGAAAAGTCTCCAATAAATCACATTTCTCTGCATCTTTAAAAACAATCAGCGAAAATTGATAAGATGAGGAACTAAGAAAACGAGGATGACTTTTGCTGTTGCGCACGGCAAGCTCTGAGATTGCCCTTATTTAAAACAATTATGTGACAATATCGAAGACGCACTTTAAAAGTTCTTAGAAAATTGGAAAGAAAACAACTAAATGTAAATTATACATAAGATAAGATTCAAGTCACTTGACAAGAAGCTCAACTTTTTGAACATTTACTTGTCTAGAGAATAGAAGCTTTGAGGAGCAAGAAAAAACTTGCAAATGGGTTACAGGAGATGCCCAAATTCGAGTTCATAAGACCAGTTGATGTAATGGTTAGCACACTAGGCTTGCAAATAAGACATGCTGGTTCAAAAAGCATTAAACACGAGCTGTCTTTTCGATGAATGATTTACTCTGTAGTTACAGGATTAATCTAATTTGGGGAGGGACATAACATGCTGGGAAAGATCAAATTGAGCAAAGCCAGAATTAGAACAGCCAATAATCTACAGGTGTTTTTATTCAAATTTGTGAGAAATGCGCTGATTGTGGTTAGGGTTTG
Organism: Convolutriloba macropyga; assembly: GCF_964194025.1. Classification (NCBI taxonomy): domain Eukaryota; kingdom Metazoa; phylum Xenacoelomorpha; order Acoela; family Convolutidae; genus Convolutriloba; species Convolutriloba macropyga. Next base: position 56,013,097 of record NC_134471.1, on the reverse strand, counting down.
GTTGTATGTGCTGAGTAAAACAAATTTCAGGAGTTTACTATCCATTTTCTTAAAAGTCACTTTTCACATTTTACATTAGCACGTCTCTTACATAATAGATTTACACATTTGGTAATCAGAACTTTGCGAATCTTATACAATATTGCAGCAAAAATTTTACTATGTTTAAGCACCTAGTTCAAGAGAGTCAGCTGGTGTTCTGATGTTTATACAAGAAATGCGCTGGAAGTGTGCATAAAATTAGCAGAATTTGGAAAAAATGCAACAAAACGCTCGTGGCCACTTTTCTCAGCAATTCTTAGTTTTTTTCAGCGTTCATTTCTAACACAATTGTCCGCTTGGTGGGTTGATAAGTTCAGCATTAACGTTAAAAATGCGTTCAAATTTCAACAGATTACACATTTTTTTTTGCTGTCAACTAATTTTGAAGCAGAGAGTTGGTCACATCTTCTATCAGAAAGTTCCCCAATCTGGATATAGAAAAACTTTTCTATTTTCTCGTCTGAAAAAAATTCTCTACAAAGACAGCGTTTTTTAAAAACGGGTTTGTGACGTATTTTGCCCTCTTGACCTATACCTTAATTACTCATAAAAGTTTGAAGGATTTCGTCTGAATTTAGCAAGAAAATTTAAGATGAAATAAGCCTTTGTGAAAAGCAATTGTGAAAACAAACAAAAGTGAAAATAAGAAAGAACACGAGGAGAGAAGATACAAATTTTTGAAAATATTTCACAACGATTATCAGTGTCTTAAGAAATGATGCAGCCTTCTTTAGACAATAAAATCTTCTTTATATGGAAGTTTCGACGAGTATCGAAGGAACAAGAAGTTTATTTAGCAAATTAACCGGAATTGTCTCAGAGCCTTTCAGCGGTGAACGAGCACACTTCAAGAGTGAAACATAATTCAGCTCTAAATTATTTCCTCTCAAGAATAATTTACGTTTCCTTATGTGCAGTTTTTCTTCGTTTCGATTATATTCAGGTCAGAGTTCGCCCAGGCTAAAATTATCATCTAAAGCCTGAAAATAACTCATTCGCCGACGTAAAGTCTGGGCGTAATTTTACTGCTTACAACTCGCCATTACTAGAGTAGGATACACGTTTTATTCCTAAAAGAGGTTGCAGGCCATTACCACAAAGCTATTCAGCGTAGTGGTTTGACTTGGTAAGCAAATTAAATGTTACTAATACTCACGTTGAAGTTCGATTCGTATATAAAACGCAAATCTTTTTGGCGCGAGTTAAACTGAACATCATGTTTTTCATGCAGTAAATTTTACTCAAGACTAGCCAGTGTAAATCAAGATTAGCCAATAAAAATGATGACATCAACAGAGTACTGGCCATCCAGAAAAAAACAAAATGACTCCGGACTGATTCAGAGCTGTATTGCTCTGCCACCAACCTAAGGGTAGCTGCCAACCATTTATTTGACGCCAAGTTAAACTATATGGCAAAATATCAAAATAATGGCACCAATAATTTGAAATTTGCATAAACTATCACTAAATGAACTGATAACACAGTAAATCCCGGAATTTGTTGTGAAGTTAAAACATTCGGCGAGATGTTTTGAGGAGCAAAGGTGTCCAACCAGTTTTCAACAAGGAACTACTTTATGATTGATTGCTTGCTGAACATTTTACAGGATCAATTTTAATATTCCTCATTAGAAAATGTTATGATAGATAGCTCCTGGGATATCTGCTGCTATACTTAACAATGAGAAATAAAAATAAATTGCTTGAGAAAAGGCAAGTTTAGCTCAGTTAGAGCGAGTAATGAAACTCTCAGAAAGGGAGAGAAAATCGGAAGAATATTTGCAAGCAAAAACCTGAATGTTTGCTTTGGTATCGCAATTTTGTGTTAAAACTCGCTCTGACATTAGATGCTCCAAAGAGACCAAAAACTCAACGTTTAAGAAGGAAATCTACATAAAAATTGAATTAATTCAAGCAACGAAGAACTCACCAAGACCTTGCTAACTAATATCGGGTCGGTTGGAAAACAGATGTGCTTCAATTAAGCTAATTGAAGCGCTCCAAATAATGTTTTCAAAACTTTTTGCACAAAGATTAGGATCCAAAACAGAAAGCATTTTTCCAGCACTTTTTATTTGATTTTCAGCAGTTTAACCGCAACACTTTAGTTAAGCTGCTTAATATTTTCAATGAACGCAATACTAATTGGCTTAGGCTATATGGTTACCAAAGATCTTCAATTTTTGTCAATAAAACTTGCATTACTATTGAAAAAAATTGAATTGCGCGCACCGTTAATCTAATTGAAAATATAATTGACTAATCTTAAATAACCCGTAATTCAAGATAGGCGTAAAATATGCATACAAGATAATTAACAAATCAGAAAAAAACTGCAGAAAGGGACAGTGAAAATAATCTTTTCTAAGTTTTGATTCTAAGTTAAAATATCGGAGAACCGGACAAGACCTTGAAAACGAAAATGTTAGGAATTGAAACGTAGTTATTTTGACAAGTCTCCAACTGTATAACACAGATCAGAGGGAACAAACTACTCAGAAATCTTTTGACGCTATCGACTGTTAAGAAGTGAAACTTCACAAAGTGACCTTTTCATCTTTAATTTTATCAGTGGTTACTATTTACTGCAGATTTAAAACAAAGTAACAATTTTTATGATCAAACCAAAGTTCAGAAAAGTCAAAGTTCCAGTCATGTAGATATTGGCATCAACTAAACACCAAATAAGGTGGAATACTCCAGAAATGAGCAGGGCTCAAACACTAAAGCCGTAAGCTATGAAGTAAAACGGTCAAAAAAGATTCATTTAAGCCTCTAAGATAATTAGCCTATACGACAGGACATTAAAAACAACAGAAAAAACAGGTGAAGCAAAATTATTCGCGCCAGTCATAGAACTGTTGGCTAGGATCTACCATTGAAAGGATCCATTTAAGTCTTCGAGAACATCAATTTCGGCCTTCTCAGCAGTTTCGGTGAACTGTCCTCCATTAAAGACGAGTTACTGGGCGTTTAAGCCACTTTGTGAGGTTAGTCATGCGTGCTAAAAATAAACTTCATTCACTCAAAGGTTATAAAGGTACACCCCGAATAAAAAACCGTTCCAAAAATAAACCCTCCCAACCTTGGTTGGTAAAAGGAAAACCAACAGCCACTTCTGGATCGTAAAAAACTACAACACTAAAACTAATATACCTTCTACCGACGCGCGAACTGCTCTCAAATGACCGGCTAGCGTTGGTAGTAGCCAGCTTGGTCTTAGGGAGACTAATATCAGGAGCGGGTGAAGTTTGACCGGGAATGGGTGTGAGCTGAGTGGGGACTCTAGGGGCGCGGGTCAAGCGACCCGAGTTAGCGATGGACGGGGGGGGGGGGTGTTAGACAGGAGGAGGGGGGTCTAAACCAGTCAAAACTGCCCTTTACACTATGATCTGATGTCATCTCAGCTTCAACATTTATCCGCATCCAGCAGTCACCTCACCTATTATCCTTTTGAGAACAAAAGATAAAACGCGCTGGACAAAAAATCGGTCAATCAAAAATCGGTCAGACAAAAATAGCTGCTACACAATGCGTTTGAGAGCAGTTTTCAACAGTAAAACTAGTCTTCGGTCGCAGAAAGACCAATAAGACACCAACACCCGCCAAAAACTTCCTTGAAGAGCAGTTAATAAAAGCCAGATAACAAATGGACTGGCAAAGTTTTTCCATGCATGTTATAAATTAAACAAATAAAGTTAAGAAAAACATGAAAACTTGAAAAAAAAACTAAACCGGAAAACCACGATTTCTGTCTTGCTCCTTTTTCTTCTCGAATATAATTAACCAACGTCGGGCGAATCCCTCTCAAAACATTGGTGGTGCTGATATTTGTTTGCATTATTGGAGTAGATAGGGGGTAAAATGAGGTGGAAGCATAATCTTGCGAAGCATAATCAAAGCTCACTAAACGACCGGTAGAATACACTTTGAAAACCCTTGAAGGCTAAAATATTGGAATAGAAAAATAAATTCAGAACTCTGGGTTAAATTACAGTAGTATCGATTATTTTAATACCATTATGTAACAATAACAATAATCGTCTGTCAAATGATTTTTTTCTGCAACAAAACTACTACAAAACAGGATGCTTGGTAGCTCATTATTAATTTTAGGAATTTAAAGTTCAAATAAATAAAATAAACAAAAGGTGATAACATCGTGAACTAACAAAAATTCTTCAGACTTTACAGTCAGTTAGTTGGTAGAAACTAATCAAGGTCATCATGAAGTATAAAACAAATTTGAAAATTTGATAGAAAATAAATTTAGAGGCATTCAAGAAACTCATTCGAACTAAAAACCTGCACCAAATATACTATTTCACTTTAGACAAATAAGTTCTGTACAAAAACGCATAACTAGCACTTTTTTCGTAAAAAAATAGTTATTGGTTATTTTTAGTACCAAAGACTGGCGAAGCGTTTGAATATCGAATAGTATACAATCATTAGTCTTGGATTAGCTCAAATATTTTACAGCAAAAGGATGTATTTCGATAAAAACTGAAATGCACCCAGACCGAGCTCCAAGTCAATATCAGTTCTGTTCAAGTCTATATCCAAGTCTCATTTCGTTTCCCAATACTGGGAAAGTCTAAATGCAAGCGTTACAAGTCTTAGCCAAGACAAAAACCAACATTTCAAAATTTTCCGTATGAAAATTCCGAATTCCGAAAAATTTTGGAACATGCCACGTTAATTTCTATGCACTTTCTCGGGCACCTGCAAACTGATACCAAATGACAGCAGTGGACCCTAGGAGATCAAATGGCTCCAAATTGGAACTGTACCCAAAAAAATGGTTAACTAAAAAAAGTTTCAACTAAAAAAATAGGTCTCAACCAGTTGCGTACCAATTTCACAAAAGCCTGAAAAACGAGTACAAGGTAACATGTATCGATATAAGACAGCTTGGGTAGTACTGGGTGGTGATGGTAGTAGTAGGAGTAGTCACTGATTTAGGGTTGACCCACGGGTTACAGAACCCTTAGTTCTGTTCAATGGTGTAGGTTTTAAGCCGTCAGAAGTAGTTCTTCAAAGTCATTAAAATATTAGTTGCCACGTAGAGGATTTCTGCGCATTGTAGTGGTCAATTGACATTGTCTTGTATTTCGGCAAACACGCGACCAAATAAGACGCACTATTTAGTGTCTTAAGTCAAGCTACTAATGGTTTGAATGCACTAGGTATGACGAAAATTAGTCAAGTATTTTGCGAGTTATTCAATATTTGATGTCATGTCCCCCAAAACAAGGTATCCTGATGTCCGGTGGCTAATAATTTTTTGATGAACTAACCGATTTGGCTCAAACTAGATTACTATCCACCCTAACAAGGAATATAGTATTGTAACTAGATTGTGTACATTTTGTTGAGATGATAAGCAATGCCCATCGGGCAGCAGATGGAAATTTGAGTCAGACTGAGCAATGGGAATAGTCGTGTACTTCATTAAATACTAAATCAAATAAGACGTATTATATTACATTTAAAAGCTAACACACTGACATTTCTAGTGCACTAGGTGAGACCTATATTGAATAAGCATTTTGGAAGTTAATCAGGTTTTTAGGGTCAATTCCCCAAAAAAAGAGGTACGCCGTAAGGCCGGTCGTTCGTAACCTTTTACTGAATTGACCCATTCATCTCAAATTGTGATATGAGGTAGAGTGTTATTGCCCTTATCAGGTATTTTAACACTAAATTATATTTTAACTACAGTGTCCCGTTTCATGTAGATATGTAAGAACGCCTGGGCATTGTCCGATGAAGAATTCAGCATTTTTTAATAAACATTAATCATTGAACCAAATAATTCTCATCATGTAAGATTTAAAGTTTAAAATAATTAGGATTTAAATGCACTATGTGCGAATCAAATGGGTCAGTTATAAAGATATTCAATACTTGGCGTTATCCCCAAAATTTATAGTTATGCCAGATTGTCGCCAGTCGTTAAAACACTTCAATTGAACTACCAATTTGTCTTAAAATGTGATATGGTTTAGAGTTTTATACCCTCTAATAGGTAATAAGGCAATAAAACTGGTTTGTGAACATTTTGTCTTGTATTTCGTCAAATAATGGACCAAATAAGACGCACTATTTACTGTCTTAAGCCAAGATACTAATGGTTTGAATGCACTAGGTATGACACAAATTAGTCGAGTATTTTGCGAGTTATTCAATATTTGATGTCATGTCCCCCAAAATAAGGTATGCCTGATGTCCGGTGGCTAATAATTTTTTGATGAAGTAACTGATTTGGCTCAAACTAGATTATTATCCACTCTAATACGGAATACAGTATTGTAACTAGATTGTGAACATTTTGTTGAGATAAGCGATGCCCATCGCGTAGCAGATAGAAATTTGAGTCAGACTGAGCAATGGGCATAGTCGTGTACTGCATTAAAAACTAAATCAAATAAGACGTATTTTATTACATTTTAAAGCTAGCACACAGACAGTTTTATTGCACTAGGTGAGACCTATATTCAATAAGTATTTTGGAAGTTAATCAATATTTTAGGGTCAAGTCCCCAAAAAAAGGTACGCCGCAAAGCCGGTCGTTCATAACCTTTTACTGAATTGACCCATTCATCTCAAATTGTGATATGAGGTAGAGTGTTATTGCCCTTATCAGATATTTTAACACTAAAATATATTTTAACTACAGTGTCCCGTTTCATGTAGATATGTAAGAACGCCTGGGCATTGTCCGATGAAGAATTCAGCATTTTTTATTAAACATTAATCATTGAACCAAACAATTCTCATCATGTAAGATTTAAAGTTTAAAATAATTAGGATTTAAATGCACTATGTGCGAATCAAATGGGTCAGTTATAAAGATATTCAATACTTGGCGTTATCCCCAAAATTTATAGTTATGCCAGATTGTCGCCAGTCGTTAAAACACTTCAATTGAACTACCAATTTGTCTTAAAATGTGATATGGTTTAGAGTTTTATACCCTCTAATAGGTAATAAGGCAATAAAACTGGTTTGTGAACATTTTGTCTTGTATTTCGTCAAATAATGGACCAAATAAGACGCACTATTTACTGTCTTAAGCCAAGATACTAATGGTTTGAATGCACTAGGTATGACACAAATTAGTCGAGTATTTTGCGAGTTATTCAATATTTGATGTCATGTCCCCCAAAATAAGGTATGCCTGATGTCCGGTGGCTAATAATTTTTTGATGAAGTAACTGATTTGGCTCAAACTAGATTATTATCCACTCTAATACGGAATACAGTATTGTAACTAGATTGTGAACATTTTGTTGAGATAAGCGATGCCCATCGCGTAGCAGATAGAAATTTGAGTCAGACTGAGCAATGGGCATAGTCGTGTACTGCATTAAAAACTAAATCAAATAAGACGTATTTTATTACATTTTAAAGCTAGCACACTGACAGTTTTATTGCACTAGGTGAGACCTATATTCAATAAGTATTTTGGAAGTTAATCAATATTTTAGGGTCAAGTCCCCAAAAAAAGGTACGCCGCAAAGCCGGTCGTTCATAACCTTTTACTGAATTGACCCATTCATCTCAAATTGTGATATGAGGTAGAGTGTTATTGCCCTTATCAGATATTTTAACACTAAAATATATTTTAACTACTGTGTTCTGTTTCATTTAGATATGTAAGAACGCCTGGGCATTGTCCGATGAAGAATTCAGCAGTTTTTATTTAACAATAATCATTTAACCAAATAATACTCAAGTAAGATTTCAAGTTTAAAATAATTAGGATTTAAATGCACCATGTGCGAATCAAATGGGCCAGTTATTAAGATATTCAATACTTGGCGTTATCCACAAAATTTGTAGTTATGCCAGATTGTCGCCAGTCGTTAAAACACTTCAATTGAACTATCCAATTTGGCTTAAACTGTGATATGGGTTAGAGTTTTACACCCTCTAACAGGTAAGAGCAATAAAACTGGTTTTCAAACATTTTGTCTTGTTGAGATGATCAGCGATGCCCATCGGGTAGCGGATGGAAATTTGAGTCAGACTGAGCAATGGGCATAGTCGTGTACTTCATTAAATACTTAATCAAATAAGACGTATTATATTACATTTTAAAGCTAACACACTGAGTTTTATTGCACTAGGTGAGACCTATATTGAATAAGTATTTTGGAAGTCAATCAAGTTTTTGGGGTCATGTCCCCAAAAAAAGAGGTACCCGCAAGGCAGGTAGTTCATAACCTTTTACTGAATTGACCCATTATTCTCAAATTGTGATATGAGCTAGAGTGTAATTGCCCTTAACAGCTATTTTAACACTAAACTATATTTTAACTACAGTGTTCCGTTTCATTTAGATATGTAAGAACGCCTGGGCATTGTCCGATGAAGAAATCAGCAGTTTTTATTGAACAATAATCATTTAACCAAATAATACTCATCATGTAAGATTTCAAGTTTATAATTAGGATTTAAATGCATATGTGCGAATCAAATGGGTCAGTTATTAAGAGATATTCAATACTTGGCGTTGTCCCCAAAATTTATAGTTATGCCAGATTGTTGCCAGTCGTTAAAACACTTCAATTGAACTAACCAATTTGGCTTAAGCTTTGATATGGGTTAGAGTTTAATACCCTCTAACAGGTAATAAAGCAATAAAACTGGTTTGTCAACATTTTGTCTTGTATTTCGTCAAATACTGGACCAAATAAGACGCACTATTTACTGTCTTAAGCCAAGATACTAATGGTTTGATTGCACTAGGTATGACACAAATCAGTCGAGTATTTTGCGAGTTAATCAATATTTGATGTCATGTCCCCCGCAATAAGGAGGTATGCCTGATGTCCGGTTGCTTATAATTTTTTGATGAACTAACTGATTTGGCTCAAACTAGATTATTATCCACCCTAACAAGGAATATAGTATTGTAACTATATTATGAAAATTTTGTTGAGATGATAACCGATGCCCATCGGGTAGCAGCTGGCAATTTGAGTCAGACTGAGCAACGGGCATAGCCGTGTACTCCATTAAATACTAAATCAAATAAGACGTATTATATTACATTTTAAAGCTATCACACTGACAGTTTTATTGCACTAGGTGAGACCTATATTGAATAAGTATTTTGGAAGTTGATCAAGTTTTTAGGGTCATGTTCCCAAAAAAAGAGGTACCCGCAAGGCCGGTCGTTCATAACCTTTTACTGAATTGACCCATTATTCTCAAATTGTGATATGAGCTAGAGTGTAATTGCCCTCAACAGCTATTTTAACACTAAACTATATTTTAACTACAGTGTTCCGTTTCATTTAGATATTTAAGAACGCCTGGGCATTGTCCGATGAAGAATTCAGCAGTTTTTATTTAACAATAATCATTTAACCAAATAATACTCATGTAAGATTTCAAGTTTAAAATAATTAGGATTTAAATGCACTATGTGCGAATCAAATGGGCCAGTTATTAAGATATTCAATACTTGGCGTTATCCCCGAAATTTGTAGTTATGCCAGATTGTCGCCAGTCGTTAAAACACTTCAATTGAACTAACCAATTTGGCTTAAACTGTGATATGGGTTAGAGCTTTATACCCTCTAACAGATAATAAAGCAATGAACTGGTTTGTAAACATTTTGTCTTGTATTTCGTCATATACTGGACCAAATAAGACGCACTATTTACTGTCTTAAGCCCAGATACCAATGGTTTGAATGCACTAGTTATGACAAAAATTAGTCGAGTATTTTGCGAGTTATTCAATATTTTATGTCATGTCCCCCGAAACAAGGTATGCCTGATGTCCTGTGGCTAATAATTTTTTGATGAACTAACTGATTTGGCTCAAACTAGATTATCCACCCTAACAAGGAATATAGTATTGTAACTAGATTGTGAACATTTTGTTGAGAAGATAAGCGATTACCATCGCGTAGCAGATAGAAACTTGAGTCAGACTGAGCAATGGGCATAGTCGTCTACTTCATTAAATACTAAATCAAATAAGACGTATTTTATTACATTTTAAAGCTAACACACTGACAGTTTTATTGCACTAGGGGAGACCTATATTGAAAAAGTATTTTGGAAGTTAATCAAGTTTTTAGGGTCATGTCCCCAAAAAAGAGGTACCCGCAAGGCCGGTTGTTCATAACCTTTTACTGAATTGACCCATTCATCTCAAATTGCGATATAAGGTAGAGTGTTATTGCCCTTAACAGCTATTTTACTACTAAACTATATTTTAATTATGTGTTCCGTTTCCTGTAGATATGTAAAAACGTCTGGGCATTGTCCGATGAAGAATTCAGCCGTTTTTATTAAACAACAATCATTGAACCAAATAATACTCATCATGTCGGATTTTAAGTTTAAATTAATTAGGACTTAAATGCACTACGTGCGAATCAAATGGGTCAGTTATTAAGATACTCAAAACTTGGCGTTGTCCCCAAAAATTATAGTTATGCCAGATTGTTGCCAGTCGTTAAAACACTTCAATTGAACTAACCAATTTGGCTTAAACTGTGATATGGGTTAGAGCTTTATACCCTCTAACAGATAATAAAGCAATGAAACTGGTTTGTAAACATTTTGTCTTGTATTTCGTCATATACTGGACCAAATAAGACGCACTATTTACTGTCTTAAGCCGAGATACCAATGGTTTGAATGCACTAGTTATGACAAAAATTAGTCGAGTATTTTGCGAGTTATTCAATATTTTATGTCATGTCCCCCGAAACAAGGTATGCCTGATGTCCTGTGGCTAATAATTTTTTGATGAACTAACTGATTTGGCTCAAACTAGATTATCCACCCTAACAAGGAATATAGTATTGTAACTAGATTGTGAACATTTTGTTGAGAAGATAAGCGATTACCATCGCGTAGCAGATAGAAACTTAAGTCAGACTGAGCAATGGGCATAGTCGTCTACTTCATTAAATACTAAATCAAATAAGACGTATTATATTACATTTTAAAGCTAACACACCGACAGTTTTATTGCACTAGGTGAGACCTATATTGAATAAGTATTTTGGAAGTTAATCAATATCTTAGGGTCAAGTCCCCCAAAAAAGAGGTACCCGCAAGGCCGATTGTTCATAACCTTTTACTGAATTGACCCGTTCATCTCAAATTTTGATATGAGGCAGAGTGTTATTGCCCTTAACAGCTATTTTAACACTAAACTATATTTTAACTATATGTTCCGTTTCATGTAGATATGTAAAAACGCCTGGGCATTGTCCGATGAAGAATTCAGCAGTTTTTATTTAACAATAATCATTTAACCAAATAATACTCATCATGTAAGATTTTAAGTTTAAAATAATTAGTACTTAAATGCACTATGTGCGAATCATATGGGTCAGTTATTTAGATATTCAATACTTGGCGTTGTCCCCAAAATTTATAGTTATGCCAGATTGTTGCCAGTCGTTAAAACACTTCAATTGAACTAATTAATTTGGCTTAAACTGTGATATGGGTTAGAGCCTATTACCCTCTAACAGGTAATAAAGCAATGAAAGTGGTTTGTAAACATTTTGTCTTGTATTTCGTCAAATACTGGACCAAATAAGACGCACTATTTACTGTCATTAGCCGAGATAACAATGGTTTGAATGCACTAGGTATGAGACTAATTACTCAAGTATTTTGCGAGTTATTTAATATTTGATGTCATGTCCCCCGAAACAAGGTATGCCTGATGTCCAGTGGCTAATAATTTTTTGATGAACTAACTGATTTGACTCAAACTAGATTATCCACCCTAACAAGGAATATAATATTGTAACTAGATTGTGAACATTTTGTTGAGATAAGAGAAGCCCATCGCGTAGCAGATAGAAATTTGAGTCAGACTGAGCAATGGGCATAGTCGTCTACTTCATTAAATACTAAATCAAATAAGACGTATTATATTACATTTTAAAGCTAACACACCGACAGTTTTATTGCACTAGGTGAGACCTATATTGAATAAGTATTTAGGAAGTCAATCAATATCTTAGGGTCAAGTCCCCCAAAAAAGAGGTACCCGCAAGGCCGATTGTTCATAACCTTTTACTGAATTGACCCGTTCATCTCAAATTGAGATATGAGGCAGAGTGTTATTGCCCTTAACAGCTACTTTAACACTAAACTATATTTTAACTATATGTTCCGTTTCATGTAGATATGTAAAAACGCCTGGGCATTGTCCGATGAAGAATTCAGCAGTTTTTATTTAACAATAATCATTTAACCAAATAATACTCATCATGTAAGATTTTAAGTTTAAAATAATTAGTACTTAAATGCACTGTGCGAATCATATGGGTCAGTTATTTAGATATTCAATACTTGGCGTTGTCCCCAAAATTTATAGTTATGCCAGATTGTTGCCAGTCGTTAAAACACTTCAATTGAACTAACTAATTTGGCTTAGACTGTGATATGGGTTAGAGCCTATTACCCTCTAACAGGTAATAAAGCAATGAAAGTGGTTTGTAACAATTTTGTCTTGTATTTCGTCAAATACTGGACCAAATAAGACGCACTATTTACTGTCATTAGTCGAGATAACAATGGTTTGAATGCACTAGGTATGAGACTAATTACTCAAGTATTTTGCGAGTTATTTAATATTTGATGTCATGTCCCCCGAAACAAGGTTTGCCTGATGTCCAGTGGCTAATAATTTTTTGATGAACTAACTGATTTGACTCAAACTAGATTATCCACCCTAACAAGGAATATAGTATTGTAACTAGATTGTGAACTTTTTGTTGAGATAAGAGACGCCCATCGCGTAGCAGATAGAAATTTGAGTCAGACTGAGCAATGGGCATAGTCGTGTACTGCATTAAAAACTAAATCAAATAAGACGTATTTTATTACATTTTAAAGCTAACACACTGAGTTTTATTGCACTAGGGGAGACCTATATTGAAAAAGTATTTTGGAAGTTAATCAAGTTTTTAGGGTCATGTCCCCAAAAAAGAGGTACCCGCAAGGCCGGTTGTTCATAACCTTTTACTGAATTGACCCGTTCATCTCAAATTGTGATATGAGGTAGAGTGTTATTGCCCTTAACAGCTATTTTAACACTAAACTATATTTTAACTACTGCATTCCGTTTCATGTACATATGTAAAAACGCCTGGGCATTGTCCGATAAATAATTCAGCAGTTTTTATTTAACAATAATCATTGAACCAAATAATACTCATCATGTAAGATTTAAAGTTTAAAATAATTAGGATTTAAATGCACTATGTGCGAATCAAATGGGTCAGTTATTAAGATATTCAATACTTCGCGCTGTCCCCAAAATTTAGAGTTATGCCAGATTGTTGCCATTCGTTAAAACACTTCAATTGAACTAACCAATTTGACTTAAACTGTGATATGTGTTAGAACTCAATACCCTCTAATAGGTAACAAAGCAAATAAACTGGTTTGTAAACATTTTGTCTTGTATTTCGTCAAATACTGGACCAATAAAGACCCACTATTTACAGTCTTAAGCAGAGATACTAATGGTTTGAATGCACTAGGTATGACACAAATCAGTCGAGTATTTTGCGAGTTATTCAATATTTTATGTCATGTCCCCCGAAGCAAGGTATGCCTGATGTCCTGTGGCTAATAATTTTTTGATGCACTAACTGATTTGGCTCAAAATAGATTATCCACCCTAACACGGAATGTAGTATTGTAACTAGATTGTGAACATTTTGTTGAGATGGAAAGCGATGCCCATCGCGTAGCAGATAGAAATTTGAGTCAGACTGAGCAATGGGCATAGTCGTGTACTGCATTAAAAACTAAATGAAATAAGACGTATTATATTACATTTTAAAGCTAACACACTGAGAGTTTTATTGCACCAGGTGAGACCCATATTGAATAAGTATTTTTGAAGTTAATCAAGTTTTTAGGGTCATGTCCCCAAAAAAGAGGTATCCACAAGGCCGGTTGTTCATAACCTTTTACTGAATTGACCCATTCATCTGAAATTGTGACATGAGGTAGAGTGTTATTGCCCTTAACAGCTATTTTAACACGAAACTATATTTTAAATACTGTGTTCCGTTTCATGTAGATATGTAAGAACGCCTTGGCATTGTCCGATGAAGAATTCATTTTTTACTTAACAATAAGTATTGAACCAAACAACACTCATCATATAAGATTTCATGTTTAAAACATTTAGGATTTAAATGCACTATGTGCGAATCAAATGGGTCAATTATTCAATACTTGGCGTTGTCCCCCGAAATTTATAGTTATACCCGATTGTTGCCAGCCATTTAACCTCATTTGAACCCACCAATTTGGCTTAGACTGTGATATGGGTTAGAGTATAATACCCTCTAACAAGTAATAAAGCAATAAAACTGGTTTGTAAACATTTTGTCTTGTATTTCGTCAAATACTGGACCAAATAAGACGGACTATTTACTGTCTTAATCCGAGATACCAATGGTTTGAATGCACTAGGTATGACACAAATCAGTCGAGTATTTTGCGAGTTATTCAATATTTTATGTCATGTCCCCCGAAACAAGGTATGCCTGATGTCCTGTGGCTAATAATTTTTTGATGCACTAACTGATTTGGCTCAAACTAGATTATCCACCCTAACACGGAATGTAGTATTGTAACTAGATTGTGAACATTTTGTTGAGATGAAAAGCGATGCCCATCGCGTAGCAGATAGAAATTTGAGTCAGACTGAGCAATGGGCATAGTCGTGTACTGCATTAAAAACTAAATGAAATAAGACGTATTATATTACATTTTAAAGCTAACACACTGAGAGTTTTATTGCACCAGGTGAGACCCATATTGAATAAGTATTTTTGAAGTTAATCAAGTTTTTAGGGTCATGTCCCCAAAAAAGAGTTACCCACAAGGCCGGTTGTTCATAACCTTTTACTGAATTGACCCATTCATCTGAATTGTGACATGAGGTAGAGTGTTATTGCCCTTAACAGCTATTTTAACACTAAACTATATTTTAACTACTGTGTTCCGTTTCATGTAGTTATGTAAGAACGCCTTGGCATTGTCCGATGAAGAATTCATTTTTTTAACTTAACAATAAGTATTGAACCAAACAACACTCATCATATAAGATTTCATGTTTAAAACATTTAGGATTTAAATGCACTATGTGCGAATCAAATGGGTCAATTATTCAATACTTGGCTTTGTCCCCCGAAACTTATAGTTATACCCGATTGTTGCCAGCCATTTGACCTCATTTGAACCCACCAATTTGGCTTAAACTGTGATATGGGTTAGAGTATAATACCCTCTAACAAGTAATAAAGCAATAAAACTGGTTTGTAAACATTTTGTCTTGTATTTCGTCAAATACTGGACCAAATAAGACGGACTATTTACTGTCTTAATCCGAGATACCAATGGTTTGAATGCACTAGGTATGACACAAATCAGTCGAGTATTTTGCGAGTTATTCAATATTTTATGTCATGTCCCCCGAAGCAAGGTATGCCTGATGTCCTGTGGCTAATAATTTTTTGATGCACTAACTGATTTGGCTCAAACTAGATTACCCACCCTAACACGGAATGTAGTATTGTAACTAGATTGTGAACATTTTGTTGAGATGAAAAGCGATGCCCATCGCGTAGCAGATAGAAATTTGAGTCAGACTGAGCAATGGGCATAGTCGTGTACTGCATTAAAAACTAAATGAAATAAGACGTATTATATTACATTTTAAAGCTAACACACTGAGAGTTTTATTGCACCAGGTGAGACCCATATTGAATAAGTATTTTTGAAGTTAATCAAGTTTTTAGGGTCATGTCCCCAAAAAAGAGTTACCCACAAGGCCGGTTGTTCATAACCTTTTACTGAATTGACCCATTCATCTGAATTGTGACATGAGGTAGAGTGTTATTGCCCTTAACAGCTATTTTAACACTAAACTATATTTTAACTACTGTGTTCCGTTTCATGTAGTTATGTAAGAACGCCTTGGCATTGTCCGATGAAGAATTCATTTTTTTTACTTAACAATAAGTATTGAACCAAACAACACTCATCATATAAGATTTCATGTTTAAAACATTTAGGATTTAAATGCACTATGTGCGAATCAAATGGGTCAATTATTCAATACTTGGCGTTGTCCCCCGAAACTTATAGTTATACCCGATTGTTGCCAGCCATTTAACCTCATTTGAACCCACCAATTTGGCTTAAACTGTGATATGGGTTAGAGTATAATACCCTCTAACAAGTAATAAAGCAATAAAACTGGTTTGTAAACATTTTGTCTTGTATTTCGTCAAATACTGGACCAAATAAGACGGACTATTTACTGTCTTAATCCGAGATACCAATGGTTTGAATGCACTAGGTATGACACAAATCAGTCGAGTATTTTGCGAGTTATTCAATATTTTATGTCATGTCCCCCGAAGCAAGGTATGCCTGATGTCCTGTGGCTAATAATTTTTTGATGCACTAACTGATTTGGCTCAAAATAGATTATCCACCCTAACACGGAATGTAGTATTGTAACTAGATTGTGAACATTTTGTTGAGATGGAAAGCGATGCCCATCGCGTAGCAGATAGAAATTTGAGTCAGACTGAGCAATGGGCATAGTCGTGTACTGCATTAAAAACTAAATGAAATAAGACGTATTATATTACATTTTAAAGCTAACACACTGAGAGTTTTATTGCACCAGGTGAGACCCATATTGAATAAGTATTTTTGAAGTTACTCAAGTTTTTAGGGTCATGTCCCCAAAAAAGAGGTACCCACAAGGCCGGTTGTTCATAACCTTTAACTGAATTGACCCATTCATCTGAAATTGTGACATGAGGTAGAGTGTTATTGCCCTTATCAGATATTTTAACACTAAACTATATTTTAACTACTGTGTTCCGTTTCATGTTGATATGTAAGAACGCCTTGGCATTGTCCGATGAAGAATTCATATTTTTACTTAACAATAAGTATTGAACCAAACAACACTCATCATATAAGATTTCATGTTTAAAACATTTAGGATTTAAATGCACTATGTGCGAATCAAATGGGTCAATTATTCAATACTTGGCGTTGTCCCCCGAAATTTATAGTTATACCCGACTGTTGCCAGCCAATTAACCTCATTTGAACCCACCAATTTGGCTTAAACTGATATAGGTTAGAGTATAATACCCTCTAACAAGTAATAAAGCAATAAAACTGGTTTGCGAACATTTTGTTGATATTATAATCGACTCCCGTCAGGTAGCAGATGGAAATTTGGGCCAGAGAAATGGTCATAGTCTTGTATTTAACTCACTACTATATCCAATAAAACGTATTATACAGTATTTGGACACTGACAGTTCTAATACACTAGGTGCGAACCAAATTTATTTAGTATGTTAGAAGTTACTTAAGTTTTGGTGTCATGTTTCCAGAAAAAAGGGAATGCCTGATGGCCAGTCGTTCACAACTTCTTACTGAATCAACCCATTTATCATAAAAAATGATACGACGTAGTGTTATTGCCCCTAACAGTCATTTTACCAATATGCTGCTGTGTTCCTTTTCATGAAGATATAAAAGTATGCCAACATTAATCATAGAGGGTGTGGGCAACGTCCCTTTGAGCAAAAGGCATTTTTATTTACCAAACATTATTGAAGCAATTAACACTCTTTTTATAAGTTTTCAAGGCTAAGATAACGAGGGTTCTAATGCACGATGTGCGAATTATATTGGGCAGTTATTAAGATAAGTATTCAGATATTGGTGCTCTCCGAAATTGAACGTCCCCCGAAATATATAGTTATTCCCGATTGTCGGTCGTTAGTAACGTTTCATTTGAACCCAGCGATCTGGCCAAACTGTGATTTAAGTTACAGCATTATCCCCTTTTAGGTAAAAAAAAAGGATTGAGTTGGATTTGTGACCAAATGCATGGCATTTTGATGATCAACATTAAGACCTTGTAGGGAGTGGTGGGTGAATGATTAAAAATCATCAGGAAGAGACCAGAACTTATCTCAGCACTGACTAAACACTGCAACTGTTAATGCCTAAAAGTTGGGAGACAGCATAAGGAAGAAGGGATCGGGGATTGCTGAAAAAATTAGTTTTAATTGGGCGGAAAAAATCTCATTTGTTTCTTGACAATTTAATAAAATTATTTTTAATATTTGGCTAAGGTCTTTGCAAACTTTCCTTTTTGTCTTTATCTGTTGTAGTTTCAGAGCTAGGGGGCTATGTCTTATGGATACACGGGATTTAAGTCAAAAAGACTAGGAGGAGGCAGAAATATTGATGAACATAGCTGTCTTTTTGAAGAGCTTTTTTTCTCAAATTCGAGCATAAGTCCCTCTTGTTGTCAGTGCAGCATTCAGTGGAGCAATTGTTTTACGTAACGAGCCGAGTGTGGCAATAAAAGCGGGTTTTTTGTTCTTTAACAATGCTGCAAAATCGTGAATTTTGTTTTTATTCGTCAAAAAAAGAATTTCTTAAGGCAAGACTCCATATTGACGTCTGAGACACAGTCAACTACTGTTTGGAAGATGAACTACTGAACTGCTTCTCCTCAATTAATCAGCTCACAAGTCAATAAGAAACTCGCCTACATTGGGAAAAAAGCCAATGATACTACCATTCCAAAATCGGGAATTGGGTCTTGCTGCAAACTGATTGCTCTATGCAGATGAATTGTGACAAGTTAAACAAGATATTGGGAGAAGATCTTCTCCAAATTGAAGAGGGAGAACTGATACAGTGCAACGTTCAAAAACTGTCAGTAGTTGCTCAATTCCTTTCATATGTTTTAGTTCAATTTCAGCTTATGTAGACAAACTGTTCTGTAGTATCTACTTCAACCCCAGCAAACACCAAAGGGATCAAAAAGAACAGGACACCAGTTTGAGGATGCTTAGCGGGCAATGAACTGCAAAAAGACTACTGGAGGCAGTGAGATACAGCGTCAACATCCAATCTGAGCTGAGGGATACTGAAGCGACTTTAAGGAAAAACAGTCAAAGATTAGAAAGTAGCAAATAACTAATTGACTAATGGAAATTACCATGAGCTGCAGTTTCGCACCAATCCGCTGAAAAAGTTGTTATTTTTGTTTATCGATTGCAAGCAAATTTAAGTCCACCTTCTGTTCAATTAGTTGGCACATGTTATTTTAGTTAGTTTTTTGTCTTTTGATTCGTTGTTGTAACCCAGTCAACTAAATGCACGGATTGGTTTGGCTTTGCCTCAACCAAAGGACATTTCAGACGGGACAGAGCCATTGCTGCGTGTTTTGAGGGGTCGTGAAAGAGGATTCGAATTGGCCAAAATAACAGGCAAAAACGCCGCCTCGATAATGCTCCGGACCGCAAAGAATTGGTTCGAGGAGAAAATGAGCCACATGCTATCTCCAAAAGAGAAGACAGAGTGGAATGGTTGCAAGGACTGACTTCAATCCGACGAGCAAAAACCAAATGAAGGGCCTCAACGCAATTAATGTGAAACTCGTCTACTATGTTTGATCATAAATCTAGTTGAAAAAAAAAAAGAATTTTCGTTTTCCTTTGCAGAACTATTCAGACTTAAGTACAACAACAGCTGTCTCGCCATGTATGCGTATGCAAAGACGAGCTTTAATAGTCGCGCAAAAGAGCTCAAGTCCGAAAAGCGAAGAAGTTTTAGAAGTATTGAGCCCAAGGATGAGGTTGGAGCCGCAGCTCATAATTTTGTACGAAAGACGCCTGAATCAAAGTATTAAAAAAATTAAGAAAACGATCTAGTGCGGTTTATATCTATGCGGACCTCTGATCTTAATTTACAAATCATTTGTTATCTGAAAGCGTGAACTGCTTTCACGAGTTAATTATTTATTGTTGATTTTCGTCACCATGCCGGTGCGTCTGCTTTGTTATAGTTGTTTGTTTCAGTTGCCTCAAATTTATCTTCACTTGACGAATTGATGTTGCGATTATTTATTTTTCTTCGAACTGTTTCTGAAGCTTGTGGAATGATTCAAAATTTTATGGACAATTTTCAAATTTTACAGCGATGGGTGATTCGAAACCAAGTTTTTTGTACGTTTTCAAGAAAAGTTCACTGGATTAAACCCATCAGTGCGTGTGCAAACTGTCAAACGAAACGTGGAAGTTTTATCGGAGTGCGGAATGCATAGGAATGCTTTAGGAGCGGTTATTTAATCAGAACATCTCTAAGAAAAATTTGAAGGAAACATATGAAACAGTTCGCAAATCGTACGACAATTTGAAGCCGTCTTTGAAAATTGATAGCGATAGTTATGGTGGATATCAGTTAAGCTATTTTGGTGATGTTAACTTGCAAGCCTCATGTAATCGAGGGGCCAGTAGGGTTTGTGTGCGCCGTTCCTGATGGCGTAACCGATTGCTCCGTAATGCGCTAAAAGGCCCGTTGAAAACTTTTGATAGTCGTTCCAATTCGCTCCGTGAATTCAGACCGCAACCCAAATTGCAATTGATTTTTCGAGCAGCTCTTGTATTGTCCAACTGATAATTAAAAGCAATACAATTTCTGAGTTTTCAGTAAAACATGGCCCCGAATTTTTAGAAAACTATTCTACAAGTCATACATACGAGCGTTCTGTACAGTTAAATCGGAATTTGTTGATAACACAGATTCGTAATCAACAAAAGTGCACAAGAGTATCAGGAAGATAATGAACATTAGAATTCATTGCCTGTCGTTAAACCATAGAAAAAACGGTTGCCACAAAAAGATCAAGATGAGATGTATAATCGTTTAACCAAGGCTCCAGCCAGTCACTTCCCAATAGTGCCCGTTTTCTCAGTAGACACGTACCTACGAACAGCAAAACCCCTGCAGTAACACTGTGTTCTGCCTCGCCATAATTTGTTCCTGCGTGCGAGTCGGGCGATGAAAGGGAGATAACAGATGACTGCTTTTGCAACAATTTTCTTTCAAGTTATCCAAATCTGAGAGCATCGTCTTCATTAGATTTTTCGGCCCTTTGTTAATCAGTTCTCCACATTGTCAGAAACTAGCCTATTTGGAAATCTGGAGGAGAATGCATATCCAACAATGTTATAATTCAACAATGTAATATACTCAGGCCTCTTTCCCCAGAGACAATCAACTGCCTTCTGGCCACTCGTTCTTGAGACAAATGAAAAACATCTGGCAATGAGACGAGAGGATAACAAAGCGGTTAATAAAGCGTTGTCCAAATCCCGAATCTCAAAAATAAATTACGAAACGTTTTGAAGCGCAATCAGGTTCGCGCAATCAACAGGAATCAAGTGATGAGAAGGAGATATAAGACGACTGTTTTTGCCAAATTTTTTGTCAAATAATCCAATTCAGAGAACAGAGTCAAATTTTTAGACCTTTGTCCGTTCTCCACAATATCAGTAAATAGCTTACTTGAAGATGTGGGGGAGAGCAAAAATCTAACAATGTAATGTTGTGGCAGCGCTGTTAAGGTTAAAACAAGCAGCTTTTCGTGCGTTATTAGTTCTTGCTTCGATCTATCCGATGAGGCGTCTGTTGCTTTGTAATTCAGTTACCCAGGATTTTTCCCAGTGAAATCAATAATTGGCTTGTGGTCACTCGTTTGTGTGACAAAAAGACCTCAGCCATCAGACGAAGGCATACCTAAACGGTTCAAAAAGCGTGGTCATAACCCTGAAATTCAAAAAAGAATTACAAAAACAATTGAAACGCTATCAGATGCAAATTTTCGCTTGTCAAGGTGAAGAGATGTCAAGGTGAAGAGATGAATAGACTTCTAATTAGACTTCAGGCGTAAACATTCTGCCCTTCACATTCACTCAAAAGTTGCACCTAATGCTCATCTGCAGAACGGTTCAACCATTCAATTGAATCTCATGCTCTCAACGGACTGTGTTAATATAAAGCAATCTACATACAGGAGGGAGTTGTGGACAGTATGGCTCTATTGCTCCGATTTGCCACCAATATTACGTATGTCCCGGAAGAATACTATATTGGCATGTCTTTGGGTTCCGGACCGCCAAATGGCACGAAAATGTTCCTCGGTTCAGATCAAGTTGATTAAGCCGATGGAAATTTACAGTCAAGATTGAGCCTGAACAACAGCTGTCAAAATACTACTTACGGCACATATGTGTGCCAAAGTTTATACTTTAAACATGACGCAATTTAATGGATTTTTCGGCTGTCATTTCTGTACCGCTGGGGGTAAAACGATTGGGAAGCCTATAGGACGCGTACTATTCTTTCCAGCAAAGTGGTTCGGTTCGGGGGCCGGAGATAAAAGATCAGTTTATTCAGAAGGCTGAATTCCATCAGCTAAAAATGTGCCGTATTTTGGCGTCAAAGGACGTAGCGCAATAAGTGACTTTGCTTGCGGTCTGCCTCTGGATTATATAAGTTGCATTCTGCTTGGAGCTTTTTCCGAGCTGCTGAAGCTTAATCCTTAGAAAACTTAGAGCTATAAAAGAGCTATAAAACAAGAACAGTTTTTGAAACGGATGCTTTACCTGAGCCATATTGTTTTTTTGCAACAGCATTCCTAGCACTAATATGACAGCTTATCATCTCGCCTTTGGCGTTCGGCTGCTACCCGAATCAAGTAGGGAAAACGACATTGTTAACCGAAAATTTGTTGACTCAATTCTCTTCCAATATAGTTGACATTTTTCACGGAACCGAACGGTCGGAGACAATCAACGTCCAGTCTCACTGTCATCTTCCAGACCAATTGAAATGGTTTGGGCCGCTTTTCGCGTTTTCGGTAATGAGTTTTGACACTGTGCACCGAATCTTAAGTGAAATTTATTCTTCGTAGATTTTTGCAGAAACAGCGCTTGTTGGACGTTCATCAAGATCAGTTCAGCGGCCTCGCTAAGAAACTGCTACGTCGACTAATATGCTTAAACGTCGACTTAACTATGTTCCAAAAGGTTACTTGTTCGAACTTTATTTATTGCTTGTCAATTTTTGTCCAAGCAGACAACTGCAGCAACCTGAAAGAAGAGCACAAAAAAAGAACCTGCGGCAACATCTTCGTTTGGCTCAACTGTTCACTCAAACTTTACTTGCTTTCAAGAAACTCTGACGCCTTAATATTCAGAATACGATGCCTTTGCTTTTCTGTGTCATTTTCTTCGTTTTCTTTCGTTGATTTTTTTTCACTTTGATCCTAAAGATAACAATTCATACGTTACTTGCCTTGAAGACACTAAGTTAGTCTTGCTCTCGTTCAAAAAACGAAAACAATAATATCTGAAGTCTTTATATTTCGAAAACCATGCCTTTTTTGCGTCGTTTTCTTTCGTTGATATTTTCTTTTGACCCTGAAACTTTCTATTCGTGCCTTACATGCCTTTAACTCAGTTTGCATTGCTGTGGGTCAAAAAAAATCAATTCTGATGCCTTTATATTTCCAATACGCTGTCGTTTCCTTCTTTCGTTGAGTTTTTTCGTATTGACCCTGAAAATGTCTTTTCACACGTTAATTGCCTTGAAAAGAACTCAATTGGTCTTGCTCTGAGTCAAACACCTAGAAAATTGTCAACTTTCATGCCTTCATATTTCTAATTCGATTCGTTTATTTTTCTTTGTTCTTTACTTCTTCCGTTGACTATTTTGTTTTGACTCAATTACGGTCAATTCATATTCTACTTGCCTTAAAAAATCAACTAGTCTCGCTGTGTCAAAACCAAAAAACCAATTTCGATGCCTTTAGATTTCGACTACGATGCCCCAACTTTGTATGTGTTTAATTAAGAAAAAGACGTTTTTCGGTGTTTTTGTCGTTTGCAGCCAGTTCGAAGTTAAAGAAGCGCTTTTAACCTGAGTTTAGAACAAAGGTGTAGACACAGCTAACAACTCCGGTTTTCGCATTTCTCCGAGTTCCCGCTGGCTTTTTTGGACGATTTCCCGACCAAGTTCATTCAATTTTTGGACTATTTTTGATGATTTTCCGACCAAGGCCAATTTCTGTTAATTTCCCGGCTATTTTCGACAAGTTTTTGGCTAATTTTGGCGTTATCCCAACCTATTTTAGGCGTTTTCCGGACCTATTTTGGACTTTCCAAGACTTGGATTTAGACAGCCAAGTGTTAGATCAGACTTGGAATTAGACTGCCAAGAGTATAAAGTGATTTGATCATAGTTCTGAATCAGTAGTGAAATCACATTTGCAATTAGACTTGCCCAGTACTGAAATTGACTTGGCTTTAGGTCCGGGCAGTGAAATAAATTACTGCTCAATAAAGCATGCCGCCGAGGGTTGAAGGTAACTAAAATTTCAGGGTTAACGTTTAACTGAGTCGAAGTAAATTAAGCTGAAAACCGATTCAAATGTAAAACTCGCGTTGACATTTCTCAGTAACAACGATCTTATGTGATATTTACGCTATTTCTATGTACACTCCCTGTTATGGTTAGTAGAAAATCGTCTAAAGTTCGTTTGTGATTACCGAAAGATATATTCGTTAAAGGAAATCAAAAGAGGTGAAGACCTTATCCAGGAATTTCTAAGCTGGAGTTACCTAGCGTCAAATTGGGTACCACAGCACTGGTAAGAATTTCAGATATCACTTTAACAGGCTTCAAATTTTAAGGAATTGAAACTACTTCTTGCAAGCTTTCTCTCAGAAATTGAGGGTCTCTTTAAATGTTAAGTTCAAAGGACTAAAAATGAGGCCATAATTTTAGGACCCCCGAACGCTGTTTACTAATTCTTCAGCCGATGAATCCTGAAAACGTCAGTTTTGTAAGCTGTGCAGTTATTGAGTGGATGTTTGCTCAAATAGATCCATCAATTTGCAGGTACTGGACTACAGCCTTGATGCCATGTGCAATGTCCACACAACAGATGAATATCTGGCTTATGACTGTAGCTATGAGCTCCTGGTCAGTGTAGGGCTCCAGCTCATCGAATGCAGACTTGCATTCAATCTGGAGTCTGTAAGAGCTGTTCTCCATCACCTCCAGGGGAGAGCGAATCACAGCACCGTGCATTTCGAGGTATTTCTAAACAGAACACACAGTCAAGTCATAAGAACGCAATGTCAAGCATCTTTTACACCATCTACGTGGACGTGCTATTTTTAGATACTAACGTGCTATACAACAAAATACAATTTGCTACTTGGTGCTTTAAACGGGATCCGGGAAACAACAGATCCCAAATGAGTTATGAATGAGAGCATGATGTTTATCAGATTTGGACTATCATTTTTGTTAAACGCCGACACTCAAGATAACCAAAAGAAAATAGGACGGATGTCTTACAGGTGAGAATACAGCGATGAACTCTGAGACGAGAGCCTTGATGTTATCAGAGCAGGGAACGAAGCAGTCATGTCTCTGCTCTTGACACGCTTGCCACATCACTTTGATCTTCTTAGTCAACTCTTCCGTCTTCTTACGCACCTATTTCACAACACAACACCCATATTATTTGAATATAACCAGATAGCC
Organism: Convolutriloba macropyga; assembly: GCF_964194025.1. Classification (NCBI taxonomy): domain Eukaryota; kingdom Metazoa; phylum Xenacoelomorpha; order Acoela; family Convolutidae; genus Convolutriloba; species Convolutriloba macropyga. The sequence continues at coordinate 55,987,577 of NC_134471.1, read as the reverse complement.
AAAGCAGCTTCGAAATAGATTTGCATTTGCCGATGCAATCAATCTCAAACTATTTGAAAATTTTTCTATAATTAAATCTTCAAGAAACAGAAATGGCTGATTTCCATTCACAATACATAACCACCTAACCTACGGAAGAATTGCGCTCGAACGACAGGCGCTTTTAGCCGGCTTAAGCACAGGACGGCTAGCCTCCCTCAGAGGGTGAGGATAAAATCGGGAGGGAGTGAAACGGGGGAGCTGTCCTTTAAAATATGAATTTCTGCCTGCTCAAGCACTCTCCTCGGCAGATTCGGTGAACCATACAGTTAGAGCATATTAAAGCTCTAAAAGAGCTGCTCGGTAACTTATTGCCCTAATGCGTAACAGGTTTAGCCCGCTTTTGAAAAGGAAAGTGATCTGAAATCGCTCAGGCGAGAGAAAAATGTACAATTGCACGCACAATTTTCCCACGCAAGTGACAGAATTCTCACAATAGAAGATTTCCAATAATGCAAGTCCTATCGTTGCTTGATATCGAACGACTATGTTAGATCAGCAGATTTCAGCCCCATCACATACAAATCCCATCATCTCAAAAAATATGCAGGCAAAATTGAAAATATCTCCTTCATGCCAAAAACCATAAAATGGAACAATACTATCCCTTATCAACCTTATGAACTTGTAACAATGCAAAAAATGGCTGCAAAACCATATGATTCAGTATTCTCTAACACAGTGCAACATAGATAATTGAATATATTAGATCTCCGCAGAAAACTGATTGCAATAATATGTCAACATAGCTGGCAGATAACCAAAAATAGCCGCAATAGCGTCGTAGATCTGAAGTCTCAAAAACATGGTAAAAAATAAATTTCTCCTTCTCATTAAATGCTGGGATGTTATATTTTGACTAAAATCTTTATTTTATTGCTGTTCTTTTAGCTGCGCTCAAATAACCTCCAGTTATAATGACACGCAATCACTTGACCATACCTTTTTGACCTAAAGGAAACAAAACTCAATTTCAGAGTGATGAAGTCATTTTTGAGAGTAAGTCACATGTAACCAAAAACTTTACACGCGAATGAACAAAAAACTCGCTCCACTAAGAAAGAAAAATGACGTCACGCACGCAATTCAGTTGAAATTACCTGAACGAATGAAAAAGCAGATTTAAAGTAAATGTGACGTCAGATGGTCGTAACAAAAACTTTGACGACGAAAAAAAACAAAGCAGGACAAGTCCTGACACAATTCAAAGAATCTTCATTGACTGTAAGAAAAACAAGACTTATAATGGACAGTAAATCGATTGGTAAAGCAATTTAAAAATCCGATCATAACAAAATCGAAAAGCAAAAAACAACAAAAAATGGCCGCATGTGAACAAAAAACAACAAACGAGAAAGCGAATTGTTTATTCAAACACCCTTTTCTCAGACTACCTTTAAAGTAAGGGGGAAAAATTCTCGACGCAAAACCACTCGCTCTTTTGCTCCACTTCCTGTTCCGGCGTGACCAAAATCACCTAAATTTGACTTCAAAAATCATGAAAATGTCTGAACAGATCATTAAAAGACAGCCCCCAATACAACTCAGATTCGTTGAATTGTAAAAAAGACAGAGCCTCGGCTATCGCTTTGCGGCTATTATTAATTAGAAAACAAAAATCCTTTAACAACAGGATTTCAAATTTTGTGACCATCTCTGCCAAAAACAAAAACAGTGCAATTGGCCACAATTTAGATGCGTTTTCGTAGACCTGTTATCTGAACATACAAAGGAATTAATCAGAAAGGAGAAACATAGCCGGCAGATTGCCGGAATAGCTGCGAAAGAATAGACCTGCGTGCCATATAATAGAGATAGAAACAGATACAGATCTAAATTGAAAAATAAATCGACGCCGCTCAAAAAACTAGGCTAAAAAACATTCTGCGATAAATTAATAAAGCTGGTTAAATTTCATTCCACAGAAGCCTCTTATTAGGGACCTTTACAGCACATATGAGTTCCTTTGACCTTAAACAAACTCAAATTAAACTTAAGTTTTAAAGTGCAAAAGTCATTTTATTGAGTGAGGTAAGTCACGTATGATCAAAATCTAATCACGCAATTAAACTAAAAAATTTTTGCTAAAGCGAGTGAGAAATGACGTCACGCGCGCAAATGCCGTTAGTGAGAGGAAGAAGTCATTCAGAAAATTTGACTTTTTCAGCTTTGCTGTGTGAACAAATGTAAAACGAAAAAAGAGCGTCAGACGAAACAAAAAAACATAGCAGGACAAGTCCTGACGTACAATTCAAAGAATTTTCATTGACTAAACAGAAAACTAGACCGAGAACAGACTATAAAAGGATTGGGAAAACCATTTACAAAAAAATCCGATCCAGAAAATCGAAAAAACAGTAAAAATCAGAGTGAAATTGCCGCATGTGAACAAAAAACCACTACCGAGAAACCGAATTTTTGTTCAAACACCGTTTTCGCACTCTACATTAAAATTAGAGCGAAAAAAATTCACGCCGCAAAACCACTAGCTTTTTCGCTCCATTTCCTGTTTCGGCGTGACCAAAATCACCACTCCAATTTGACTTCAAAAATCATGAAAATGTGTGAACAGATCTAAAAAAAAAACATAGCAGGACAAGTCCTGACGTACAATTCAAAGAATTTTCATTGACTAAACAGAAAAACTAGACCTAGAATGGACTATGAGTGAATTGAGCAAACCATTTTAAAAAACTCAGATCAAAAAATAAGAAAAAAAAACAAAAAATCAATGTCAAAATGCCGCATGTGAACAAAAAAACCACTAGCGAGAAATGAAAATTTAATTCAAACAAAAAAACTAGGCCTAGAATGAGCTGTGAATGGATTGGGAAAACCATTTAGAAAAAAATCCGATCCAAAAAATCGAAAAAACAGTAAAAATCAGAGTGAAATTGCCGCATGTGAACAAAAAACCACTACCAAGAAACCGAATTTTTGTTCAAACACCATTTTCGCACTCTACTTTAAAATTAGAGCGAAAAAAATTCACGCCGCAAAACCACTCGCTTTTTCGCTCCATTTCCTGTTTCGGCGTGACCAAAATCACTACTCCAATTTGACTTCAAAAATCATGAAAATGTGTGAACAGATCTTAAAAAAAAAAGACAGCGCACCAATACAATTCAAATTCTTTGAATTGTAAAAAGACAGCGCCCCAATACAATTCAAATTCTTTGAATTGTAAAAACCAAGAGCACCGCAATATAGCTACGCTCAGCTTACAGCTTCGCAGCTATAAAAACAATTGATTTGTCTACATTTTTAATTAATTTTACGAGCTTCCATTTAAAAAGTGATATAGATATCTTTACTCGACTTTAACTCCTTTACAGTCAGCGAGTCATTTCGAGAGTCAGGTAAAGTCAATGTGAGATTGATTACTTTGTTTGTATGCACTGCGTAATAAATCTGTAATCGGCGCAAATCATGATATTCTACAGACGGCTTTGTCAAATAGCGCGCGCAGATAATCTCAGGTGATTACAATTCTGAATCCCAGCTCGAGCAAAAAGCCAAGTGCTTAAAATGTTGCCCAAATAGGTCAAACAAAGACAACCACTTAAAAATCAACAACGCCAACACAGAGGGAGGTTAGACTTTGAGCAGGCATTATGATTGCAATAATGGTTAAGTAGAACAGAACACCATATTTTTCTCAGGTAAGGCATCTATCATAAACTGGCAGCTAACCAGCATAACATCAACTCCTTCGGCTGGATTTCCCGTTGCTTGTTCGCGTTCATTGTTATTATTAGCTGAGAGTACTTTAGCATTGGACACAAGGGATGCTTGCTGTTTGGGCTGAGAGCTGGTGCTGATTGGTTGTTGGGTACTAGTTGAGGAATTACTTGATTGTGATTGGCTACTATCTCCACTGGTTCGGCTGCTGTGACTCTTCGTAGACGAGGCACTTTAAACATCATTCTCAGTGAATAACTTTAAGGGCACAAAGACGTTAAGAGTCATGACACCACAATCACTTAAAACTTCGGCATAAAGTGTCGATCCATTTCATGTCTTACACCAATAAACAAAATTTTAAATATTAGCATAATTGTCTAGACAGTTTTAGTATTTCTGATAAATTAAACAATAGGGTAAACTATTGAGAATATATTTGGTATTTTGGCATTGGGTATTTCGCCTTGAGACCTCGCGTTCGCATTCTAAATTTCATTAGTTCGATTAATGAACGCACTATTATTTATCTTTTCAACAAATTCATAATCTTCCACACTTATTTGCAGTCCGAGAAATTCTTTGGCAGTCTCAAACTAGTTAATGATGAATTGTTAATATCCGACACCAAGAAAGAGACTTAAACCAGCAGTTGAATTGTGCTTCACCTCACATTAGTCGATTTGGATCTCGACACGTGTCCACAACGTACGCTCTACAAAGTTTATTCTTAAATATCAAGTGCTTATTCCTAATCAGCCTGAAAAAATAGCAGAAAACAACGCAACTTGGCGTGGTTGAATGAAACTTGATTTTCAAAAAAAAAATTATAAGCAACCCTCCCTTGGTATAATATAAACACATGTAGCTGTTATATTTATATTCTCGAGCAGATATTATTAGATTATTATATTATGGTGGTTAGCACTGAATGATATGAGACTAGAAAAAAAACAGCTGCTTACTGCAAAACAGAACGCTTTTTCCGAATATGCGTATAGAAAAACATACATGGTGGGGCGTGTGCTAGATGCATAAATCAATGACTGTAATCAATTGTTTTTACCTTTCTTCCATAGAGTTGGAACTGTACATATTATTGTTGTTATTTGGCATCGGAACAGCTGGAATGCCTTTGGGGGGTAACTCAGGAGGCGGTTTGTTGAGGTCGAACTCATGGTGAGTGTTGTTGGAGGGATTAGGGGTGGTCGAGGAGGGAGGGGGAACTGCAGAAGTAGCTGATGAGAAGTGGGGAGGGGTCACTCGGGTACACTTCTCGTCAATTACCATCTCACCCGATGACTCGATCACCGATATCTGCCAAAAACACTTTATTATTAACGAGAGAACATAGCAATGCGGTTAATCAGGGCAGATCTTTTCCGTTAATGAGTAATATCCCAGCACGAGTTGCATAAATCCGGCAAAATTGCGATATGATTATCAGAGCGTCGTTGTAACTGCAGTACCCGATCATGGTGTTAAACAAGTAGTCAGCGCGGGTCCTGGAGGTTCTAAATTCAATGCAATTAGCAAATGCAATTAGCCAACACCACAGTTTATTGTTCGAAATAAAACCCATTCCACGCACTAATAAGTGGGTCCACATTAGAGCACTTACCCAGCATGCTATACTATTATAACCATAACACGGGGGACGCTAAGGAGGCACTAACGGAAAAGATCAAATACAACAACCAATTGCAAGCCAAAATTCTGTTATAAGCAGAAGCAGCAAAGCCGATTTGTTTTAAATTATTACCCATAATCAACCACAATAAGCACTCTTACGTTTCGTCATACCACCTATTGGAGAAATGATACCTAAGCTACATTTATCCTGTTTCCGTGATTTAAAAAAGCAACATAATCCTGCCCCTGCTCTGGAGTATAGCAGAGCGGCCCATATTAGACTAATAGTTGTCTAAATGGATGAAATGGGAAAGAAACCGTTTCTATAGCGGATCAATGATCATTTATCTTTGATAATTTACACCCTAATAGTGCTATGTGTCAACGATTATAGTTAGCCCCATCTCATTAGGTTCTAGGCAAGACATCACAAGCGAACACAATCGAATAATGTCGAAGGAATTGCTCCTAATGAGAATTGGGCGAGGGTGAACCCTGATGAATGCAATTGTTCCGTACCTCCGGACGCTTCTTCACCTCTCCTTCATTCAATCCATCTTCACCCGATGATCTTGCCTCATTAAAGCCACTGTCACTTCCACCCACCTTCCTGGGAGAGGAGGATGTAGCATTACTCACCGATGAGTAGGTCGCATTTGATTGGCTCACCACGTCGTATTCTTGGAAACAGGTACTCGGCACACTGTACTCGTGGCCTGAATACTCGTGAATGGTCGCCGCTGAAGGAGCGAAGCCAGACGACTGCTTTTTACCTAAGTAAAATTTATTTTTAAAGAAACAAGAAATTTGCGTCAATAACTAAAATATGACTTTTTGAAGATGTACGTTTTGAAAATGTACCTTTTAAATAGACACATAGAGAAAAGAATCCAACTTTGAGTATTTACAAAAGATGAAATCTCTAATTATATACCAGTTACAATACTTTCTGCTTTCAACGAATTGCTCTCATCATCACTTGTCCCTCAGTTACGCCGACTTTATACGACAACCTTTGGGGGGAACAACCATACCTTACATCGAAGACAGATTCAAGAAAGTGAGTAGTCACTCCCACAATAGTTGGTCTCCTAATTTCATCTCTTGAAATCCTGTGGATTGATGTGGAGTTTTTTAGGCCTGAGACAGCTATTTTGAGGAAGTCATTTGATACCTGAAATTTCACCGCCGAAGCCTCCTCCGATGTTTCCGGAATGTGTTGCCGGAATGTCCCGTCGCGTACTTCCAGTGGCGATAGATGCCGGTCGAATAGGAGTTTGTTCCTGCAACCTATCCCCCTTTCCCCCTCCTCCCCCCACACCCATACACGTGCAGTCTGTCTGGGATTTCGACAAGAAGTGGTTTCTTTCCACTAATTCTAGTATCATGCGTTCCTGAGTTTTTATTCGCTCTTCTAAGTCTTTGTTGGTATTCTCCAGAACCTAAATTTAATAATGTCCATTATCAATATTGCGTCATAGCAGGAAGAAATGTCTGTTGGCATTGCATACTGGAACATTTCTCCAAAGGAAACGCGAATCCCACGTCAAATGTTAACATGAGCAAGTCACAGTTCAGTTTCTATTTCACTCATACCACAAACAAAAAAGAAAGAGCATATCACGAAGTTGCAACATGTCAGAAGCAAACTTTTCAAACTTACAGGACACCGTTCAAAAGTCAAATTTCAAAAAAGATTTGGAAAATTTTGACATAAGGCAAGGCAGAATAAGAAACATAGCCGGCAGATTGCCGGAAAATAACCGCAATAGACGCTTGTGGCCTTCCATGAATTGAAACAACTAAAGAAACAAGATAGACAGATTGACCAAAAGTCCTTTAGTAGACCATTAGATTTTTTGGGACGTACAGTCAATTTTATGACACATACGGTCTGTAATGTTAATAAAATTTAAAGTTCCATAAGTGAGTTCAGAAGTCATTTTTCAGTGAGGTATGTCACACAATTGACCTAAACGAAGAAATGACGTCACGCATACAAAATTTAACGGCAAAGCAGTAGACTACACTGAAATTGAAAAAGTCAATGGTCGCAAGAATCATCGATGGAGACGACGAATTAAAAAACATAGCAGGACAAGTCAGCAAAGAATTTCCATTGACTAAACAAAAACTAGACATAGGTCTAGTTTTTGTTTAGTCAATGGAAATTCTTTGCGGACTTATCCTGCTATGTTTTTTAATTCGTCGTCTCCAACGGACCATGAGTAAAATGGGAAAACAATTTCAAAAAATCAGATAAAAAACAAAAAATCAAAGTCAAAATGCCGCATGTTAACAAAAAACCACTAGCGAGAAAGAGAAATCTGGTTGAAACAAAAAATTAGGCCTAGAAGGAACTTTGAACAAAAAACCACCAGCGAGAAGGCTTATTTTTTGTTCAAACACCGTTTCCCCAGTCAACATTTAAATTAGAGGCAAAAAATTTCACGCAGCGAAACCACTTGCTTTTTCGCTCTACCTCCTGTTTTGGCGTGAACAAAATCACTACTTCTTAAGAACATAGCCAGAAGAATTCCGGAAAAAACTCGAAGATTCGTATCTCAGAAAAAAAATACATATTGAACTAACTGTCACTTAACAAAAACGTAAAAATTAGGTCATAATTTGAAAAAATAGCCCATACAGCCAACGACAAAAAAAAATTGAAAAAGTTTATTATTCCTGTAATTATTACGAGCAAAAAATACCTTATAAAAATTGTTCTACGGAATTGAAAACACCAAACTGCTCAAGCGGCAATATTCAAGCTATGTTATGCTGTCAAAATTTTCTATTTTTAAATTGGCGGCAGTTTAATACTCTATGCGACTTTTAAAGTTTAAAGAAAACTTTAAAAATTGCAAAAATTGTCACAAAATTTACCAAGTTCCGTAAAATTTCTCATTCAAAACACTAATTTATACCATAAAAATTGTTATCATTTAATAACTAAATAAACTTTAAGCAGTAGTTGTTGTTTTAAATCCCAAAGAAGGCAATGATAAAACTAAACCATGACCATCAAATTCATTAAGTCAGAAAGTGATCATGAAAGACTTATAAGAAAGGTCAATATTCAAAAGCAAAACTTTTATATCACCAAAACCTAGCCCTGTGAATAATCCCAGAAGAAACCTTTCCACCAAAAAATTTTACAGTGAATCTGGCAAAAACTCAGTGCTCGATAGTATTCAAAAACAAGCTGCAAATGAAAAAGAATCAAGACAAATTATTAGTTCAAAAAATCAATAAATTTAAAGCTAAAAAAAGCAGGGCCAATAAAACTATAAACCTTAGGAGATTGTTGAAAAGTTACATGCTACAGTGTGGAGAACACAGACATGGTAAAAAAGAACATAATGGACTAAACGTCGGAAGAATTGCTCTCGAACAACTAGGGGAGCTGTAATCAATTGCAGCCTGCTTCAGTTGGGGGGAGCCAAAATGGGACTAAGAAGTTCAATAGTGGGCTTCAAATAACCATATTAGAGGTTAATATATACCACTATTACGATTTAAAAAGAAAAATGGCACCAGTTTTGGTGCACTTTTCAGTCGACATAGAGTATTAAACTGCCGCCAATTGAGTTCAGCTTCTTGAAATTGTGATTGAGAGGGAATTTTAGATCACGCAAAACGCAAAAAATCAAGGGCGTAAAATTCACTCGAAAAAGTCAAAACGGTCAAGTGAAACTTTGCATAAAAAAGACATGTTTACAATATTTACTTCTCTACGAGAGCAATTAATAAGAAAACAAATTCGCAACTTCTGAAAAATAAAAAATCAACAAGGAAATTGTAATTAACAATCAAACTGAAAACCATTAAGCATAGAAAAACATGGAATTGTTATTATTAAGCTATCGAGGCTAAAACAATTTGCTTACCCAGTCTCAGTGAGAAATAAAAGTAGTTCAAGCTCGAAACAAACTAATTGAAAACAAAAATGGCTAAACCGACTTTCGCTTTTAGGTGAAAAAGCCCTTTGAACAAATAGTACTTCCTGTAAAAAAAAAATAACCGACTAATGTCGGGCGAATTGCTCTCAAACGACCGGCGAGTGGTTGGCTTTGTCAGTATCTAGCCACGGTTTAGTCAAGCTACCGTTAGATTGATTCGACTATGCAAATTTTAGTTTTCTAGCCTTGTAATTAAATAAATCAAATAAAAAACTGATATATTAAATATTCCAAAATTTAAAAGAAAAGCTTCCAGATTCTGCAGTCAAAATGTTCAAAACTATTTTTTTATCTCTGGGGTTATCTCAGGTAACCCATCTGCAAGGCTCGAAAAGCTTGTTTGGCCTGTAACGATCGTTAAACTCAGAATTGGACAAAAATATTCAAAAATTTTGAAAACAATCGCAAATTTTAACAAAATTTCTCCTAATGTCAAGATATTAAAAACTTCAAAACCATTTCATTGTTTCAAGAGACAATCCAGTATTACTATTTCAAGATTTAATTAGTTTCACTGGCTCACAAAGATCTATAAACTTGGAACATAATAATTTTCCGAAAATTTGAAAATATTGAATTTTATCAAAAAATTGCTAAAGCTTGAGTCATTAAAATACTGATAACCATTCCATTGATTATAGAAACTATGCAATAGCTTCTCATCAAACCTTGGAGGAGCTCCATAGGACCCTAGTGCCAGAAAAAAAAACGGTAAAAAAATCAAAGATTCAAAAAACTTGAAAAAAAACTGCAATTATTTTTTAAAAAATGATGATATTAAAATCTTGAAAACATCTACATCTAGAAGCTATGCAGTAACCTATAACAAAACAATAGAGGAGGTTATGTGGCTCTTGAGGCTGGTGAAACCTAAAAGATGACAATCAATTTCAAAAAAAAAACTTGAGAAAAATTGCACGTTGCATAAAAAATCTGCCAAAAAAGTTGAAAACTAATCAATGGCCAAAAAAGATTTTCAAACATAATATCAAATCCTAACGGGGATTTTCTGTTACGCTGAGAAAAGATTTTCAAAAAGATTTTCAAACTTATCAAATCCTAACGGGGATTTTCTGTTACGCTGAGAAACTATACAATAACCTTTGTCAAACCCTAGAGGAGGTTCCTCGGCTCTTGAGGCCGGAGAAACCTAAAAACCGAGAACAATTTTCAAAAAACTTGAAAAAAATGCAAAATTATGTTTAAAAAATTGCTAAAATTGATCGTATTAAAAAATTGAAAGCAATTCCATTGCAAATAATTTAAATTTTTTTTCAGTAACTTATTATCAAACTCTTAAGGTCGTTTTCTGGCCCCTGCGTCTCGAAAGACGTGAATACTGAAAATTAAATGTCAAAAAAATTGATAAAATTTTGCACGTTTTGTCAAAAAGATGCAAAAATTGGTGATGTTGAAATGTTGAAACCATTCCACTACCACTAGAAACTATGCAGTAACCTAATATAAAACCTTAGAGGAGGTTTCTTGACACCTAGCGCTGAAAAATCACAAAAAATGACAAAAATTTTCAAAAAAAACTTGAAAATAAGAAGTTGCAAAAAAACTGCTAAAATCTGAAAATTAGTATAAAATTGCGCGTTTTTAGCGATCGGTTGTTCGTCAGTAGGCGGGGGGGGGGGGGGGGGTTGTACACCGGGGGTCTGATGGGGAGGGGAGGGGGTTGGGCAACAGCGCGGTGGTGGGGGTGGGGCAATAGTGGGGGGGGTCAACAGTGGGGGGAGGGGGGGGGTGTCGTCAACCTCTAAGAACCGCCCTTCACAACATAAGTATAAGTTTCCAAAACAGTTTGAGCTGAAACAGAGCTGAAAGGCTCTTAGAGCACGTAATGCCCGCTGGGCGCTACCTGTTTATCCCGTTTTTGAGGACGAAAAGTCAAAAGTGTCAGACGAAAAATCGGTCAAGCGAAAAATCGCATAAAAAAGACCGACAGGACTAATATAATTGCTACAATCTTCGTTTGAGAGCAATTAAAAATCTTAAGAAAACCAATACTCATTTTCGATTCGTAATAAAAAAAGACAGCGTCCCAGTACAATTGAAATTCTTTGAATTGTAAAAACCACGATGTCCCCAATAATAGCCGCTATCGCTTCGCGGCTATTAATATGCAAATGTACATACTGATGTTTTTTCGAGTAATTATCGAAAGTTCGCTGAGTTTTTAACTTTACGCCATGGTGTATAGGTATAAGATGCTGTCAAATATGACTATAGTTCAAAATATTTCAATATTACATGTCATATATTCTCAAAATTGCGGAACAAAACACGGAACGAGGCAAGTTTTGCAACTAACCTTGATACGGTCCAGAGCAAGTCTGAGTGTCTCACTGAAGGAGCTGTTGTTGTCTACAGAGGACGAGTGACCGATAGGTGAGTCAACATTCAAGTCATACACTGGGTTGTTACTGTTCAGAGGACGGGGAGAAGAACCACTCGTGTGTCCACTCATGTTGCTACCCATCGCCTACAAATCATAACAACGGTTAGTTTCAAAAGACAACAACAAAAAGCTGCAGGGTTAACGTTTGAAATAATTCCATAAGTGGTGATATCATTGGTGTTACGTACCGAGTACAAAGCTACCACGGATATCAATACATTACTACACCCTAGATGGTGCACTGATATTGAGCAGACAATTGAGTTTACAAATTGCATTCTTGCAATGTTTTTAAGATGCTTTTGATATTAAAAGAAACTTCCAAAAACTTGATTACGAAATTTAATTTAACTAAAATGTGCCTTTAATTTAACTAAACCTCAATAACAAAGTGGAGGCATAACTCATAACAATCGCCAAAACCTTTTATGAACAATTAATGTTATCGACGATTTGGTACAAACCCTCGAGAACCGAGTGCTGGCATCCAAATTCAACTCCTGACTGGGCGACTCAAGTCCCGCCAGTCCAGTTGCTGAAGACCCAGCACCACTTCCTCCAATGAGCAGCTTGCTACTCGGTCTCCGTTTGCTGTCGTGTGAGTGTGATGGTTGGAAATCGTCCGCAGAGGTGAGAGCACCGCCTAAACTGAATTCAATAAAACACGTCTGTCCTTGGCATCAATCTTTTTAGCAAAAATCAAATGGCAAATAATGTTTTTGTTATATTTACTTCTCGCGATAAAACAAATTGATGAGATTATCTAAATTCATACAAAGCACAATTGATTAGATTGTCAAAATTCATAAAGGCATAAGTTATTTAAAAATACATCAATCTTGTGTACCTATATTTCATCTACTTACGCATTAAAGAGAATATCAAACTGTCACTGTGTCTAATAACGAACTTCTCAGACAGTAAGCTTATCGTCAAAGGCTCGTCTTATTGTTCAAAAGAAAGGAAACTCTTTGGTTCCACTGCGTTCAAAAATTAGACAGAAGATTGAAATCGACGAGTACATGCAATTCAATTCCTTGAAAGCTGAACAGAATGGTAGGGGAATCTCGTGATATTTTCAAGTAAATATCCTCAACACGTGCGTCTACGACACTCCCGAAATCAATTGTTGGTATCAAAAAATGGATATATTCTATCCCGACCCCCCCCCCCCCCCCCCTAGTTCAATTTATGAACCTCAGGCACCTTTCATTACTCTCTGATTGATACCTGGTACGTTGCTAGGCGACGAGGATGCAGGGGCATTCTGATGTGACATAGAATGTCTTCTGGGTTGCTGTCCCTGGCTACCTCCTGCACCTGATCCCGCAGAAGAATTGGAGTGGATGTGCTGTTGTTGCTGATGGTGGTGCGAAGAGACTGTTGACTTGTTAGCTGGCAGTGGGGAGGCGGCACTACTCTGCTGTGCAAAGGCTGCGGGCTCATCATAATCGTCCTCTTGGTACAACAACTCTAAACGATAAACAACCAATTAACGTCAGGCAAATTCCTCACAAGCAACTTACGTACCAGTAGTTGGCTGGCGTTTAAGGCTGCTAACTTACGCTTAACTGAAAGGGCGAATTGAGCAGAACAAAGGGGAGCATATGGAGGGTGGGTGGGGGTATCTAAAATGCCAAAACTGCCCATCACACAGAATTCATGTCTTCTTAGCAGCTTCAGTGATTTGTACACTTAGGCTAGTAAAGCTCAAAGAGAACTAAAAGTTCAGTGACGTAATGCAGTCCAGGCAGAGTACATGTTGTCCCATTTTTGAGGACAAATTCAATGGTCAGATAAAATGTCGTTAGTACGAAAAATTGCATTTAAAAAGACCAACAGGACTATGATAATTGCTAAACTTGCATCATTCTTCACTTACAAAACTGAATGCCAGTTGCCAAAAAGGAAAGCTCTCTCACCATCATTGGTCAAAACAAATAGCTGAGCTCATCCTCTTTTTTAAACCAAGCAGGCTCAGTTTGAAAAATTTCTAGCGTGCCTCTAAACAATCATTGATCTCCTATTTACGCGTTAAATTTGGATATCTTTTTTCATCTCATGTGAAAATAATTTCTGCTTTATTTAGCTCATTTTGTTTAGAGTAAAAAAAAGGCAGTCGAAGTTACCAATCAGAACCTAATGATGATGTGCTCCTCAGCAATATCGTTGAACCAAATACTTAACAACCAGTAAGGCTTTTATAGAACTTCTCTGCTCTCCGGATTTACCAATTTATCCCGTTTTCTCAAGACAAATGGTCAGACAAAAGTTGTTACAGAAATTCTCAAGACAAACGATCAGGTCTGAATTGTTACAGAAATTGCTTGAGAGTAACTAAAAACCAAATGTACCTCAGTAAAGCTTCGCTCAGCTTACAGTTCCATTGTTATAACGAATAAAACCGACTGACATTGGAAGAACTGCTCTCGAACGACCGATGAGAGCTCCAATCTATTACAGCTTGCTTCAGACGGGATTAGTTTCATCTTTAACTTTAAAACCACTATTAAAACTTTAAGTTATAAAATAGACCAATATCGGAGCAATTCTTATTTGAACTTTAGCAGTGAACTGCCGCCAGTTAAGTTCAGCTGCTGACACTTATGAATGAGAGAGTAATATAGATCACGCAAAAGTCACTCGAAAATTCAAAAATTTCTAGGCAAATTTTGAATAAAAACATACCCAGAGGAACTCCGAAAGTGACTAGAAGCGACGGACTTTCCTCGAAACAGATCTGTTATTGCCGCCAAAACCATTATCAGAAAAATTTGAACTCCCCTCGTTACGAACATTGAGATAAATGAAGCACACAAACAATTTTATCGCTATCCAAAATTAAATATTATCAACAGTATTAAGAAATCTGCAAGATTTAAAGCTTCAGACAATAATTTGACCCTAAAACCGTAAATCTTTTAATTTTGTATAAATCGAAAGTAGAAAACTTTAGTATTGTTGGAAAAGAGGGAAAACTTTTAAGATAGACAAAAAATGAACACAAAAAAGGACCGGTTTCACAGCTGTAACAAATTAACTGGTCTCAAAATCTAAAAACTTTTTTAAAAAATCTGCGACCAAAAAGGCACATTCTGAAAGCATAAGGCAGATAGAACTGTTGGAAACTAAGCTCATTCGTAAAAAAGGAAGACTTAAATTTAGGTCTCAAACAAAATTTTTCGTTGTGGCATCACAGTTTTTTAAAAACAGCAAACGCAGATTTTAAATTGATTTCAAACAAAAACATACCATGCAGATTGCCGGAAAACAGCTGCCGTTGATTCCAATAAGCATGATTGGGATTGAAAGAATAGAAGATATTGAAAAAGATTAAAAATTTTTGTACAAACACATTCTTTAAGTCCGATTTATTTTGATGGCATTTCGTAGCTGAACATACTTCTGTTTCTTAGAGAGAGGCTACAGGGGCTATTATCAATACCAATAAGCATTAGAGATGGTAACTAAGACTTATAGGAACGACGTTCAAATAGCGGGCATCTAAAATTGGGCTTTATGAGTTTATCCGGTTTCTACTTCTGACTTCAATTTTTTATACTGACTCTGTTCATTTTGATTTGCTTTACTGAGGAACTGATGTTCAAAATCACTATTAGCAGAACGAGAGAAGAGAGAAACTAGCCTAGAGAAGTCAGAAAGATTTCACGCAAAATGTTGAAAAAGCGGCAAAATGAGGTAAAGCGAAACATTTTTTTTGTACGGCGAAGTAAAAAAAATTAGCAGCGCTATAATAGCCGGCTGAGAAGATGAGGGCGGCTATTAAACACTAAACAGATTACTACTCAAAAGCAGGAAATCGTTTATAATCAAAACCTGTACTAAAAAAAATTCAGAGAAAACAAACATCAGTAAAATTTATAGTAAAAATTTAAAAGTAAATTCAACAAAATCTCAGAGCTACGTGATGTTGAATGGAACATTTTTTAAATTAAATTTTACACAAATTTCAAACTGCAATCTTTAAAGGTTTTATAGAATCCATGACGTCAGAGCAAAAAAAATAATAGGTTATGGCATGAAAATATGCACAAAATTAGCATGCACGAAATGAACAAACACTCTAATGAACTTTGATAACCTAATTCCCAATTACTTACTCACCGGTCTTTATCGGTTTATCCTGTCTCTTTTGATTTTGACCTTTTGTCTTTGACAGTATTCACCACATTGCGCAATTGAATTCTTGAAAGAATTTTTAATCCATTTGGGGTATTAACCACTCAGCTATCAGGACCTTGTCATCTAGTCTCTAACAATCTGTTTTGTTTGAGCAACAAACTTTATGTCAGAGTGAGAGCAAAAGTGCGTGAAAAAATTACTTGAGATTTCAAAGATTATTCTAGAAGAAAAACGCAAAGAGGTCAAGAGAAAAATTTGCATTAAAAAAACGCACACGTTTACAAAAATTGCTTTTCGTTCGAGAGCAATTAATAAAACAAACCCGGTAGATTGCCCAAAAAGAGCAGCAATTGATTCCCATAACCCCAATTGGGATTGTAACAAAACAGGAAAAATGGAAGATTGATTGCTGTACAAATCTTAAAGTGGCAACTTTTTTATTTAATTTGGCAATTAGACATAGTCCGGTTTCACAATGAGAAGAAATAGGGGCCAGTATCAATGCCAAAAAACCATTACAGATGGTAGCTAAAACTTAAAACCAAAGTTCAAATAGCGTGCATCTAAAAATGGGCTTTCTACGTTTCTATTTTTTATTTCGTTTTTCGGCAATGACTCTGTTCAATTCAGATTCCTCGGCTGAGCAACTAACGAAGGAAGAGCAGAATGAAGGACGAGTGAATTTAGCCTAGATAAGTCAAAAAAGAAATCACGCAAATCAAGCTAAGTAAGGTAACGCGAAAATTTTTTATGCGACCAGGTAAGAGGAAGAGGACGGTTAAATTTTGAAAATTCAGAAAATTAATTTCAAAATAGACAATTATGATCCAAATTTGTACACAGAAACGCATTATACAGCATCCAAACAACACTAAAATATTTATTCCAGAGTTTTGTTTATCGATGCATTGTCAATCACAAACTATTTCAACAAAAAGCGGTTTGCTTCGGAAGAACCAGGTAGGGCTTAGGGATGCCAGCATTAGATGCGACCTGTGTTTGTGTGTGTGTGTGTGTGGGGGGGGGGGGGAGGTGGGGGGGGGGGTTGGGGGGTGAGCGTTGGGGGATAATGGGTGTTGGGGGTGACTGAGAGGGGTCAAACTTTCGAGATTAAGAATAAGAACCTTTTAAGATTAAGATTAAGTAAGGCTTAGGGCTCTAAGAGAACTTAATGCCCTCCGAGCACTACCTGTTTATCTCGTTGTTGAGGAAAAAACGTCAATTGGGTCACACGAAAAATAGATCAAGCAAAAAATCGCATAAAGAAGACCACATGACTAATATAATTGCTAAAAACTTCGTTTGAGAGCAATTAAAAACTAGTTCATACGGCAATTTCACTTTCGCGGTTAGGCCAAAATACTGTTTGAACGAATAATACTTCAGGTAAAAACATAAACCAACAAATGTCGGAAGAATTGCTCTTGAACGACAGGTGAGGCAATTTAATTCAGGGGTTGTAGCCTAGATCAATTTTTGTTTATGGGTGCAAAAAACTTTTCCCCCGCCGGGAATCGAACCACTGACCTACCCCTCCACAACCACCCGCACTAACCTCTGAGCTTCGAATCACTTACCATTGCTAAGCTGCAACCGATTATATATTAGCAACAAGCTTTACTTCGGAGTGAGAACAATAGAAACCACTCAAAAATGAAGAACAAAAGCGTGAAAAAATCACTTAAGAAGTCAACGCATGTTCTAGAAGAAAAACGCAAAATCGTCAAGCAAAAAGTTTGCATAAAAAGACATACACGTTTACAATAATTGCTATGAACTTCGTCCAAGAGCAATTAAAAACTTAAACCCAAAACTCATCTTCGAGTCGTAAAAAGACCAACACGTTTAAAATAATTGCTTAACAATGATTCGAATAAAAGGTAATGAACATAAACCGACAAATGTCGGAAGAATTGCTCTTGAACGACAGGCGAGGCAATTTAATTCATGGTCTTTACTATAGATTAATTTTTCTTTATGGGTGCAAAAAACCTCGATCCCACCGGGATGCAAACCAGTGACCTCCCGATACATGGCCACCCGCACTAACCATTGCGCTACGAGTCACTTAATTTTCCTATGCTGCAATCGATTTTATATTAGCAACAAGCTTTACTTCGGAGCACTAGAGATCACTCAAAAATGATGAACAAAAGAGTGAAAAAGTCACTTGAGAAGTCAAAGAATGTTCTAGAAGAAAAGCGCAAAATTGTCAAGCGAAAAATTTGCATAAAAAAAACACACGTTTACAATAATTGCTATGAACTGCGTTCAAGAGCAATTAAAAAGAGTACCGAGAATTATCTCGGCGTATAATTAACACAAAGATAGAAAAGGTTATTAGCAGGTACGAACCTCCAGTAGTTAAGTCAATCTGTTCAGGCTGTAGCTGCAGTTGCCTCCTTCTAGTCTCAATGAGGACATCTCGAATGAACGTATTCAGCTCACGGGAGTTGAAACGAGCCAGTTTCTGTCGACTCTACAATATAATCGCAATACTCATTGGTGCAATACAATAATTTTGTTTCGTTAAGAACACGAGAAAGGGATCTCTTTTAGAAATAAATTAGCTGGTCGGAGACAAAAAGTAACCAAAATACATTCGACGCTATTTTGGGAAGCAGTTACTGCCGGAAATTTGTTCTGCTCAAAGATCTACAATTTTGCAGTTTCTGCATGCTAACTTAATTTTTACTTTCCAATGAACAAATAACCAGAGCACCAGAAAAAAAGATTATTAGGAAAACATAAACTTTGAAATATTAGGCGAAAAAATATTTTTTATCAATTAGGAGGAGGCACAATTCTTTTAGGTGCTAAGTTGCAGCTAATTGGCCGTGTGTACCTTAACGCTCTCCATAAGAGAACACAGCTCCGATAATTGCCGACTAAAATAGCTGCGCTTATATCTCACCGAGAATTGAAAAGCAATATTTCATCATCATTTATTAGGTGATTTGGGTTACCGATTTTCGGTTATACCCAAGGAGGTCAGCAACTTTCTTCAGCAGGTTAATTTACTTTTCTTGTTTTGCCGAAGTAGCTTTGACACGTTGGCCAATATTAATCATGTAGAGCAAATTAGCATCGCAAGTGTACATACTAAGTTCTTCTCCCTGTCGATTTTTAGCAATGGATTTTGCGCATGAAAAATGCAATCTGTACCTGATTCCGAGTGGACGAGTAACTGGGATTGAGAGGGAGGAAAGGCACGATGTGAATATTGGGCTGTTCGAAAGGGTCACTGGAACTTGAAACCAGGTATCCGTCAACCTCACGCCTCTCCACCTCGTCAAATAGGTCAGATACCAAGTCACAGAACTGCTCGTCTGTCAACTAAAACAAAATTGGGATCAACTTATTAATGAGATATAGCACGATTTTTATGTGTAAATAAAGCTAGTGAAAGTTTGGGTTTCAAAATTTATCTGCCAAACAAGGCGAGAGCCAAAGCGGAATAGATCCAGTAATCGTTACGTATTAAACAAAGAAAAACCTGGTGCTATAATGAAAATTATTTTCCCTAATTAAACCGCATTGTACAAATTCAAAGTATAATTGCTGCACAAAAACGCATCAGCGATTTTGGGTATACAAAAACTCAAGAAGCAAGGATGGCGTTAATGGCAAAAACTTAATTATTTAGCAGTTCAGAAAACCCTAAAATACAAGGGTCAATCGACGTGCGGGCGGAATTATGGATCATAACACGTACCAATCCGATTAACAGAAAATAGCCACCATAGAATCCCATAACCCCATTCGAATTGAAAGATCCGAATTGACTGTACAAAATTTTCCTAAAATATGAGCTATTTTGATTGAATTCTTTCGTTAGACATATTCTGTCTCTTAATGAGAGGGTACAGGGCATGGTTTCCATGCCAATAAACATTTGAACTGGTTACTTAGACCAATTAAAATAGTTCAAACACGGGGAATTTAAAACTGGGCATTATGGGTTTATCCCGCTTCTATTTTTCATTTCGTTTTTAGTTCAAAATAGATTGTTCAGCTAAGCAACTGCTGTTCAAAAGCACATTCAGCAGCATGAAAGAAGAGTGCAACAAGCCCAGAGAAGTTAAGAGTTCACATAAAATGCGGAACAAATTTTTGTGTTACCAGAGTTAGCTTTAAAAAAATTGAAAAGTTTGAGCTGACTCCAAAAACATAAAAAACGTGCTCTATTTTATATTTGACGCAATTTTGAAGCAGAAAACCTACTGTTAAATCTCAAAATTGCAAGATTTTGGATGGTCAGAAACTTAGAACGTTAAAAATAGTCAAAGTTTCCAAGATGGACAAAAACGGATAAACTGAAAATCTGTCTGTGCTAATAATTGTTACGCAAAAACCGCTTGCAATAAATCAGAACTAACTCTGTAATCAACCCTGATGGCTAATAGACATTGTGAAAGGCAAGGCACATAAAATTCTTGGTAAATGAGACCTCAAGAAAACAACAAATTTTCCGTTTTGGCATCAACGCATTTTTAAAACATAGCCGGCACATTGCTGGAAAATAGCCGCCGTTGACGCCCTTGATGCATATTGGGGTTGAAACAGAAAAAGATGAGACAAATTGACTGATTTTTTCTGATTTTTTTCAGTGTCAAAGTGTTCTATTTGGCATGCAGTTTCAGTTGGATTTGAAAGCTATAATTAATTCAACTTCTAAATTGAAAGCCAATAATATTAATACCAATATCAGCTAGCAAACATTAATGAACTTTGATAACCTAATTCTCAATGACTTAATGACCGGGCTTTATCGGTTTATCCCGTCTTTCATTTAGCTCTTTTGTTTTTGACCGTATTCACCATATTGCGTAAATCAATGCACGGAAGAAGTTATAATCCATTCAGTTGAAAAGGTGAGAGAAGTCAGTCAGAAGTCAAACGTGAATATCTTGACAAAAAACGTGATCAAAAGGTAAGGCGAATTGCTCTCAAACGACCGGCCAGCGGTTGGCTTCGTCAGTAGTTAGCTATGAGGGGTGCACAGGGGGGCATCAATGGGGTTGGGGGCAACAGCGGGGCGGGGGGAGTGGGCGACAGCGGTGGGGGGGGGGGGGTTGGGGGGAGGTCTTCAACCTCTAAGAATCTCCCTTCACACCATAAATATAAGTCTCGAGAACAGTTTCTGTGAATCTGGACGCCACATGTTTATCCCATTTTCAGGACGAAAAGTCAAATGGGTCAGACGAAAAATCGGTCAAGCAAAAAATTGCATAAAAAAGACAGACAGGACTACTATAATTGCTACAAACTTTGAGAGCAATTAAAAAGTACTTCTCTCTTTTTGGACATATTTTTGTCAAAATTTCAAATCCACAGGAAATGACAACCGGAACAGATTAAAATTAACGTAAAAAATAGTTAATCACCAGAAAACAGCGCCAAGAAACTTTGCAGAAAAAATTGCCCTTTAATTCATGAGCTGCATTAAGTTGAACTAAATCAACTGCAAAAATAAAATCCAAAGGAAAATAGGTAAATACTTTATCACAAAGGCACAGAATTAAAATTACAACAAAATGTATAACAAATTAATAACGTAAGTCGTTATTAATTAATAACAAAAAATCGAAAGTCAAATGCCTAACAAGACCATAGATTAATAACAAAAAATCGAAAGTTAAATGCCTAATAAAACCATAGAAAGTGTTGAAAAATTAACACCTTAAAATTTTGGAGGATAGGTTAGGTGAGTGGTTGTTGGTGGAGATCGGAGGGTGGGTTCCCTCGATTGGGGGTACGTTAGTGGGAGGGGTAGGTAACTAAGTCAAAATTCAATTCATGTAAAAATTTCCTTCAGCTACAAAACCTGTAGAATACCAATACTCCTCCTCTTTAGGTAGTTAAACGACACACACATTTACAATAATTGATTCAAATTTTGTTCGAGAGCAATTAATAAACGCTAAGGCTATGTATAGAAGGGGCAAAAACGGAACAATTTGATCATCTTTAATGTTCTAATGACGATTGCAAATCATCAACTTTGTCAGGGAATATTATTGAAAGCCAAAATACCCCGCATGATCAATCTCCCAACCAAAAAAGACCGCAAATTTACACAAAAAATATGAAAATAGTTCAACAACTCCACTGGAGAAAACTTACGACGCACACAGATATATAATCGTTCTTCAATGGGCGAAAAAAGCAAACATAGCCGGCAGAATATTTGCAAAAGAATAGACATGGGTGCCGTATAACAGAGATAAAAACAGATACAGATATAAGTT
The DNA here is from genome assembly GCF_964194025.1 of Convolutriloba macropyga. Lineage (NCBI taxonomy): Eukaryota > Metazoa > Xenacoelomorpha > Acoela > Convolutidae > Convolutriloba > Convolutriloba macropyga. The sequence continues at coordinate 55,965,465 of NC_134471.1, read as the reverse complement.
GAAAAAATTATCGACGCCACTCAAAAAGCTATGCTAAAACCATTCAGCGATAAGTTTAAAAAGCTTGTTAAAATTCATTGCGCAAAAACCTTTTTACTAGGGACATTTATTACACATATGAGTTTCAATGACCTTAACCTAATTCAAATTTCACTATTCAAATAGCTGAAAACGTTGGCTAAAGAGGTGAGAAATGAAGTCGCGGTCAAATGCCGTAAGTTAGCGGAAGTAATTCAGAAAACTTGACTTTTTCAGCTTTGGTGTGTGAGCAAATATAAAACGAAAAAGAGCGTCAGACGACAAAACAAAAAAGAGCACCGCAATATAGCTCCACTCAGCTTACAGCTTTGCAGCTATAAAAACACAAATTTTCTTCGGTTGCAAAAAATCTGAAAATTTTTGTTCCGTAAAATTGGTTACTACTTAATTGTCATTACGTTGCCGATGTCCGAAAAATCGAGTTTACATATTTGATTTTGTCGGACCTTTTCACGACCTATGTTCTAAGATCAGATTGTAAGCTTGAGTGGAAACAATTGAAGCTCAAATTTGCGTAAAATTAACCCTTTCCCCATGATACAGTATCTAATTACCAAAAGCCTAATTAGGTGATTAATTGCAGAAATGTCCCCCTCGATACTAATTTTGAATTAAGACGAGAGTTGGTGGTTTTGAAATAAACAGTTCACAAGAACAATCCAGAATTTTTTCCAGTAACTACTAATAAAACAGAGGCAATAAAATTTCAGGCTAATTACATGCTGAAATTAGTTTTGTTGCCACAAAACGCAAAATTTATCGCAATTTGGCTGTTCGTAAATTTTCCACGCAATGGTAGATTTCTATCACTTCGAAAAAGCTGAATATTACTATTTCCAACAGATCTGGAATGATCTGTTTTTATTTACTAATTTTGGAAACAAACGGAGTTCTTAAAAATCTTTACCGGGAAAAATTTAAAACCTCAACACGTGGGGTTGCAACAATCTGAGAAAAAGCTCGAAATGTTTAAACACTGCAAAAAAACTTTTTGTCAATTCTGCCAATTTCGGATTATTGAAGCGCTTTGCTCCTGACCAATATAACGTAGAGGCCAGCTTCCGAGAAAATATTTTGATTGCGTACAACAAAGAGATGCAAATACTGGAACCCTAGGTGGGGAAAGGAAATACAAACAAACCCAAATTCTGCACTGTTAAGCAATGGTCAACCAAGAAATTCGCATTTGGACATGGTAGCGGTGATCTTGTGCCCAAGCACACACAAGCGTAAATATTTGCTACAGAATGAGAAAAAGTAACACTAAAAAATCTAAATAAGGTTTAGGTGGTACTGAGATTCGATTCATCTAGTTGGACCAAAGAATTTTAAGCATTCGGTTCTTTTAAGCATTTTAAAACAGCAGATAAACTTTTAATGCAGATTGATGTGCAAAAAAAGGTACGCAAGCTGCACAACACTTACAATCTGGCACCAAGGAATATCGCTGAAAAAACTAATTTTAAAACATCTGACAAATTGCCGCAAAATTTTACTAGGGACATTTATTACACATATGAGTTTCTCTGACCTTAACCTAATTCAAATTTAACTATTCAAATAGCTGAAAACGTTGGCTAAAGAGGTGAGAAATGAAGTCGCGGTCAAATGCCGTAAGTTAGCGGAAGTAATTCAGAAAACTTGACTTTTTCAGCTTTGGTGTGTGAGCAAATATAAAACGAAAAAGAGCGTCAGACGACAAAACAAAAAAGAGCACCGCAATATAGCTCCACTCAGCTTACAGCTTTGCAGCTATAAAAACACAAATTTTCTTCGGTTGCAAAAAATCTGAAAATTTTTGTTCCGTAAAATTGGTTACTACTTAATTGTCATTACGTTGCCGATGTCCGAAAAATCGAGTTTACATATTTGATTTTGTCGGACCTTTTCACGACCTATGTTCTAAGATCAGATTGTAAGCTTGAGTGGAAACAATTGAAGCTCAAATTTGCGTAAAATTAACCCTTTCCCCATGATACAGTATCTAATTACCAAAAGCCTAATTAGGTGATTAATTGCAGAAATGTCCCCCTCGATACTAATTTTGAATTAAGACGAGAGTTGGTGGTTTTGAAATAAACAGTTCACAAGAACAATCCAGAATTTTTTCCAGTAACTACTAATAAAACAGAGGCAATAAAATTTCAGGCTAATTACATGCTGAAATTAGTTTTGTTGCCACAAAACGCAAAATTTATCGCAATTTGGCTGTTCGTAAATTTTCCACGCAATGGTAGATTTCTATCACTTCGAAAAAGCTGAATATTACTATTTCCAACAGATCTGGAATGATCTGTTTTTATTTACTAATTTTGGAAACAAACGGAGTTCTTAAAAATCTTTACCGGGAAAAATTTAAAACCTCAACACGTGGGGTTGCAACAATCTGAGAAAAAGCTCGAAATGTTTAAACACTGCAAAAAAACTTTTTGTCAATTCTGCCAATTTCGGATTATTGAAGCGCTTTGCTCCTGACCAATATAACGTAGAGGCCAGCTTCCGAGAAAATATTTTGATTGCGTACAACAAAGAGATGCAAATACTGGAACCCTAGGTGGGGAAAGGAAATACAAACAAACCCAAATTCTGCACTGTTAAGCAATGGTCAACCAAGAAATTCGCATTTGGACATGGTAGCGGTGATCTTGTGCCCAAGCACACACAAGCGTAAATATTTGCTACAGAATGAGAAAAAGTAACACTAAAAAATCTAAATAAGGTTTAGGTGGTACTGAGATTCGATTCATCTAGTTGGACCAAAGAATTTTAAGCATTCGGTTCTTTTAAGCATTTTAAAACAGCAGATAAACTTTTAATGCAGATTGATGTGCAAAAAAAGGTACGCAAGCTGCACAACACTTACAATCTGGCACCAAGGAATATCGCTGAAAAAACTAATTTTAAAACATCTGACAAATTGCCGCAAAATTTTACTAGGGACATTTATTACACATATGAGTTTCTCTGACCTTAACCTAATTCAAATTTAACTATTCAAATAGCTGAAAACGTTGGCTAAAGAGAGTGAGAAATGACGTCGCGCTCAAATGCCGTTAGTGAGCGGAAGTCATTCAGAAAACTTGACTTTTTCAGCTTTGGTGTGTGAGCAAATATAAAACCAAAAAGAGCGTCAGACGACAAAACAAAAAAGAGCACCAAAATATAGCTCCACTCATCTTACAGCTTCGCAGCTATAAAAAAAACAAATTTCCTTCGGTTGCAAAAAATCTGAAAATTTTTGTTCCGTAAAATTGGTTACTGCTTAATTGTTATTACGTGGCCGATGTCCGAAAAATCGAGTTTACATATTTGATTTTGTCGGACCTTTTCACGACCTATGTACTAAGATCAGATTGAGAGCTTGCGTGGGAACAACTGACACTAAGCTAACTTAGCTCAAATTTGCGTAAAATTAACCCTTTCCCACTGATACAGTATCTAATTGCCAAAAGCCTAATTAGGTGATTAATTGCGGAAATGTCCCCCTCGATACTAATTTTGAATTAAGACGAGAGTTGGTGGTTTTGAAATAAACAGTTCACAAGAACAATTGAGAATTTTCTCCAGTAACTACTAATAAAACAGAAGCAATAAAATTTTAGGCTAATTACATGCTGAAATTAGTTTTGTTGCCACAAAACGCAAAATTTATCGCAATTTGGCTGTTCGTAAACTTTCCACGCAATGGTAGATTTCTATCACTTCGAAAAAGCTGAATATTACTATTTCCAACAGATCTGGAATGATCTGTTTTTATTTACTAATTTTGGAAACAAATGTAGTTCTTAAAAATCTTTACCGGGAAAAATTTAAAACTTCAAGACGTGGGGTTGCAAGACTGGGGGTTGCAACAATCCGAGAAAAAGCTCGAAATGTTTAAACACTGCAAAAAAACTTTTTGTCAATTCTGCCAATTTCTGATTATTGAAGCGCTTTGCTCCTGAACAATATAACGTAGAGGCCAGCTTTCGAGAAAATATTTTGATTGCGTACAACAAAGAAATGCAAATACTGGAACCCTAGGTGGGGAAAGGAAATACAAACAAACCCAAATTCTCAACTGTTAAACAATGGTCAATGAAGAAATTCGCGTTTCGACTTGGTAGCGGTGATCTTGCGCCCAAGCACACACAAGCGCAAATATTTGCTACAGAATGAGAAAAAGTAACACTATAAAATCTAAATAAGGTGTAGGTGGTTTAAATTGTGTTGAAAAATACTGAGATTCGATTCATCTAGTTGGACCACAGAATTTTAAGCATTCGGTTCTTTTAAGCATTTCAAAACAGTAGATAAACTTTTAATCCAGATTGATGTGCAAAAAAGGTACCCAAACTCCACAACACTTACAATCTGGCACCAAGGAATATCGCAGAAAAACTAATTTTAAAACTTAAAACATCTGACAAATTGCCGCAAAATTTCACTAGGGACATTTATTACACATATGAGTTTCTCTGACCTTAACCTAATTCAAATTTAACTATTCAAATAGCTGAAAACGTTGGCTAAAGAGAGTGAGAAATGACATCGCGCTCAAATGCCGTTAGTAAGCGGAAGTCATTCAGAAAACTTGACTTTTTCAGCTTTGGTGTGTGAGCAAATATAAAACGAAAAAGAGCGTCAGACGACAAAACAAAAAAGAGCACCGCAATATAGCTCCACTCAGCTTACAGCTTCGCAGCTATAAAAACACAAATTTCCTTCGGTTGCATAAAATCTGAAAATTTTTGTTCCTTAAAATTGGTTACTGCTTAATTGTCATTACGTGGCCGATGTCCGAAAAATCGAGTTTACATATTTGATTTTGTCGGACCTTTTCACGACCTATGTTCTAAGATCAGATTGTAAGCTTGCGTGGGAACAATTGACACTAAGCTAAATTAGCTCCAATTTGCGTAAAATTAACCGTTTCCCACTGATACAGTATCTAATTACCAAAAGCCTAATTAGGTGATTAATTGCGGAAATGTCCCCCTCGATACTAATTTTGAATTAAGACGAGAGTTGGTGGTTTTGAAATAAACAGTTCACAAGAACAATTGAGAATTTTCTCAAGTAACTACTAATAAAACAGAGGCAATAAAATTTTAGGCTAATTACATGCTGAAATTAGTTTTGTTGCCACAAAACGCAAAATTTATCGCAATTTGGCTGTTCGTAAATTTTCCACGCAATGGTAGATTTCTATCACTTCGAAAGAGCTGAATATTACTATTTCCAACAGATCTGGAATGATCTGTTTTTATTTACTAATTTTGGAAAATGGAGTTCTTAAAAATCTTTACCGGGAAAAATTTAAAACCTCAAGACGTGGGGTTGCAACAATCTGAGAAAAAGCTCGAAATGTTTAAACACTGCAAAAAAACTTTTTGTCAATTCTGCCAATTTCGGATTATTGAAGCGCTTTGCTCCTGACTAATATAACGTAGAGGCCAGCTTCCCAGAAAATATTTTGATTGCGTACACCAAAGAAATGCAAATACTGGAACCCTAGGTGGGGAAAGGAAATACAAACAAACCCAAATTCTGCACTGTTAAACAATGGTCACGTTTCGCGTTTCGACTTGGTAGCGGTGATGTTGCGCCCAAATACACACAAGCGTAGATATTTGCTACAGAATGAGAAAAAGTAACGCTAAAAAATCTAAATAAGGTGTAGGTGGTTTAAATTGTGTTGAAAAATACTGAGATTCGATTCATCTAGTTGGCCCAAAGAATTTTAAGCATTCGGTTCTTTTAAGCATTTCAAAACAGTAGATAAACTTTTAATGCAGATTGATGCGCAAAAAAAGGTACCCAAACACCACAACACTTACAATCTGGCACCAAGAAATATTGCAGAAAAAACTAATTTTAAAACCAAGGAATATCGCAGAAAAAACTAATTTTAAAACATCTGACAAATTGCCGCAAAATTTTACTAGGGACATTTATTACACATATGAGTTTCTCTGACCTTAACCTAATTCAAATTTAACTATTCAAATAGCTGAAAACGTTGGCTAAAGAGAGCGAGAAATGACGTCGCGCTCAAATGCCGTTAGTGAGCGGAAGTCATTCAGAAAACTTGACTTTTTCAGCTTTGGTGTGTGAGCAAATATAAAACCAAAAAGAGCGTCAGACGACAAAACAAAAAAGAGCACCGAAATATAGCTCCACTCAGCTTACAGCTTCGCAGCTATAAAAACACAAATTTCCTTCGGTTGCATAAAATCTGAAAATTTTTGTTCCTTAAAATTGGTTACTGCTTAATTGTCATTACGTGGCCGATGTCCGAAAAATCGAGTTTACATATTTATTTTGTCGGACCTTTTCACGACCTATGTTCTAAGATCAGATTGTAAGCTTGCGTGGGAACAATTGACCCTAAGCTAACTTAGCTCAAATTTTCGTAAAATTAACCCTTTCCCACTGATACAGTATCTAATTACCAAAAGCCTAATTAGGTGATTAATTGCGGAAATGTCCCCCTCGATAATAATTTTGAATTAAGACGAGAGTTGGTGGTTTTGAAATAAACAGTTCACAAGAACACTTGAGAATTTTCTCCAGTAACTACTAATAAAACAGAGGCAATAAAATTTTAGGCTAATTACATGCTGAAATTAGTTTTGTTGCCACAAAACGCAAAATTTATCGCAATTTGGCTGTTCGTATATTTTCCACGCAATGGTAGTTTTCTATCACTTCGAAAAAGCTGAATATTACTATTTCCAACAGATCTGGAATGATCTGTTTTTATTTACTAATTTTGGAAACAAATGGAGTTCTTAAAAATCTTTACCGGGAAAAATTTAAAACCTCAAGACGTGGGGTTGCAACAATCTGAGAAAAAGCTCGAAATGTTTAAACACTGCAAAAAAACTTTTTGTCAATTCTGCCAATTTCGGATTATTGAAGCGCTTTGCTCCTGACCAATATAACTTAGAGGCCAGCTTCCGAGAAAATATTTTGATTGCGTATAACAAAGAAATGCAAATACTGGAACCCTAGATGGGGAAAGGAAATACAAACAAACCCAAATTCTGCACTGTTAAACAATGGTCAATGAAGAAATTCGCGTTTCGACATGGTAGCGGTGATCTTGCGCCCAGGCACACACAAAAGCGTAAATATTTGCAACAGAATGAGAAAAAGTAAGACTCAAAAATCTAAATCAGGTGTAGGTGGTTTAAATTGAGTTGAAAAATGCTGAGATTCGATTCATCTAGTTGGACCAAAAAATTTTAAGCATTCGGTTCTTAATCTCCGTTCATTTCCATTCGGCTCAGCGACTGTCCGGCTCTAATTCCTTGCTCCCAAAGAGTACGTCACGATTCCTTATATTTTTATTGCCTTTTGACTTTTACCTACTGATCACTAAAATTGTGAATATTAACTTTGAGGGACAAAAATAAGGCATTTGACGATAACAATGTTATTTTATAAAAAGCCATTTTTTGAAGCTGTGCATATCTTCACAAAACAATTCAAAGTCGAACAACGCAAACTTTTCAAGTGTTCCTTCCCGTCTTCGAAAATATCGTATTTCTGTTTATAAACAGTGACAGAAATTCCTTGCTTCCCTTCGGAGATAGAAACAAAATACAAAATTGAATAATTGTGCGAGGTATTTAATCGGCAGAGCTGCAACTGGTTTGGCCCACGCAACAACGCACCAAGCATCGGTGGTTCAGTGGTAGAATTGTCGCCTGCCACGCGATAGACCCGGGTTCGATTCCCGGCCGATGCATGTTTATTAAAGAGTGAGTTACAGTGAGTTATTGAAAACAAAGGGAGGGGGGATTTTGTTCATTCAGGAGTATAATCGAGGATAATAAAAACTATTACTGACACGAGCATTTTAAAACAGTAGATAAACTTTTAATGCAGATTGATGTGCAAAAAAAAGGTGGCGAATGCAAAGTAAGCCGATAGGCAAGCAAGCCGACAGAAAAGCAAGCCGACAGAAAAGCAAGCCGACAGAAAAGCAAGCCGACAGAAAAGCAAGCCGAAAGTTATGTAATAGTTATGTAATCTATCAGAAATAATACATTGTCAGCCGTTAGAATCAATACTGCGCGTAGTATATGCATAATGTATTCCAATGCACCAAAGAAACAAAAATGCGTCAATTTTTAGACATCTAGTGGGTACGGGCCTCAGCAGACCGCTGTCCATGGCCATGCCTCTCATCCGCTGTGGGATGTAATCCGGAAATAGCGGGCCGGTTATCGCAGCGAAGCCGCGACGCGCGCGAAGCGCGCCCACCGGCCCGCCAGGGGCAACTTAAAATACGGGTATCCGTAAATTTTTCGGCTTACTTGACCTCATTTTCAAAATTCGGCTTGCTTGCCTATCGGCTTGCTTGACCGCCACCAAAAAAGGTACCCAAACTCCACACACTTACAATCTGGCACCAAGGAATATCGCAGGAAAAACTTATTCCAAAACATCTGAAAAATTGCCGCAAAATAGCCGCCGTTGACCCCACTGACCAGCGTTGGGATTGGAACAGTTAAAAATTGAAAAATTGGCAATTTATTTCTAAATGTCAAAAAGTGTCCTAATTTTTTCTAAGTTTTATTAGATTAGACAAATATGATGCAGTCACCTTTCAAATTGGAGAACAGTAATCTTGATAATAATACCAGATGTCATTTTTCTACAAGGAACTTTGATACCTTAACGAACTAAGTCTTTGAATGAACATCAAGTCTTAGTGCCCGGTCTATATTCGTTTATCCCATTTCCTTTGGATTTGCTTTTGACCGTGAACGTATTCGCGTAAACTTGCAAAAAGGTGATCAAAAAGAATAGAGTTATCGAAGGAACTCACGGGCAATATTATTCCAGCAATATAAAACTATGAAAATCAGCAAAGCACTAGATCCTATATGCTCAAAAACAATAAGAGAACGAAAAATTAACAATTTAAAGACAATCACAGCATACAATAGATATTTAGAAGTAAAAAAACAGCCATTAGCATTGCCGTTAGGTCAAAAGGGACAAAAAAGACAACAAATGAAGGCAAGATTCAAACATTCACCAATAACCTTCCAAAAACAGACAGTACCTAAGTCTATAAAAGTATAAGCTAAGTTTCAGCCGATGTAGAGACCGCAATTACGCCGCACAAAAAAAAACAAAAACTGGCAAGAGTCAAAAATCCACAAATTGATCTTATGATCGATCAGATTGAGTGATAAGGTGACAAAAAACAACAAATAGAAGCAAAACTCAAAAATTGGCTCACAATTTTGGAAACAAATGGTGTCGAAGTCATGAAAGACAAACTATGAACTCCAACTAAGACTTAGATTTAATTAGGCCTCATTAGCAAACGATGAGATCAGTTATTAAAGAAACGACTACAAAAAGAACTACAAAAATAGGCAAAACAAGAGATCCCCGATATTTTATTAAAACAGTGTCTAAGTAATACAAACCATTAACTGCCCTTTGATGAAAAAAACAAGCTATTTATTATTAGAGCACATGTATGATCTCTTGAAACAATTAATTACAAAAACAGCAAAAATAGAAGTCAAGTTGATGCAGGTGAACCGAAAACTGCTTTCAAAACTAAATTTTGTTTAAACACCAATTTCTCACTCCATTTTAAACGTAATTTGAAAAAAAACATGCTTCAAACCTAATCATTTTTTCGCTCCTTTCACTATTCCAGGGTTAATAAAATCACCACTTTAATTTGACTTCTCGTTGACACGAAACAGTCGAAAAAAGAGATAGTTCTTGAAGGAAAGACAGTGCACCAATATAATCCAAAGCCTTAGTAAGGTAACATTGCAGAACAAAAGATGGATAGAAAGGGATAGACAAAAAATGGATAGAAAACCACGATCGAGAAAGCAAGTTTTTGTCCGAACACCGTTTTCTCACTTTACTTAAAAATCAGATAGCAAAAATTTTACGCCACAAAACCCACTCCTTTTTCTCGCAACTCCCCGTTTCAGCGAGACCAAAATCATCACTTTAATTTGACTTCAAAAATCACAAAAAATATCTTATTCTTGCGAGGGCAAGAAAATTTAGAGTTGAGTAGCTTAGAAATGTTTTATGGGTAAAAAAAGGCCCAACAGGGGGTTCGAACCAATGACCACGAGATTGTCAGTCTGACATCATAGTCACTCAGCTACAATAGCTTTGATATGCATTCATTCTTAATCACTTATGCCAAATAATTTGATTTCAGAACAAGAACAACTTAGATCACTCAAAAATGAAGATTAGAATTGTGCAAAAGTCAATGAAGAACGCAAAAATATGTTCTAGAACAAAAGCGCAAAAACTGTCAAGCAAACATTTTGCACAAATAACTGCAATACATTTAAAATAGTTGCTTCAAACTTCGTTCGAGAGCAGTTGAAAATTTCATTAATGAACACCAACAGAACTAATATAGGTTCTACAAATTTTGTTTGAGAACAATTTAAGAAGTAGAAAGGCACAGCAATCAAACTCAATTAAAAAGCAAAAACAAGGGGACTGAAGTAGGACAACATAATCTCGAAAGATAGGTCACGCAAAAACCAAGACGTCAAGAGAGGAAAAGTCACTCGAGAAGTGAAAGCGGAGGAACAAAGCGGTCAACCAGAAATTTCTCAAAAAAGACTGAAGTTTACAATAATTGAATCAAATTTCAATCAAAACCAATTAAGCAAATATATCGGTTACGAATGCCTCACCAGAAGTCCAGTTGCCTCCAAAAATAAAGCAAATATGAAAAACCTATATTGTAAAAAATATATATATAAAAACAAATGTAAAACACTTAAAATAAAGATAGAAAACACAGACACCAAAATAATATAAAACGGAAAGCATAGAATGCTAACAAATGATCAATAGTTTTTAAAATTTAAGAAAACCGCAATAAACAAAAACTTGAAAAACGCTTCAAAAGTCAACAAAACAGGCCGAAGTTAATAAATTTTTCAGCTCAAAATAAATATAAATCAAATCAAACTATGTGGACCATGAAAACGAAATGAAAAAAACCATGAAACAACCCATTAATGTCGGGTAAACTGCTCTCAAAATTTTAAGAACCACCCTTTACACCATGAACTTTTGTCTCCACAACAGTTTCGAGAATTTGCATTATTAGAAATTGGTAAGCCGAAAGGCTCTACGAGCCCTTAGAACCGTGCGGGAGATACCTGTCTATCCCTCTTTCAAAGACGAGAAGCCATAAGAGCAGACAAAAAATAGTTTGAGCAAAAAAAGCATAAAAGAGACCAAGGCGTAATATTAATGCTACAAACTTTGTTTGAGAACAATTAAAAAGCATCTCAAACAGCAAAAGACAAGAAAACGGTACAAGTGTACATCTTTAGACGGCATAAAACTTTGATTGCGCGCAATCAATTGAACTGTGTGGTAAAAATCAACTCGGGTAGGACAATTTAGGGGTAAAATCTTCAAAACTTAAACCCACTAATGCCGGAAGAGCTGAACGACAGGCGCGTGGAAGAGCTTTTGACCCCACCGGGGGTTCGAATCACTGGCTTTCCGATCCATTACCAGATGCACTGCCCACTCGGCTATCAGGCCCTACATTTTGTTATGCTGCAACCGACATTATATTAGCAACAAGCTTTACTTCGGAGTGAGAACAATAGAAACCACTCAAAAATGAAGAACAAAAGCGTGAAAAAATCACTTAAGAAGTCAACGCATGTTCTAGAAGAAAAACGCAAAATCGTCAAGCAAAAAGTTTGCATAAAAAGACACAGACGTCTACAATAATTGCTATGAACTTCGTTCAAGAGCAATTAAAAACTTTAAAAAGCAACATGTAAAATAATGCTCTTAAAATCATCCATAACAAATTTTCTCACTCTTTCAGAAAAATGCATAAACAGAGATCACTTTTTGCTCACGCTCCTCTTTACTTTTGATTTCAGTTCAGAAATTTGACTTAAACACTTGTTTTCAGGTGCAGCATTTGACTTTCATATCCTAATTACTAACATCTTACGGACTTCAAAAACCACAAAAACTAAATTTTCCCCCAAAAATTAGAGCAATTGAAATGATTCATCGTTAGTTTGAAAATAACCACAGATTTAAATGACTGATATTCTCAATGCAGCTTTCACCTCATGAACCAATGATGTTTTCTACGCAGCTTCGATGAATTGTACACAGACTAATAAATCTAAGGAGAGCTGCTCAGTAACTTATTGTCTTCAGGGCTTTAACTGTTATCTCATTCTAAGGTCAAAAACTCAAAAAGGTCTTCTAAGGTCTTAAAAGCTCAGAAAAATCCAGCTTAGAAAACAAAATTGCATGCTAAAAGAACAACAGAACCCAAATGACCGCTACAAACTTTGTTTCAGAGTAATCAAGCAATTCTCAAGCTGCAGAATCATTGTTAATTTTATAGACCGTTAAGCCGCAAACCGGAGATTTATGCGTATAACAATGACAAAACTTGACACATTTTTCTCATTTTAGTGCAGTATTTCCTATCGAGAAAAATCGATACGTTAACCGTACAATAGTGGCGAAAAACGCAAAAAAAATTGTAACCATGGATAACGTAACCTGATTCGGCGATTTTGAGCAATTGATTCTTCAAAGAATTCTTCAAATTGTCTCAAAACATCAAATTTTTGCAGCAGTAACATGAAACAAAAATCCAAGCACTTCAAAATTGCATTAATCAACACCAACTACTATTATAGATGCTACAAATTTTGGAGAACAATCTACAAAAGTAGAAAGGCACATCAATCAAACTTAATTTAAAAAAAAAACAAAAAAATAAAGCGACTTAAGTCGGACAACTTGCTCTAAAATGCTGATATTTGGCTACACACCGGTCCATACAGCCTGAACGATGTGCAGGTGTGAGAATGTGTGTGTGTGTGGGGTGGGGGGGGGGGAGGGGGAGTTGTTGGGGGAAGTCTCCAAAACAGTTCCTGTTAATCGCATAGTTGGAGAATAGTTAGCTGAAAGGCTCTAAGAAAACTTAATGCCCGCTGGGCGCTACCTGTTTATCCTGTTTTTGAGGAAGAACAGTCAAAGAAGCCAGACAAAAAAATTAGTCCAGCGAAAAATTGCACAAAAAACGACAAACAACACTAACATAATAACATAATTGCTACAAACTTCGTTTGAGAGCAATTAACAGTAGAAAAATATTCTGAAAAGCCCAAAATATCAAAAAAAACAAATGCAAAAAACGTCAAAAATTCAAAGATAGAAAAAAACAGGCACAAAACTAATTTAAAACGGAAAGCAAATAAAGAGCCCAGATTATCACCCTTTTGAAAATTTTCAGAAAATTTAAACATAGCCGGCAGATTGCCGGAATAGCTGCGAAAGAATAGACCTGCGTGCCATATAATAGAGATAGAAACAGATACAGATCTAAATTGAAAAAAAATCGACGCCGCTCAAAAAACTAGGTAAAAAACATTCAGCGATAAATTAATAACGCTTGTTAAAATTCATTCCACAGAAGCCTCTTATTAGGGACCTTTACTGCACATATGAGTTCCTTTGACCTTAAACAAATTCAAATTAAACTTAAGTTTTAAAGTGCAAAAGTCATTTTATTGAGTGAGGTAAGTCACGTATGATCAAAATCTAATCACGCAAATAAATTAAAACCTTTTTGCTAAAGCGAGTGAGAAATGACGTCACGCGCGCAAATGCCGTTAGTGAGAGGAAGAAGTCATTCAGAAAATTTGACTTTTTCAGCTTTGATGTGTGAACAAATGTAAAACGAAAAAAGAGCGTCAGACGACGAAACAAAAAAAAACCAAGAGCACCGCAATATAGCTTCGCTCAGCTTACAGCTTCGCAGCTATAAACAAAAACATACAAAACGCTTCAGACAACAAAACAGGCCGAATTGAATCGATTTTAATTTTCATGAAAGCTCAAAATTAATAGCAATCAAATGAACCTACCTAGACTATAAAGACAAAATAACAAAAACCGCCCAACATAACCGACTAACGTCGTGAGAACTGCTCTCAAGCTTTAAAGAACTACCCTTCACACCATGAGCTTTTGTTGTCTCCACAAACGTTTCGTCGATTTGCATCATTTCCTACGGAGAAAAATGGATACGTTCAAGAAAAATCGATACGTTAACCGTACACAAGTGTCACTATGGATGACGTAACCTGATTCGACGATTTTGAGCATTTGATTCTTCGCAGAATTTTTCAAATTGTCTCAAAAAATTAAAACTCAAATTTTTGTAGTAGTAACATGAGACTTAAACCAGATAATAAATCTTTCTTAAGAGCTATAATCTGGGTAGATGCAAAATTGCCAATTATCTGTCTAATATTCACTTAGTATTATGAGGGACTTGTATGCAACTAATATCAATGAGACTTTCAATGATTTTGGTTTAATTGACTCGTCAAACTATCGTGGACATGAGATTTATTAAGGATGTACAGGAGTGACATATTGGACAACAGTAACGGTAAGCGAGGATAATAGTTCCAAAATTTTGTCACGCTATTTCAAAAATTAACATCGTGGATTGTAGCAAAAGATGTTTTCTAATTTGAACCAGTATTCCTTATTGTCACTGTTGTCTACACATCCTTGCACCAATAATAAATTTTGGGTCGAGTCATGAAAAATGCTGGTTTTTTGGGAGTAAATTTATCCGCTTAAAGTGCGTTCCGCAGCGTAATGACATACAATTCAACTGCGAAAACAAGCAGAAGCTCAATTTTAGAGCGAACGCCTCTAAGTAATCTAATCTCTTTAAAGATGTAACTTAACATAAAACCTCAACCGATTGTGGACGTTTTCAGTAGTCTGAAGCACGGTAATTTTAGACTCACCGACTGTAGTTTCTCGATGGCGTTCTTCAACAGGTGCGCAGAATCACAAGAAGACTCCTTCAGCCGAGGTATCAGGATGTGTTCTCCTTTCGCATGCTCTGAAAACAGAAAACACTCAAAACTGAAAACAAAAAACATGGACTACAGCTATAACGAACGGCCGAGAGACAGCAAAAACGTCATTAAGGAGATTCCAATGATGTTATTAGACCTCATTAAATACCACTACCATGATAAATTGACAAATTGAAACCCATTTAGCTTTTTATATGGCTTTTTGTAGTAAACATGACTTCAGCTGCTAAAAATTAATTGACAGCAGAACTTAGACATTGATGAACGACACTTTAGTCATATTCAAATCTTGATAAAGAAATTTTTTTCGACGAAGTAAAAAACAAAAAATAGCGAGAATTCCAGAAACGACTCGAAGTCGCATTTCAGGAAAAAACTGGCTTTTAAAATAGCATTATATCCTCACAGAACGCATCCACGAAGAGATTTAAAAAAATCAAACCTACGTGTCTCGCTTTGTTTCAAAAGAAGGTATCAAGAACAATAGCTACTCCTTTTTCTCCGCTCTTCGAATTTGACCACCAAAACAAGTTTTTCAAAATTTAAGCAATCCCTGAACTTCTGGTTTCTTTGCTCGCTCACTTATCCAAAAAAAAACCAATAATAACGCCTCTTCGAGTCTTAAAAATAGGAGAGCAAAAAAGCCTGCTGAGAAAATGAGGGCGGCTGCTGTTAATGATAAGACACGGACGTTGGAAGAATGCAAGGTCTCGATTGTAAACGAAGGCCAAATGAAAGGTCGATCAAAACGTCATATCCGTCAGACGAAAACAAAACAAATGCAAGAGTACTGCATACCAAGAATTTATGCCTCATCAACTCTTTCGGTGAATCGCATTCTTAGAAACTAGTAAAGCGCAAGGCTCTAAGAGAGCTGCTCAGAGATTCAATCCCTCCTTGTTTTACTTGTTTTGCTTTTGAGGAACAAAAGTTAAAAGCGTCAGACGCAGAATCGTTCAAGCAAAACCGCATAAAATATCGTAGGGCTAATATACTTGCTAAAAACTTGGGTGCGGAGTTTAATCACTCTCAAACAAAAAGTAGCAGAAAGCTTTCACCATAAGTTAAAATAAATAACAAAAACCCAGCAAGCACTGGTTAAAAAGTTTCGAAAAAAGAACTCCAATGAATGCTACAAACTTTGTTTCGGAGAAATTAGGCAAATCTCAAGCTGCAGCATCATTGTTATTTCTATAGACCGTTAAGCCGCAAAACGTAGATTTTTGTGGATAACAGTGACAAAACTATGCCACGTTTTCTCAATGCTACCGAGAAAAATCGTTACGTTAACCGTATACATGTAGCAAACATGGAAAAATCTTTTTACTACGGATAACGTAACCTGATTCAACGATTTTGAGCATTCAATTCTTCACAGAAATCTTCAAATTGTCTCAAAACATTATAACTCAAAATTGTGTAGTAGTAACATGAGACCTAAATCAGAGGAATATATATTTCTTAAGAGCTATTATCTGGGTAGATGTAAAACAACCAATCATTTGCTTAATCTTCTCCAAACATTCTCTCTCCAAACAATCTAAAACGTGTCTATAATCAATAGTAATGTTTTCCATCACGACGTTATCTTTCATTCAGAATATAATATCCAGAAAGAGAACTGAACCATTTAGTAAGTGAAGCGATCTGAAATTCTTTAATGTTCAGAATCTGATATACCTCGAGTGTTTTGCGCAATACTTCTTTCACTGTTCAAAAACAGAACTGGAAAACTAGCTGAGCAGATCCTGTCAATTTGACGTCACTGAATCGGACATAATAATGAAACATAGCAGGGAAATTGCCAGAAATTGCCGCAATAACTTCGTAGATCTGCAGTTTCAAACATAACCGAGTCGGGCGAATTGCTCTCAAAAGACCGGCAAGCGGTTGCCTTTATCAGTAGCTAGCCACGGTTTAGTGAAGCTGGCTTTAGCTTAATTGATAGGGACATGACTTGAGCGCAGCGGGGGGGGGGGGGCGCAACAGTGGACTGGGGGGACTGATGTGAGTCAGTGGAAGGGTGTGTCGGATCAATTTATAAAAACCGCCCTTCACACAATAAGTAATAGTCTCCAAGATTTTCTGTGAATCGCATACTTTGAGACTAGTGAGCTCAAAAGCTCTAAGAGGGCTCTAATACACGTTGGGCGCTACCTGTCTATCCGGTTTTGAGGACGAAAAGTCAAATAGGTCAGAGGAAAAATCTGCGAAATTCTCTTATTATTGTGGGGGGGACTTAGCAACCAATTACCAAGGACTGTTCGTTTAATTTAATCGTCAAATTATCTTGGACATACGGGAGTGACATTTCAAACATAGCCGACAAATTGCCGAATAATAGCTGTCTTTGACCGGCTTGACGCACATTGGGATTGAAACAGAAAAAAATAAGAGATAGAAATTGAATGTCAAATTCAGAGTGAAGTAGTCATTTTTGAGAATGTGGTACATCACGTACGACCAAAAGCATACTCAGGCGAATAAACAAAAAACACTCGATTAGGAGTCAAAAAATGACGTCAAGCACGCAAATCAGTTGAAATTGTATGAACTAATTAACAAAAATTACGAACTAACAAATCCCGTACGAACGAATTAACAAAGTCTGTTGAAGAAACAAACGTAGCCGAAAGAATTCCGGAACCGAATCGAAGCGTCGCAACTTCACAAAATTTTATTGAAGCCGAAACCACTACTTTGTCAAAAAACAGTAGCTCTTTTATCTCACCAGATCTGTAAAAACTAAGAAAACATTTAATAGCGTTCGTAGTCGAAAATTCTCTGGATGGTCAAATACTTCTTCGCTAAAAAATACAATTTTCTTATGAAATAACTCATGAAACCAGTCTTATAAACTAAAATTTGGCAATCAATTCTGCAGCACACTAGACACACTATGGAGGCATAAGGCAGATAAAATTTTTCGAAACAACTCATATTTTCAAATAAGAAAACTAAAAATTAGCACCAAAAAAACCCATTTTTTCGATTTGGAGTCACCGCATTAGAGGCAAAAATGAAATTTACTTTTCTCATTTGGTAGACAAACTACAAACAAAATAAGTTCAAACTATTCCAAAAAGTAATTTAATCATGAAAGAGGAAAAAGAAACAGAAAAAACACAGAAAATAACAGAACGTAACAAACAAAACAGACAAAAGTTTATTGCCAACACCGAAGCGCCGTGAATATTCAGTGAACATATCAATCAGTCAAAACTTTAAACAGAATTCTAGTAAATTCTTAATGCGATATAATAAATGAAATGAATTGAAAATCAATAAAAAAACATCTAAGAAGCAGGCTAAAATCAATAAACTTTATAAACAACTGATAAAAGCAGAGGAAAACACTATACGTTCTAGGAGAAAACTAGATTGATACAAGATGAACTGTGGAGAATATCGACATATTGTTATCATAACAAACCAAAAGAATGCTTTTTGAAAGTTAAAAAATCAAATTGAAAATGGGTCAACATCACTATTTTGAAAAACTACATAGCCCTCCATCTGAAGATCTGAATTATTACAATATTTGAAAGGTCCAACTAATTTTAAATTTGCACCTAAAAATTTGAAAGACTTCTAAAAATTTTTAAAAATTGAAGTACAAAAACCAATATTTTTCATTAGTCTTCATCAGACGCTTAGAAAAACTAAATAGCCATCCTCGAGTATAGATTAAAAAAGTGAAAACAAAAATCGAAACATTGAAATATTTTGCAAAAAAAAACGCCATATTTTTAAAGGTTCACTCAAACATATTGAATTTCCGAGATTTTACGCTACAAAATATCTCAATTTTAATTACACGAAAATCGATACTGTGCCGAATAAGACCTTTTGAACTAACAAAAATCAAAGACCAACCAAAAAACAAGAAACAATTGGACAAAAACTACCCTAATCGCAAGTTTATCTAAAATTTTCTAAAACAAAACACACCTCACATTAAAAAAAGATTAATAATGAATTGTCAAAGGGACGTTGCGATGTACACTGAGTTTTCAAAAAATCTCTCAAAGCGTCTATAAAACACATATATACCCCAGGCATATTGAGACCATTTCCGTTCCAAAATGAGCATCCGCAAAAGCTGCTTGAAATTTCCCAACATTTAAAATGCCGCACAAACAAAAATTTTTCTGGCTTAGCAAAATTTTGCACACCTACTTTTCACGCTCTCCCTCTCAAAGATGGATATGCAAAAAAGACCACCAATACTCTTATTCAAGTCGTTAAAACCACGCTACAATAATTGCTTCAAATTTGTTCGAGTGCCGTTAGAAGTAATTCATCAAGTTCATGGGTTATCAGTTTCATTTCAAAAAACAACCCATTCCATTCATGTCGCATTAAAAAACATAGCTGGCAGATTGCCAGAAAATAGCCGCAATAGATTCGTAGATCGGCAGTCTAAAAAAACAGTAAAAAAAGACAGACCAAAAAAATTCGTCTTTTGATTGAAGGCTGATGTTATATTTTGATTAAAAATCTGCATAAGTTATTGCTGCCTCTATTAACTGCTCTCAAATAACCTTCATTTATAGTGACACTCACCCATTTGACCTTATCTCTTTGAATTAAAGTAAAACATAGCTGGCAGATTGCCAGAAAATAGCCGCAATAGATTCGTAGATCGACAGTCTAAAAAAAACAGTAAAAAGGACAGACCAAAAAAATTCGTCTTTTCATTGTAGGCTGATCTGTTATATTTTGATTAAAAATCTGTATAAGTTATTGCTGCCTCTATTAGCTGATCTCAAATAACCTTCATTTAGAGTGACACATACCCATTTGACCTTATCTCTTTGAATTAAAGGAGATAAAAGTCAATTTCAAAGTGAGGAAGTCATTTTTGGGAGTGAGGTAAGTCAAGTGTGACCAAAAATTTAATCACGCGCATGAACAAAAAACTCGCTCCACTAAGAGCGAAAAATGACGTCACACATGCAATTCAGTTGAAATTGCATGAACGAATGAACAAAAAGTGGCTGTGACGTCATATGGTCGTAACAAAAATCATGACGACGAAATAAAAAAAAAACCAAGAGAAGGCCAATAATAGCCCCAGCTATCGCTGTGCGGCTATTAATAAAAGTCAATTTCAAATTGAACTCATTTTTGAGAGTGAGGTAAGCCAAGTGTGACCAAAAATTTAATCAAGCGCATGAACAAAAAAACTCGCTCCACTAAGAGCCAAAAAATGACGTCACCCATGCAATTGCGTTGAAATTGCATGTACGAATGAACAAAAAGTGGCTGTGACGTCATATGGTCGTAACAAAAATCATGACTACGAAATAAAAAAACATAGCAGGACAAGTCCTGACGTACAATCAAAAGAATTTTCATTGACTTAACAAACAACTAGACATAGAACGGACAATGAGTGAATTGAGAAAACCATTTCTAAAAAAAATCAGATGAAAAAAAAACAAAGAAAAACAGAAAATCAATGTCAAAATGCTGCTAGGGAGAACAAAAAACCACTAGTGAGATATGTAATTTTGATTCTAACAAAAAACTAGGTCCAAAATGAGCTGTGAATGGATTGAGAAAACTATTAGAAAAAAATCCGATCCAAAAAATCGAAAAAACAGTAAAAATCAGAGTGAAATTGCCGCATGTGAACAAAAAACCACTACCGAGAAACCGAATTTTTGTTCAAACACCGTTTTCTCACTCTACTTTAAAATTAGAGCGAAAAAATTCATGCCGCAAAACCACTCGCTTTTTCGCTCCATTTCCTGTTTCGGCGTGACCAAAATCACCACTCCAATTTGACTTCAAAAATCATGAAAATGTGTGAACAGATCTTAAAAAAAAAAGACAGCGCCCCAATACAATTCAAATTCTTTGAATTGTAAAAAAAAAATAGGAGCGCTATAATAGCCGGCTGAGAAGATGAGGGCGGCTATTAAAAAAAAAGACAGCGCTTCAATACAATTCAAATTCTTTGAATTGTAAAAAACCAAGAGAAGGCCAATAATAGCCCCAGCTATCGCTGTGCGGCTATTAATAAATAATCTTCGTTTATGCGCAGTTTTAAAGTGCCTAAATGTGCGCTGTGATTCCGGAGTACCAACAGCAAAAATATCTAAAAGCACCAGAACTGCTAAGAATACCCAATAACGTGCGTATAATTTCTATATCTAGAAAACACTTACTAGGCCTCTGTGCAGATATAAAATAGGTCAGCTTGTCTGTCACTTGGTATCTCAACTCTGTCATCCTGGCAGCCAGACCCAACTTACGATGCTCCTTGGCCACATGCTCCGGTAGTCTATCCTCGAAGTCAGTGGCACAAACATCTGCTCCGTTCAAGACTAGTAGCTCAACCTGGATCTCGTTCCCATGCTGGGCTGCAATGTGAAGCGGTGCCATACCTGTCATCTACACAGAGAAAACGCGAACAGTATTAAGTGGGAAAATGTATCACAATGCAAGAATTTGCATCGATCTACAACGAGGCGGAACATTTGTGTTGTATCCCTCATTAGTTTATAAAAAATAGTTCGTTTTTTCATACCACTTGTTTATTTATAGAATACTAGCTCAACAGACAAGACCATTAGAGTGTCATAAACACTCCAGATAAAAGTTGATTATTTTTATTAGGATGCTTTAAAAAAACTCCCAGAATACATTCAGCCGGCTCTGTGCCTTGCTAAATCGTTTTCTATAAAAATCGGTTTGTCTATACAATGAATTTAGAAATACAATAGAAATGTTACCCCGTTTTTCATGTTCACATTTGCGCCCATGATTATACATCTTAGAGTAGACTCTAATTGAGGTGTTTTCACTGCAGTCTGTAAAGTCTGAAACAATAAATCTGTCATATTAGAAATCTAACTCAAACAACCGTTTTATTTAACAGAGCAATCAACATACTTTGCTCAGCTCAGAGGGCGAAATGACATCTTCGGTTCGTTTCACGAAATTCAATCCTGCGTATTTGGATCGGATGAATTCACTTTTTGAAGTTCTAAAATTGGCCAATATTAGTCAACTATAATTAATTGCTGAACACCAAAATTTCAAGGGATCCCATCATGTCTCAGTATAACTTACATTTTGTCATCTTTCGTTGGCTTTTTCTGATTTCGTGATAGCGATTTTGAAATATTTTCTTCCCATACAGAGTTGCCATTACTTTTGCATATAGCTTCGACTAGCTGAAACACGTCAAAATGTTACTATATTTTTCTTAAGAAATTCAACCCGTACTAGATAACGCTAATCGAAAAAATAGTAAAGAATACAAAAATCCCAAATCTTAGGAAAAATAGCTTCTTTAAATACCGATTAAAATATATTTTTTCAAAACCTCAATAGCAATCTCTTCGCTTTTCCGGTAGACTCAATAATATAGAAGAATCCCAAACTGCTACCAAAATCACCGTGTAATCAAAATTTTGAACTTTTTGAAATTCAGTTTAGGTAAACAAGGTAACTCAGTCGACAGTTTAACGGTGTCAGGACAATACAGCCAATATCAAAATACCCAATGCCATAATACCCAATTCCAAATACCCAATGTGACAAAATACCCAATGCCAAAACACCCAATGCCCAAACAACCAATTCCATTATACCCAGTGCCAAACTACCCTATTTAAAAATTAATAGGTATAATCTGCAAATTAACGAACAATCTCACAATCAAGGTACCAGTCTACAATTAAGTACAAATTAACTAAGACACAATTTAAGTAAACAAAAAAGAAAAATTTTCACAATTAAATTGTTCGGAATTTGTTGAGGCGTCATTCTACTAATGAATTTGGTCCAAAATAGACATCGAAAAAGGCCAAAATTACTTGGGGTACATCCCAGCAGAACCGATTAACTTTCATCCTTGATGGACACGAGTTTCAAAAGAAGTTGGAAACAAGGACTACTGCGCTCAACAAAAAGCTTTTAAATATAAAATTACTACCACTACCACAGGAAAACAATAACTATGATAAAAACGAGCATAATCAGATTCTTGGTCAAATGAAGGAGACTACAATAACGGAACAGAATCCAGTCAACAATATGATAACTGCCAGCAGTCTGTTACTAATCGGGTCCGATTTTGAAACTCACTATAGCTTTACGCACCATTCACAAACTCAAAACTGCTTTCAAACTCAAAGATCAAATGGAAATCAGTTTTTCCCGATAATCAAACTCATGGGGTATTAGTTTCATTTCAAAAGGCAACTTATTACATTCAAAAGGAACAGCAAAACTGAATGATCTTCGCCAAAATTTAGTCCTGACATTAGGAACCTTCAAGTTGATGCATATTGGCATTTAGTCACTATCATTTCGAAAACTAATGCGCCAAGACACGTGGGAAATTTTCACGGATGGTGAGCCAAGCGGTGACCAAAAAGTAGAATTTTGTAGAGGACATGTTGTTTCATGGGTAGTCAACGAAGCTCTTTGATATAATTTGGTGTTGGAGAACCAATCTAAAAATCAGACACCATTCTGAGTTCATTATACACTGTACTTTCTGTACACTATCCACAGGTAGTCCATATTACAGTGAGTTGCAGTACTCTATTCGCGAGAGAATCATCACCCGAACTAAGTCAATCAACGACTTCTGTCGACCAGATCTCTGATGGAATAAATTTTTCTCAGGAAATAATAACATCTACGACACGCAGAACTAAATTTTTGTATATAAAAGTCTGGTATCTAAGTTGAAACCCAACAAAGAAACATTGTTAGAAAAATGGGCCTCTGCTGGAAGTTCATTATCGCAATTCAGACTATTCTTTCTACTAATAAACAAGTACTCAGTTCTCTTCGAGTTTAATCGGTGCATAGCAATACTGAGCCACTTCTGCAGAGTCTTAAGCATCAAATCAAGAGCCTCCTGATTTATCGAAGCATTGTAAACAAAATAGATAACAGTGTCATCGGCATAACAACGATAACTGACATCAAGACGTTCGAACAGAACTTCCAGACGAACAAGATAGCACGAAAAAACGGACCTACAACAGACCTTTGAAGAACACCCCTTCTTAAAGTTTTTGGCATGCAATATTCACCATCGATCAACACTTTTTGAGATCTACTACTCGGATAACTAATGAAAAAGCTAAGCGCTTAATCATTGAATCCCAAACTTGCTTCTAGAATCGGAAAAGTAATTCATGATCGAGAGTGTCAAAGGCAGCTGATATATTAAGTACAATATAATTCAAAGTACTTTTTGTCTTATATAATTGAGGATCAAATCATTCGTCGAGTAAATCGGACGCTGAACCAACAAAAAGCATGTGAATACGTATGAGAGCCGCCAATTACAGACACACATTTCAAAGTGCCTACCATGGTTAAAGAATTCTGCCTTTATGACACGGGAACAACTGACAATGAGAATGCTAATTTTTAGAACACAAGAAAATCTAGAGTCGCTGAAAACCAACAAAGCGCTTTGGCTGTGACGGAATTTTCAAAATATATCCCACCCAATTTTACCAATTATACACAATTCAAATTCAGATTGGAGGGTTTTGGATTACAGTGGTATTTTGAGTTATCTTTTTGTGTTACGCTTCAAACATTTAAACTAAAAAGCGGGCTGACCAGAAAGGCGCTTTAACCTAAAAAGCGGTTTGACCTAAAAGCGGCATTCCAATTGTCAAACTTTTTTGTTCTCTTAAGTTTTTCTGTGCAAGCGTTCTAACAGTTGACGTCATTTCGTCTCGCTTTGTTCTTTATTTTCACAAGTAGGCTTTATCAATTCGCATTTGAACATAAAACGAGCATTATTGAGCATAAAACGAGCATTAAGTTAACAGCAATGCGATTATTGTTATTAATACAATTGGGTATATTGGCATTGGGTATAGTGGCATTTGGTATTTTGGCATTGAGTATATTGTCATTTAAATAAACAATCTTTGCTAATCTATTGAGACACAAAGGGCTTTTATTGAGTCTGCAATTCAAATTGACACTTTTTGAAGTTTTGTCATTCTCTTTCATTGAACTCTTCTGATCCAAATTTAGCCACAGCGAGTTTTCAAATGACCAAAAACATCTTATATAACTGATTTTGGAGAAATTTATGAATTACATTGTCGTGGCTGTTACATAGTAAGCGATTGATGCAATAATTACGTTGGCGTTTTCCACATCCACCGATATGGTAGTAGTAGTAGTAGTAAAAGATTCAATTCCTTGTTAGGGAAGAACATAAAAGCGTACAAAAAATGCTAAAGCAACTTTTACAGATCAAAAGGTGATTAAATTAAGATTAAGTCCTGCAAAAAGAGCAACAGCATTTCACATAAAAAGAACATGAGTTATCCAGGTCAAAGTATTCAATTCGAGTGCGTAAAAACTGGTCGATTGCAAACGTAAACTGACGTTTAGACATGTCACAGTCGATAATCTTCATTCGCATCTGATGATTTGCGGCTCGTTGACAACGATTCAAAAAGTGTTCATCCGTCTTGAATTTCTTGTTTTTTGAAATTTCAAAATGTCCAAACTGATGAGTTCTTGATGTCGAGCAGACAAAAGTTGCATTGGGATTCGAATCAATAAAGCCATTAAAAAACATTCAAGGTAAGACTTTTTACAATTCAGAACCCATTTGAGACAGCGGTGTTGAAACTTTTCCAACTTTCGTAATACCGAAATTGAAAGATACCACGCAGGCGAACCGTACTCCAAAATAGACGACACCATCGATTTATATAGAAGTTTTCTTCTAGACACATAAACTCCGACTGGAACACTACGCTTCAAAAAATTTAAAACTTTTGTAGCCTTTGCAATGCTAAGGTCATCATGTTTATCCCAACACAATGAACTGTTCACAGTGATGCCCAAATCTACAATTGAATCCACGTGTTTCAAGCGCGACCCATTCAGAGAGAGGTCAGCATTGTTGTAGTGTTGACTAAAAGACAAAATTTTACACTTGTCCGGATGAAAGTCCAACTCGTTTAAAACTGACCAGGAGGACAAGCTGTCTATATCATTTTGAATTTTGTCGATAGAAGAAATAGAAAACAATTTAAGGTCATCGCAATAAAGAAAATATTCAGAATGTTGTATTGAATCTGTAACATCGTTAATAAAAATGATGAAGAGAAGTGGACCCAGCACGCTGCCTTGAACTCCTGACGTCACCACTGCTTCACTTGAAAAACATCCGTCAACTTTAACAACTTGCTTTCGACCGATGAGATATGATTGAAAGAGCATTAGGAGATTGTGATCAAAACCAAATGAAGATAGTTTATGTAATAGTAACCCGTGCGAAACTGAGTCAAAAGCTTTTTTCACATCAAAATATACAGTCAAGCAATCGTGAGTTGTATCTTTAGCAGCATAAACTTTGTCCAAGTACGAAATGAGTTGGGTGACCGTGCTACGTTGTTTCATGAACCCGTGCTGTTCACGTTTTATTTTGGAACAGACTCGTGAGTAAATGAAGAGTAACAGACTCGTGAGATATGAAAATGACTACAACAACGGTGGATTTCAACACAACCACTTTCAGAGATAGCATTCCCACCATCTCTAAGAAGCAAAAAAAGAAATTGAAGATGTCCGACAAACCACCAAGTACTTTAAAGGACAGGGAAAATTAATCCCAGTCGCCTAAAACTCAGCACTGCGCAGACAGTTTGCGATCACTCGCATATGCCAGAATAGCCTGATAAATTCACCGCATTAGCAATTATGGTTGGTTCTATGAATGATAATACATTTGTCAGGCGCAACTCAATTCTTGCGTCTCGCAAAGATATATGACAGCTTCCATATCAGTTGTTGCTGCTAAAAAATGAAGGACTCAAAATTAATGATATTCAAATTTTTCTCTCTTTTTGCGTGGGACAGTGCATCGAAATATTTTGTCGAATAGTTTGAATTTCGATTTGGGATTGTATGTCAGCGTCTGCGAGACATCAAAATTCAATCTCTCAAGTTCGATTTGGGCGAGTCTTTAAAACACTGGTGATTTTTCCTGTCAGTCGTTTTGAACCTTCTAAATTTGCTTCAAGCAGTTCGTGAACTGATGGCTAGCACTCTTTTCCACCAACAACTGCCGTATTTCTTCGAGCCTTCTCCACTTTTATCCCTTTTATCATTAACCATTGCGTTTAATCAAAGTTAGTAATATGTAATGAAACTTGAAGATCCTATAATTCAGCTGATTACCACTGTAATCAATAACTTAGAATTAAAAAAAAATAAACTGAATAAACCCAATTGTGCAACCTGTGAATAATAACGGAAATTACGTTGAACAATCCAAACATAAACCGACTAATATCGGAAGAAATGCTCTCGAACGACAGGCGGGTGGAAAAGCAGTTGACCACGACGTGATTCGAACCATGGACCTCCCGATCCCTCACCAGAAGCACTGCCTACTCGGCTATCAGTCCCTGTTTGTTGCTATGCTGCAATCGTTTTATTTCAGCAACCAGCTTTACTTCGGAGTGAAAACAATAGAGATCACACAAAAATGAAGAACGAAAGGGTGAAAAAGTCACTTGAGAAATCAAAGAATGTTCAAGAGGAAAAGCGCAAAAACGGTCAAGAGAAAAATTTGCATAAGACCAACACGTTTACAATAATTGCTATGAACTTCGTTCAAGAGCAATTAATCACAGACAGTTGAGTAGTTTATCTGCCATCGGAATTTGATCTCAGTTGAAAAATTGCTTCTAATCATTAATGGGATCAATAAAACCCTTGTGAATGAAAGGCCTACCCAGCTCTTGCCTCATTCGTCGGTCAGATAGCAATATGTGGGTCTTTCCCATTATAGCCACCCAGCTTAGTGGTCAGATAACCTATAGCCCCCCTCCCCCCAACATGGTAATTATACTATAATGGGCTGCTATAATTTCATGGGGAGGGCTATAATGGGAAAGACCCCAGTATGCTACTTCTCAAAAAGCAAACAATTTTGCCATTTACTAATTTGCTCTGAAATCCGTATTGTTGGGGTTGCTCAAGTAATTGGACGTCGTTTCAAGGCAACACCCGCCTACACCGATTGGAATCAGCGTCACAAGGATTTGAGAAATGGGGAAGTCGATAATGATTTAGAAAAATCTGAGTAACAAGATGTGCCACTGCTTTTTACCTGAGCTGTCTTGTCAAAAACTCAATTTAACCTTTGCCTTTAACAGAAGTGACGTTCACGTCTGCTAAAAACCTTTTAAACACAACCCACTAACGTCGGGCGAATTGCTCTCAAACGACCGGCGAGCGGTTGCCTTCGTCAGTAGCTAGCCACGGCTTAGTGAGACTAGCTTTATCTTAATTGAAGGGGTGTGAGGTGATCGCAGCGGGGGGTGCAACAGTGGATTGGGAGGGGGTGGGGTGGCTAACTGATGT
Source organism: Convolutriloba macropyga (assembly GCF_964194025.1). Lineage (NCBI taxonomy): Eukaryota > Metazoa > Xenacoelomorpha > Acoela > Convolutidae > Convolutriloba > Convolutriloba macropyga. Next base: position 55,937,131 of record NC_134471.1, on the reverse strand, counting down.
GAGAGCGGTGAGTGGGGGTGTGGGATCAATTTATAAGAACCGCCCTTCACACCATAAGTATTAGTCTCCAAAAGCTTCTGTGATTCGCATACTTGGAGACTATTGAGCTCGAAAGGCATCAGTAGAACTTAATGCCCACTTTGCGCTACCTGTTTATCGCGTTTCTGAGGACGCCTTATCAAACCCGAAAGGAGGTTTCCTTACCCGTAAAGCTGAGAAAACCTGAATAAGGACAATAAATGTCAAAGTAAATAGAAAATACAAGTTTGTCAAAAAAAAAAACGAAATTTTGTGCTGTTAAAATCCTTTAAAAAACATTCCAATACATCTAAATTTATACAAAACACTTATTGCCAAACCCTTCAGGAGATTTCCTGGCTCTTGAGGCTGGAGAATTCTAAAAAACGAAAAAAAATTCAAAATTTTAAAAACCAAGTTTTATCAAAAAGTTGCCGAAATTTGTGATATTAAAAAATTGGAAACTATTTCTTGGCCAATAAAATTTTTCAGAAACTTATTATCAAACTGTTAAGGAAGTTTTCTGGCACCTGGGTCTATAAACACTTGAATAATGAAAAATAAATGTCAAAATAATGAAAAAATTTGCCCATTTTGTGAAAAAAATTCTAAAATTCATGATGGTGAAAAATTGAAACCATTCCATTACTACTAGAAACTATGGAGTAACCTATTATCAAATCCTAGAGGAAGTTTCCTGACACCTAGGGCTGATAAAACTCGAAAAATGACCAAAAATTTTAAGAAGATTTAAAATTAGTGTGAATTTGCGTGTTTTTAGCGTGCGGTTGTTTGTTAGTAGCCAGCCACGGGGTGGTGGGGGTACCGGTCGTCTATGGTGGGGGACAAAAGCACGGTGGGGTGTCAACAGTGGGGGGTCTTCAACCTCTAAGAACCGCCCTTCACACCATAAGTATAAGTTTCCAAAACAGTTTGAGCTGAAATAGAGCTGAAAGGCTCTAAGAGCAATTATTGCCCGCTTGGCGCTACCTGTTTATCCCATTTTTGAGGACGAAAAGTCCAATCGGTCCGACAAAAAATCAGTCAAGCGAAAAATCGCATTAAAACACCCACAGGACTAATATAATTGCTACAAACTTCGTTTGAGAGCAATTAATAAGGTTCATACATGCAGTTTTCTAATCATTTTCTATAAATGCTTTTCTTTGAAGAGTTTATGTAGTATCCTTTTTGTCTGTTAAAAAATGTCAATTAAGAAAGTCCCTCCCCTAAAACATAGTCGGTCAACTCCAGGTCAGCAAGTCAACTCCTGTGTTTTTATAAATCCTGACAGTAATTCAAAGTTGTCAAAAAAAGCATAATTTAGTGCTGTTAAAATCCTCTAAAAAACATTCTAATACATCTAAAATTATACAAAACACTTATTGCCAAACCCTTCAGGAGATTTCCTGGCTCTTGAGGCTGGAGAATTCTAAAAAACGAAAAAAAATCAAAATTTTAAAAAGCAAGTTTTATCAAAAAGATGCCAAAATTTGTGATATTAAAAATTTGGACTATTTTACGGCCGCTAAAATTTTTCAGTAACTTATTATCAAACTGTTAAAAATTTTCTGGCACCTGGGTCTATAAACACTTGAATAATGAAAAATAAATGTCAAAATATTGAAAAAATTTGCCCATTTTGTGAAAAAAATTCTGAAATCCATGATGGTGAAAAATTGAAAGCATTCCAGTACTACTAGAAACTATGGAGTAACCTATTATCAAATCCTAGAGGAAGTTTCCTGACACCCAGGGCTGATAAAACTCGAAAAATGACCAAAAATTTTAAGAAGATTGAAAATTAAAGTGAATTTGCGTGTTTTTAGCGTGCGGTTGTTTGTCAGTAGCCAGCCACGGGGTGGTGGGGGTACCTGTCGTCTATGGAGGGGGACAAAGGCTCGGGGGGTGTCAACAGTGGGGGGTCTTCAACCTTTACGAACCGCCTTCACACCATAAGTATTAGTCTCCAAAAGCTTCTGTGATTCGCATACTTGGAGACCATTGAGCTCGAAAGGCATTAGGAGAACTTAATGCCCACTTTGCGCTACCTGTTTATCACGTTTCTGAGGACGAAACGGCAAACGTATCAGACAAATAGTCGGTCAACCAAAAAACTGCATAAAAAACAAACAGGATTACTATATTTGCTACAAACAGCGTTTGAGAGCAATTAAAAACGATTTCCTACAAAAGCTAGTTAAGTCCTTCATAATCAAACAATTCTACTATAATTCAGCGTTAATAAGGATAACAGATGATGACATTTTAAATTGCTTAAATTCGTGATATTAAAATTTCGCCATGGCCAATAAAATTTTCCCAGTGATTTCTTATCAAACCCGAAAGGAGGTTTCCTTACCCGTAAAGCTGAGAAAACCTGAATAAGGACAATATATGTCAAAGGAAATAGAAAATGCAAGTTTGTCAAAAAAGCAAAATTCTGTGCTGTTAAAATCCTTTAAAAAACATTCCAATACATCTAAAATTATACAAAACACTTATTGGGAAACCCTTCAGGAGTTTTTCTGGCTCTTGAGGCTGGATAATTCTGAAAAACGAAAAACAAAATCAGAAATCAAAAAATTACCGGGGCAACGGTCGTCTATGGTGGGGGAAAAAGGCACGGTGGGATGTCAACAGTGGGGGGTCTTCAACCTCTAAGAACCGCCCTTCACACCATAAGTATAAGTCTCCAAAACAGTTTGAGCTACAACAGAGCTGAAAGCCTCTAAGAGCAATTCATGCCCGCTTAGCGCTACCTGTTTATCCCGTTATTGAGGACGAAATGTCAAATCGGTCCGACAAAATATCAGTCAAGCGAAAAATCGCATTAAAAAACCCACAGGACTAATATAATTGCTACAAACTTCGTTTGAGAGCAATTAATAAGGGTTCATACATGCAGTTTTCTAGTCATTTTCTATAAATACTTTTCTTTGAGTTTATGTAGTATCCTTTTTGTCTTTTAAGAAAAGCTCAATTAAGAGAAAGCCCCTCCCCTAAAAGTGTAGTCAGTCAACTCCAGGGCAGCAAGTCAACTCCTATGAGTATTTATAAATCCTGACAGTAGTCAAAAATTGAAGCATCAGATGCAAAAGATAGAGAAATTAAAGCATCGGAATTTTACCTTTGCGTAAAGATTTGCGCGGTCTGGCGAGTATTTAGGTCCATACTGCTTATTTTATTGCGTCGTAGAATTAAATTTATATATTGAGCGGAATCGTAAAAATCTGCACAATTTCGATTGTCCCAGCCTAACTGTCCAAAACACTTCACATAATCGTCATTTCTCAAATCGGATCTTTTCCGTTTTGCCCCTCAGTAACTTATGGACCCCCAGTTTTTGAGTACGTGATAATACATACTAAAACAGAGAGGCCCGTTAATGTGCGTTCGCACATGATGTTCCGACCCGCGCTCATCTACTTTTTTGACTTAACTGTCTTTTGACGTGCATTTTTGACAAAGAGATAATCAGAAATAGATGCGTGAGTTTAAAAAATCGTTACACAACCAAACTAATAAATGAATTAAATAATGCCATGCCTCATTACAACGAGATCTGCCATTGAAAATATAAAGCGAAGAAAACAACAACAAAAAAAGCAAAAACAAATTTCTTGGCAAATCTCTTATCTAATTTTAAAAACACATGATTACATAATATACGACATAACATACGACGATATATGACTTAATATTATTACTAAAATTCATAAATGAACGACAATGGAATCAAAGAAAGTTGCATGATCGGTGATCCGGGCCTGCAGAGCGTATGTTTTTCTCCATTTACGGAATAAAATATCGTCTTGAAGTCAACAAGGAGGCTCTTTATTGTGCGTTTGCACATGATGTTCCTCAAATGTTCCTCAAAAAGTAGATGAGCTCATCTACATTTTTGACTTAAGTGTCAACTAAATGAAGAGATAAACAAAAATTCATAGTTGAGATTTAAAAAAACCGTTACACACCCAAACTGCTAGGCTGAATTACACAATGCTATGCGTCGTTACAGCGCGCACAAAATCTGCGAAAAAAGAGTACAAGAAAAAAAAACAAACTACAAAATAAGCAAAAACTAAAATTTCATGGCAAAAATTCAATATCTTAATTTGAAAGCACCCAGTAACAACGTCAAATTACAGACAAAACCCTAACTACACAAATTTACTTTTTCCTAACTGCACAACAGACGGGATTTTTCCTTAATGAGACTAGGTAACAAGTCGAAGAAAAGAAGAAAATGAGGCAAAATTTAAAAACATTCAAAATTTTTTAAACCCATTAATTCCAAGAGTCTGAAAAATCTTTAGCTTTTAACAAAAAAATTCTAGACAAATTTACTTTAAAGTCATAATGAGTTTTTCTTAAATGAGACAAGGTAACGCGAAATTCAAAAATCAATCAACCCTTTTTAAACCAAATAATTTCAATTCTTAAAAATCAAAATCTTTTAAAATAATTTTTGTAAATTTTATAAAAAGATATAGTGAAACCAATAGGACCTGTCTTTCGTTATACTAAGCCATAGGAACGGACTAAAGATGCAAAAAAAATCAAAAAATTGGGTACAAAAAATTACAAAAACACAAATTAGTGAAGCCATTTAAATCATGAGCAATTATCTGAGTATTATATAATTTTATTGCAATTTCTATTTCTACTAACTCAGCTTAAAATATATTGAATGAATGAACAAGTTCAACTGGGCCACATTTGAAAATCATTGGGATCTTTTATTACACGATTGTGCTAAAAAACTAGAAAAAAAACAAATACACCATTAACATACCTTTTTATGAAAACGCATATTGTCCTACAAACAAAACATCAGTTAGGTCATAATATAAATAAACATTTTACTTTTTAAAATATACGGAACTGTACGAAACCTCTCAATGATGAGAATAAGTTACAAGTCGCTGAAAAGAACAACAAAACCTGAACAAATCCTCGCAAATCTTAATGTATAATATCATAAACATCCAGACTATTCGTTATAAACTGACTGATTTGGGTAAAATCATTCATTCGATAATCAATTACAAGCTTGAGACCAATCAGCATTTTATGGCTACCTAAAGAATAAAAGAAACAGGCGAAAACAGCAAATCCAAAACAAAATTATGCGAGAAAAGTGTCGTAGCCAATAGAAAACGAAAAACAGTAAAACTTTTCAACTTTGAACTAATTTTAGCAATGGAATTAACATTTTTAATATTTGAATCCAATAAATCAACAAATGTACGAATAAAATAAAACCCCGAAAGTTTTGAGAAAACCGTAGTATCAACGCCATTAAATTCAATAGCAGTAAACGGAGCCTAATACATGCGCTAAGTTGACTCGATGAGACAACAGGGATGTTTTTCATTCATAAGTCATAAATAAGACATTACAATAAGTCATTGGTTATGAAAACAACAACAAATACAAGCAAAATCTAAAATTTATATAGAAAAGTGCGAGAAGTGCTTTTCTCTGAGAACTTTATGAATGATCCGATGAACGTCTTCTTTAAGCCAATGCAAATATCAATATTAAAATTCCAAAAGTAACTAAAAAGATGAAAATGTCCAAAAATTAAAAAAGATATGAAAACTAGTGCATCGAAGTCATAACACTAATAGTCAAGAAGATAAAAAAGCTCACTGGACTAATTTTTCTGAAGTAGAAAAGAAGGGGGTCCGGTCATTACTGAGACTGACTTACGAGTTCACGAAAAAAGGTTTAGAATCGATTAAGGTTAAAAAAAACTCGAAAATCATCTTTAAAGTCCTTAACATCCACTAAACTCAATAGCTTTCCACAAAAGTCAAAAAATACGTTCAGTTATGCTTCAAATGGAGGACAAGGATTTTTTGTCTTGCATCTAAATAAGACATCACGATAAGTCTTATGATTATGGAACGAACACAAATACAGGCAAAAACCAAAAATTCCGTAGAAAAGTGCGAGAAGAGTGTCGAAGCCATCTGAACAATAAGCTTTTCTCTGAAAACTTCATCCATGATCCATTGAACGTCTCCTCTAAACCAATTGGAGACATCAATATCAGGATAATGTAATAAGATTTCAAGAGGAACCAATAATACGAGAATATTCAATATTTTTTTAAATTACGAAATCTAGTGGCATTGAAGTCATATAACAAATAGTTAGAAGATAAAACCACTAAACAGATTAATTTTGGTTGCAGTAGAAAGAAAGGTCCCGTCATTACCGACACTGACTTACAATTCACGAAAATAAGTTTATGATCGCCATTAGCTGTCCACTCAAAGCTCTAGATAGGTTCTCTTAATGATCATCACGAAACCTATCATACTTTTAGGCAACGAGTCTGTACCATAGGACTTAGTAAAACTTCAAAAAGAAAATCAAAATATCATTTTAAATTATGAAGACTCAAAGAGTCGAAGCCAAAAAAACACCAGCAATTCCTTGAAAACGATTTTTTTGTTCATGGGGCTGTAAATGAGCTTTGCCATAAACGCAACCTATATGAAAAGTGACTAGTCTCTAGGGGACTAAAAAAACAAAAAAAAATACGATAGTTCTCTAAAAAAGAGCTCTCAAATAGAACTCGAATTATTTTTCTAGTAAACTTCCCCATGGGACCAGAACTAGTCTTTTTTAACTCCTTTCATTTATTAGGAACTGACAATTGATTCATTTTGTGGCGTGAAATGTAATTTCGGATTAATATTCTTTATAAAAAAGATCTTAATTTATAGATCTTAATTTATAGAAAAATTACACTAAAAGTGAACAAAATCATGCCAAATATCCCGTGTTCACACAAAAGTTCAATCCTCGATAGCTCCTCGAAAAAAAACGAAATTCAAAAAATCTTTTTAGTTTCGAATTCTACGCTGGACGATCTTTTCAATGATACCACTCACATTTCTCTACGATGAATATATCGATCGGCAAAAATTGTCTGAACAAAAAAAAACCCATTTGAGTTTATAGTTCCCCCCCCCAAGTGGGGTCGGAACGATTATGGCAGGTGCTGGGGGTGCAAATACGATGCACCCACTAAGCTGTGGGCCTCAAACGGAAAAGATCCCTCAAAAACCAATTAATTGGCATTAGAAACTGCTTGCAATCAAATAATTGGCACGCAACATCGCAATGACACTCGGTAATTCCAATATCCTGACAAATACTTGATTCTGCATAAGATTCGCGTTTCCCTTGGAGGGGTTGGAATAAAAAACAAACATAACCCGTATTTAGAGTATAGTTGGCACATTTTGGGTGGGTAAAGTAGAAACCCGGCGAATAAAATCAGATACCTTGAATTGAGGCGAGTTCTTCAGAAGCATTATTGGTTTCACATAAGAGATATGGCTTCCAAGACTTCTGTGAACAGAAGCACACTCGCTGCACAGCACCACGCATTTATTTAGTGAAACCCAATCGGCGACTAAAAAGATTTAAAATACCGAGAAAAAGAATTAAAATGCCAGCCATATCAGAATTTTTTGTACAGTTAATTTATATCTATGAACTTGGAGTCATTATTTAGGAGTTAACACAGATATAAATTTACAAATACCGTTTTCCGCTAATTTGAATAGGAACTTAGGGGTTTGAATAAGAACTTAGTGGTTTGAATCAGAACTTAATATTAATAGAACGAAAGTACTTATTATTGCAATATAAAAATTTATGGTTGCAATATAATATATCCAAAGTACACCCTCCTAAAGGTGATGAATAGTACCTGGACAGTCACAGTCAGCACAGCAAGCCATTGTCGCAAACTTTATCTTCAACTCATCTAGTCTGAAAAACATTAATGAGTTTGTTAAAAAAAAGGTCAATTAAGAGAAAGCCCCTCCCCTAAAAGGGTAGTCGGTCAACTCGGGGGCAGCAAGTCAACTCCTATGTGTATTTATAAATTCTGACAGTAGTCAAAAATTGAAGCATCAGATGCAAAGGATAAAGAAAATAAAGCATCAGAATTATGAACAAGATAGATATGGTAAGTAGCAATTAAAGTATAATATGCAGTGATTTTGAATCAAGATTAGAAAAAATATCAAGCATTTAGCATAACAGCCTCCCTTCCTCTACAATGGTTCCTATTGACGCTTCTACTGCAGGGCGCCTGCGCATGGAGCGCGCGCCACGGAGGCAGAGTATGGAGCTACGTAAAAGAGCGAAATTTTGTCCTTATGTACGTGATCACGTCCGAATATGAATCTTCTTTCTTATCGCTGATCCTAGAAGCCAATCTCTGTATGGCTTTTGATGCTGATGGACCAGCTCCTCCTGTACACGAGAAGATTAACGGACAGAAGGTGGCTTTCTCGACGTCGATTATCCTTTGTTCGTATTTCAGCTTCTTGATGGACTCGTGATATTTGTAGGAATCCGGTATGCTTCTTGGGCAACTCTTCGCATACGGATTAAACACTTTCACATCAAAGAACGTTCTGCTGAAGCATGAATCGAAGAAACCATTAGCTTTGATATCTAGTCGAGCGTCGTCATCAATAGTAGTAGTTCTATTTGCGAAGGTTTCCCCTTGCAAAGACTGAAGACAGGGCTCTACTTCGACATCATCGCAGACCTCATTGAGCAGGTTGGCAAAAGAGTCACGGATGTCATTGTGTCTTATGTGCGTATAGCCACCTTTTGGACAATGAAGAGCATGGGCTACATTAAAATTTTCTCCACATGCGCATCTTGATGGCAATTTTACGGGATCCCATCCATATCTAAGAGCAATTCCATCTCTAAACTCTCCCTTGGTTAAATCAAAATGATATCTTTTCAATGGAAGTGCATTTAGCCAGCATGATGCTCCTTTTTCCATAGCCAAATCTAGAGAATATGCCTCTTTATCATTGATGAGATCTTTGATTGCCAACTTTTTCGCTATAGCTTGTTCCTGTTTTTCTTTTCTGATTTTCTGAAGTATTTTCTCCTGATAAAACTCTGCTTCTATAGCGTTTTGATTCTGTAATGGCTCACAAACCCGAATAGATCTTTCATATTCGTTTGCCCTGTCTTCAGGAAGAAGAATGTTCAGCCCACCCTCTTTAAGAGGAAGAGAGAAAACCTTCCGGTATCTGTCACTGTAAGAGGGATGATTCAACATTGAAGGTATAAGATTTTTATCAATTATTTTTTCGGCTTCCCTCAGCAGACTGTCCGCGTTTGGAGTAGTCCTAGCAATAAAAGTCAACTTGTGTTGCAATCCGTTCGTAAATGATTTGTACACATTCTGAGGGGACACCTTACTATGTTTAGCGAGTTTCTCAAGCATGTTAGAGTAGTTCACTGACTTTTCTTTCAGAAAATCGTTACAACTTTCATCAGAACCAATAACTGAACCTAGGACTCGATGACCTTCAATAACATCAACATCTAATCCCGAAAAAACTTTGTTCGCCTTCTGAACAAACTCAGGTTTTGTAATAAGATGACATTTGATCACATTATAACCGAATGCACTGCCATGTTCATAGAGCTTATCTAGCACTAATCGCAGTGTTTCAAGACTACCGGCCACATTGCCGTCATCTGCGTACCATTTATGAGTCAAATTTTGATCTTCGAGCATGTCGATGAGAGGAAGTATAGCAACTCCGTACATTGCCATGGCTATTGGATCACCTTGTGTTGTTCCTTCTTGAGACTTGATTACTTTTTTATCAATGAAGAGGTCTGATGGGGTCTTATACGAGTTTCTGATTGCTGTATAAATTGAGGGACAAAGCTTTCTGATGTTTTTTAGAGCCAGATCTCTATTCAAGCTATTAAACGCGTTCCTGGCATCAATCAGTAGGATACCTTCAGTACGATCTTCAAGAAAGCGCTGCCGGAGTGCATGGATAGCATGTTCGATGCCACTCTTTTGTCCAAGGCACATTTGTACGTTTCCCCCAAGTAATTGGAGATCTCGTTTAACGCACTTTACTATACTCCTGCCTATAATTCGTCTTATGACCTCGCCTTATGACCTCGCCAATTCGCTTAAGAAAATCTCTTGCAGTGGAAGTTCCAACCGCAAAATTTTAAACCGATACGAACAAAACCATGCTCAAAATGTCTTCTTCCATAAAATTTTAGTCAAATTAGACGATGGAAACGAGAAAATTTCTACAGCCAGAACCAAAAGATCCATAGCCAGAACTATAAGAAAGAGCAGCAGCTACCTAGAGAATCCAGAATCGTACAGACCCATCAGCTTAACGTCGGTTATTGGCAAAGTCATGGAGCGAATGGTATGTGAAAAAATGAAGCATCACCTCGAGACGAACAATCTACTGTGCGAAGACCTAGCAGGCTTCCGGAAGTGGAGATCGACAGAAGACCACCTGATACGACTCTCACAGCAGCTCAGTGACGGCTTCCAAAAAAACCCTTGGAACGGACGGTTCTCGCGTTAACTGACTACAGCAAAGCATATGACACCGTATGGAGAGACGCCCTGCTGTGGAAATTGACCGAAAAAGGCTTCAGTCGATAGATGGTGCGATGGATCCAAAGCTGGTTAAGCCACCGCCTCGCTTACGTCCAGTCCGGGAACAGTAGAAGCAAGATAAAGACCTTCAAACAGGGAGTTCCCCGAGGATCAGTAATCAGCCCTATCCTATTTCTGGAATAAATACGACATCAAGGAAGGACTAGAGGAAGATCTACACGTGAGCTTATTCCACGATGACGTTGCTGTCTATGCTCAGAGCAGAGACATTGAAGCTGCCAGCCAGAACGTGCAGCGAGCACTTGACCATGTCTATGAATGGAGCCTCAAATCAAAACTCTCCATCTCGAAAGAGAAATGTGAATGCAGTTTCTTTTCGAGCAACACAAAAGAAAACACGTACTGGACTTGTACATTGGCGGAACGAGAGTTAAACAAACAGGGAATCCAAAGTTTCTGGGCGTCACATATGACAGACAACTTAGATTCAACGCGCATGTCAGAGATGTTACAAAGAAAGTAATCAATCGAAGCAGAGTTCTTTACATCCTTTCGGGCACTGACTGGGGATACGACAAGGCCACCCTGCGCCGCACCTATATCGCAACGGGAATAACAGTAATTCAGTACGCTGGACCGTCCTGGAAACCGCGGATTTCCAAAACTAGCTTTGAAGAGCTGGAAAGGAGCCAGAGATTTGCAGCTCGAGCCAGTACGGGACAGTTTAAGACAATCCCTGTCCAAGATGTTCTGTACGAAGCAGAGCTTAGTACCATTCAATGTACCGCCACCCAACAAGCGGCAATCGCGTTCGATAAATCGCTTTGGTTAACAAGTACAAACCCCAGAAGGAACATAGCCGAAAAGCGGATACAACAACGAACGACTATGCAAAGCTGGCGAAGCAAAACTACGGAATCATGGAAAACCATCTTCGGAACAAAGATCGAGGCAGCCCCTTTTTCCTGGACCTAGGAAACACTGGGAGAGAGTAACGTGCAAGACTGATCGCAAGGACACAAAAAAGAGCGACCCACCGGATGTTCAGAGGCGCCAAGCCCTCGTCAACATCCTGAACTCAGAGCCAACTGAATTAGTGCCTACAGAGATGGATCAGCAGTGGAAAGTAACAGAAACGGCGGAGCGGGTGTCATCATAGTGGCTGGTGACGACAGACTGTAAGTTGCAAGACCAGCCGGGGTCTTTACCAGGCCGAGCTAGTGACTCTAAACACAGCTCTAAAGACGTGCCTTGATAATTACACGCGCAAATCGTTGAAAGTCATCACTGATTCGCTCTCCGCAGTAAATCAAATGGAACAACGCTGCAACTCAAATTCACCCAAGAGCCACCTGGAAGAACAAGCAATGTCACTTATCAAGGAATATAACGATAGAAATATAACCCCGCTCCTGATCTGGTGCCCAAGTCATGTGGGGTAGACGGAAACGAAATGGCTGACAAACTGGCAGAACAGGGAAGTAAGATGGAACAGACTGCCGATCACCCCCATGACACCGCAAAGAATACCATTAACAGACACTTGAAGGAGGAGGCACCCAAAGAGAGAAGCATAAACGCCAACGTCAGCCGAAAGGAACAAGTGGAGATCAGTAGGCTGCGTTCTGGCCACCACCCCGAGCTAAGATACTGGAAACGCAAGATAGGAAAATGCGAGTCAGAACTGTGTAGAGGATGTGAAGAAAGAACAAAAACGTTTGAACACATCCTTTTAAACTGACCTATCTTAGACGACGTGAGACAAAATCAACCAGAATGGAACGACACCTGGTAAAACCCAATTACAGCACTTAATCTCTGGAATACCTGGATCGGGAGAGCGGGCCCCGATTAACACACACACGCACACAGAGCAGCAGCTTTCGATTTTAACACATTGGAATCTGCTAGTGAGGTAAATTGCAATCTATTTAAGTAAGGGCCTCGATACCAATGAATGGTTTATGAATAAGGCAATCATGTGGCACTTTATCAGTATACATTGCGTAGATATCTTCACCTTTCTTAAGATGATAATCATTTTTAAGATGGTCCAGTTGAACAAGTTGTGTAATTGTTTACTTGCTTTTTAAAAATCCATGTTGGAAAGGAGTGATTGTCTGTATAATAAGTGGTAAAATCTAGGGTATAGATGTCGTTCAAAACATAAAGACAAGTTAGTTAACTGTTATAAAACTAAGTCAATTACAAAATTTTATGTATAAGAGTTTTCACTATATCTAGCATCATCAGGTAAAATGCAATTTAACATTTATTCTCTTTGCAATTAAAATGATTTCAATTCACTTAGAAAACAAAACAGTACAATAAGACGTTCTTGGAATATTGTTTTTTGTTATTTCCTTTCAAGATCTTTGAATTTAGATCAAAGATCCTTGGGACCTAAACACCCTGTGAGAAACAAGTATAACGAGGTGCACTACCTTGCAGATGTAAACAAACTTGTATGTGAGTTACGCGAGAATAAAACTGAGCGTGAGAAGCTTTGTGAAATTGGGGCGTCCGCAAAATGGTATGCAAAAAATGTACGCGAAACACAATGGATAGAGGGGTAAAAAAATTTCATGATTACCTAAAACCAATGATTTGCGGGCGGTACCATTTGACAAAGGCTGCTTTTTCTGTGTGATAAAGAAGTCAACGTACAAGGAAAAACTTGATTAGGTGCTGAACTCGGATCAATTTCAAAAAATTAATGGAGCAAAAGATGAGATTGGGATAAAAATGAAAAGCTGATCAACAACAACCTACAACAATGAATGAAGCAAGAGAAGATTAGTGACAAAATTTATCAAATACTCAGGTCAACAGGTTCACAACCATTGAAGCTTTATCGCTTGGCAAAAACCCATAAAAAAGAAACAACTCGCCAACTTGTTCTTTCGATACCTGGTAACAGTTACCAAAAATTTAAACAGATTTCTGACATCATTTTGCAGAAAGCACCGGGCGCAAACATTGAAACCAGCACGCAAAATGCTAGGAAAGCCTTAGAGTCTCTCATACTTGAAGATGACGAGCAGGTAGTATCTCTAGACGTAAAAAGTTTGTACATCAACGTTCCAGTTGGAGAGGCTAAAAAAATTGCTCTAAGAGAACTCTATTCAAGCAACCTAGCTCCAGATATCTCAAGCTCCGCCAAAAAGTTTGTTAAAGCTTGCAGTGAAAATTTTTATTTTAAAAGTAATGGGAATTGGTATATACAATCAGATGGTCTGGCTATGCGTGCATCATTGGCTGTAATACTAGCAAACGTGTGGATGAAATCGTTTGAGGCATCACTGCAAAGACCAGAGGTCAGTGAAAATATCACCAGACCCCACCAAAACGGGATGTGCAAGGACTGTAACCGAAGAGTGACTTTCCGAGAAAGAGGAATAGAATATGAATCATGCAAAAACTGGTTTCATTCAAAATGCCGAAAGATGACGAATGAGGAATACGCCAAAATGCAGGAAGTTGTTTGGATTTAAACGTATTGCAGCAATCATCAGACAGTGGGGTGTTACGAGGAGAAGAAATTGATTAGAAGGTATGTGGATGATATTATCTGCACGGCTCGTGGTGACCCGGACGGGTACTTTAAATTTGCAAACTCATTACACAACAACCTGCAATTTACCTTAGAAAAAGTTAACATGTCAGGGGATTTGGTTTTTCCTGACATTAACATAAATGTGACCAGCAAGACTAATATCACCTGCCATTGTTATCAAAAATCAACTGCCACTGGGATAATACTGAATTTTTGCAGCAGTGCACCGCTTCAGCATAAGAAAAATGTGATTCAAGGACGGTTCACAGGATTTTTAAAGCAACATCTAATTGGCTGGCCTTCGATCAGGCTCTTGAAAAAAAAATTTGCTGGACCAAAAATCAGTATCCAGAGGAATGGTCTCAAAACTTTGCAAGCAAATTGAAGAAACTATTCGAATTGCAAGTGGTTTTTATAACCGGAAATTAAGATCATGACTCCCCACCCTGAAATCATCTTTCGATAGAGACTTGAAATCCCACGTGGTATATGAAAAAAAATGTAATGGATGCGGATCCATCAATGTTGGGCAAACAAGCCGGCATGTTACTACAAGGATAACAAAACATCAAAAGAAGGATTCACAGGTGCGTCCATATATGGTTGAATGTTGTGGCGGCACCAATGACATTGAATGGAAAATTCTGGACGCTTGTCGGACAGTAGAAAAGGTGATGACTATCGAAGCTATATACATCAGCAAGCTGAATACGGCACTAAACACACGCGATGAATATAAGGGGCGGAAATTCTCGCTAAATTTTAGTTCAAATCATAATTTTGACCGGATAAGGATACATAGGGCAAAAAAAATTGTGCATGACAAAACAAGATTTGCAAAACCTCCACAAGAGGGATACTTAGGGTTAGGTCAAATTCGGAATACCCTTAAAAATAAAAAACATCGCCAAAATCGAAAAATCCGGAATAGAAATGTTTTTAAAGAAATTGATAACAGATGTATGTATGAGCTGTAAATAGGCTGAATATTATACATGGGAAAAAAATTTTGATTGAGTTTTTTAGAATAGTTCCTTGAATTGTTTTAATTGAGGTCTCAGACAAATGTAAATAGATATTCATTTTATCTTTTAACAATTTATGAAACAAATTTAACCTGACGATGAACGTAAAGTTCTTAAATGATGTTTGTTTTAAATATCGGAGTAATTTCAATTTGACAAATTGGTTTCTTTAGCATTAGATTAATAAAGTCTTTAGTGACTTTCTAACGTTTCGGTAACATTTTGGAGGATTTGAATGTTTTGAATCGTAAAAATATAATTTTCAAGTTGAGTAACATGACAAATTTTGACTAGTATTTCTATATCAACTCCTGGCTTCGATACTCATCGCGCGTGTCCTCTTTTTTGAAGCTCTGTCATCCTCGCGGTTTTATGTCTGCAAGTTCGCCCGACATAGGAGAAATTGCATCCAGTACGTTATTTTGCATACCTTGTGCGATCTTCGATGCTGCCAAAACTGGAATTTATGGCTGGTAAACTGGTTTTTAGTATATGTGTTGTGTAGATCACTGTATGATCCGTTATCTTTTGCAGTTTTTCTTTAATTCTAAACTATATTTGGCCTCTATACTGTAATAAAAGTTTGGATATGTCCCTCTGCTTTGACGTAACGTTTGACGTACAATCCGCTTTTGTTTTTGCTGTCCCTTTAGAGTCAACAGTTGTGGTCTCTATATCGAACTCATCAAAATCTGTCAGAAAATAGCGAGAAAAGAATAAATTCTCTGAATGAATTATTCATGGGAAGACAATGATAACCGAGGTTCGAGTCTAGGTTTTTACCTTGTGCCAAGCATAAGAAGCCAAGTCCAGAAGAAATCTCTGAATTTCAGAGGAACTACTCCACTCAATTAACTAATGAGTAGTGGAGTCGACTCTGTATTTCAAGCGGTTCCGCGCAAGCGAGCACAAAAAAATCCTTCGTGAGGTGAAGTCAAAAATAGACTATAAAGACGTAATCAACATAATCTTCACGTGATTGTGTCGCTCAAAAATTTTCTGGGTTTTCCAAGCATAGGTTGACACCTAACGAGGCTAACGAGGGTCCTCTCGGACGATTTTTATACAAATTGTTTCTTGTTTACAATGTGTAATCACCAATGAAAAAAAATTCTTTGTCTTCATGTTGCTCAATTGAAAAATTAGCAGATAAGGAAGCCATTGCTGAACACGCGCGATGAGTGCCAAAAACAGGAGTTGACATTGAACTATTAGTCAACAGTTGTCATGCTGCTCAATTCGAAAATTACATTTTAGCGATTCAAAACTTTGAAACGTTCCAAAATAACGCTAGATATAGCATAAAGATATAAAGAATAGCTAGATAAACTGTGATTGACTTGTACATAAAACATTCAACATAATTGACTTAGCTTTTTAACAAACAACAGCTTAGTTGAATCTTCAATGGGTCTAAAATTGTCTATTCGTTTTTAGTCACTTGTTAATATTGGGGTTTAAAAACCATATTTTTACTCGGACGGGAAATAAAAAGGTGTAGAATCTGTCTTACTAATTTAAACACATGCACACTCAGAGAAATACAAACATAATTTATTATGAAACTAGCGAAAATATCACAACACATGCCAGGTTTGCAGGCAATGAAAGCAGCAAAGACACTTTAATATTAACTTCAGGAGTACTCAATTGTTTTTCTTTAAAGTAATGTTCAATATTTGAAGAAAGTTGTAATTGCGAACAGAAATTTAAATAATTTGCGTTGCTTTTACTTTGGCAGACCCAAGCGTCAAAGAGTGGTAAATAATTATTGCTGGCATTAGGTTCTTCTCTTTAAAAGATGATTTAAGATCGAAAGAGTCGTGGAAACAGTCGTAGCGTTTTTTAAAATTAAACTTTTCCAGAAAAAAGTTAGAATCAAGCTCGATTGATTCAAATAGGGATCTTGATTCTGAATTATGCCGCATCATCAGGTTGAGCATTTCGAGATTTTCTTCTAAGACAAATGTATAAATGGAACAAATGAGAAGAAAAAGAAAATAGAAGGTTTACGCACCGTTTACAAACTCAAAAGTTCTTTCAAACTCAAAGATTAAATTTAAAAAATGCAGTTTCTTCTGATAATCAAACTCTTGGGGTATTGATTTAATTTCGAAAGGCAAATTATTACATTCAAAAGGAACAGCAAAACTGAAAGACCTTCGTGCAAATGCAGTCCCGAGATTAAGATCCTTTCAATATGTATACATATTGGCATCTAGTCAGCTTATCATTTCGGAAAACTAATGCGCCAAAATACACGGGAGTTTTTCATGGATGATGAACCAAACGGTGACATAAAATAGAGATTTGCAAGGGACACAATGTTTCACGGGTAGCCAATGAAGCTGTTTGATATAATTTGCTGTTGGTGAAACCGGTGATAGCCCAAAATGAGACAAGCTGCGTTCATTCTACGCTGTAATTTCTGTATACTATACATAGCTAGTTCTTAAGAGAGTGAGTTTCAGTATTGTAGTCGCGAGAGAGCCATTACCCGAACAAAGTCGATCAACGACTTTCTGTCGACCGTATCTCAGATGTAATAAGATTTTCGCAGGAAATAATAACATCTACAACACACAAAACAAAATTTTCGTATATAAAAGGGTGGAATCTAAGCTGAAGATAAAGAACGAAAGTTTGTTAGAAAAATGGGCCTCTGCTGAAATTTCGATATGGCAATTTAAACTATTACTTCTGCTAATAAACATGTACTCAGTTTTCTTCGAATTTATTCAGAGCATAGCAATACTGAGCCACTTCTGCAGAGTTTTTTGCATCAAATCAAGAGCCTCCTGATTTATCGAAGCATTGTAAACAAAATAGATAACAGTGTCATCGGCATAACAACGATAACTGACATCAAAACGTTCGAACAGAACTTCCAGACGAACAAGATAGCACGAAAAAACGGACCTACAACAGACCTTTGAAGAACACCCCTTCTTAAAGTTTTTGGCATGCAATATTCACCATCGATCAACACTTTTTGAGATCTGGTACTCAGATAACTAACTACAAAACTAAGCACTTTATCTTTGAAACCCAAACCTTCAAGATTCGAAAGAAGTAATTCATGATCGAGTGTGTCAATGGCAGCTGCAGCTGATAGATCCCAATATAAAAAGTGCTTTTTTCTCTTATTTCATTTGAGGACCAAATCATTCTTCACCTTAACGAGAAAAAACTTGGCACTTTGTTTATTACTAAATAAACCTTTTTTTTCAAGTTGTTCAGACAATTGCATAAAAACCGCCCGTTCTAATAGTTTTGAAATGTAATTTATGTTTAACTTGGCCTTCAACTGGGGCCTAACAAAGGCCATTTTAAAAGACGGGGGAAAACATCCCACACTCAATGAAAGATAAAGAAGTTCCAGGAGGTCGAGAAAACAATAATCTGCAAATGACTTATCAAGATGTGTCGGAATGATGTCCGATGGAGATGTACCGTTTGATGACACCAAAATCAAATCTCTAAACTGACTTATCGACAACGCTATGAACGAATTCATTGAGTTTACTTTCAGATTTTCAGAGCCTATTGCAGTGGGAAACGATGCAATAAACTTTCCACTTGAGATATAAAGAACTCGTTGAAGTTGTTTGCAGGCTGTTTTTTTCATATTGTGAGGGCTGTTCTACATCCTGAACAAGAAGCAATTTTAGGGTGGCAAAATTTTTACGGCCGCAATTTTCTGTCAACTCTTTCGCAATGTATAATTCACGCTTCCATAAAAATTTTTCAAAATACATAGGTACAGTATTTCATATTTAGATTTTAGTACAGATGTTTTCGATTTTCTAAATCTACGCACTCCTTTTCTCTTCTCTTGTTTTAAACTCAAAAGCTCGTCACTAAAACTGGCCAGTGATGTTAAGTAAATGTTTTTATTTTGAGTGGTAGAACGGTACTCAAAATATTTTCAAACCTTAAATACGTATCCCAAGCTTCAATACTTGAGGCAAAATCAAACTTTCTGCACGGCTTCAGTAACTTAAAAACCATCAAAGTCAAACTTCTTCCAAATTCGGTACATCAATTGGTGTTGAGATTTACGTTGTTTCATATTGCTGAGCGAAAAGCAAATAAACGAATGGTCCGAAGAAGTAATCAAGCTACTCGATTTAACATTAATTGAAAAATTTCAGGGCCTATCGCAATGGGAAACGCTGCAATATTAATTTCCACCTTAGATATAAAGAACTCGTTGAAGTTGTTTGCAGGCTGTTTATTGTTTTCGTATTGTGGGAGGGAGCTGTTCTACATCTTGACCAAGAAGCAATTTTAAGGTGGCAAACTTTTTACGGCCACAATTTTCTGTCAACTCTGTCGAAATGTACAATTTGCGGTTCTATAAAAATTTTTCAAAATACATAGGTACAGTTTTTCATATTTAGATTTCAGTACAGATTTTTTCGACTTTCTAAGTCTACGCACTCCTTTTCTCTTCTCTCTTTTCAAACTCAAAAGCTGGTCGCTAAAAAATGGTCAGTGGTGTTAAGTAAATGTTTTTATTTTGAGTGGTAGAAGGGAATTCAAAATCTTTTCAAACCTTAAATTTGCATCCCAATCTTCAATACTTGAGGCAAATTCAAACTTTCTGCACGGCATCAGTAACTTAAAAACTTTCAAAGTCAAACTTCTTCCAAATTCGGTACATCAATTGGTGTTGAGATTTACGTTGTTCTACAGGTGAGGAACTTTTCCACCCAAAAATTATAAAAGTGAGCCTTCAATTGGAGGATTTTTTTCAAAGGAAATTATAGCTTTTATCAACTTTTTTTCATCTTTTTGTGCTGCAATGGTCTGCCGAGGGGTAAAATGATGTAAGAGTGAGGGAGCAAAAGATAAATTAACTCACTACTCTTACATTTTTTGGGTCTGCCAAGGGAGTTAAAATTATGTAAGATTGAAGTGGTAATGGATCAAATACCCCCAACTAAATCTTTTTACCCTCCTCATCAGACCAAAAATGTGTAAGAGTAGGGGGTTCATTTATCCTTTACCCCATCACTCTTACATTTTTTTTACCACCGTGACAGACCAAAAAGAAAAAAGAGTGGTTGGATAATTTATTTTCTTACCTTTCACCCTCATATCGTTTCACCACCTACCACCATTGCAGCCCAAAAAACGTAAAAGTTTTGAGAAGACTTTTTACAAAATACCTCTCATTGCAGCCCCACTCCTGCATCATTATACCCCCGGAGCCCCACTTTTACACCATTATTCCCTCTCTCAACAAACTAACCCCACATTTCTGTCACTCTTACATTTTACCCCCCTCTTGGAAGCGCTAATCCCACACTGTTTTAACCCCATTCTCGCCCTCAAGACTGACAATCTTGAACCCACAATCTCGGTAACCTACACCGGAAAAATCACATTTCTGAAGCTCTCAATTTTCACAAGGACATGAAACATTCAGCCTTGTGAAAATTTTTAGCGCTTAGGCGAAATCAAGATCAAGTTCCTATTGTCCGAAATGCTCATGTTTTACTTTAGCGAATTAAAAATGTCCATTTCAATGCACTCAAAATTTCTGGAAAAAACACGGTTACTTTTAAGATAGCAAAAAAGACCATTCAATGAAACATATCCATCATCGTCGAAGCATGCATTTTGGAACTGACCAAACTCCATTTATTTGGATTCCAAGACAAAGTCATGAAACCAATTTTTGATAACAAAACTCCTTGCGGAGACGAAACTTTCCTGCTTTCATCGGATCAACACAATTGATGTATGGAAAACTAAGGGACAACATATAATCTTTCGCATTATCTGCAGTTTTATCACAACCACCTGGGTTGAAGTTTCTTTGGTTTCATACAAGGATCATATATTATTTCATACAGTCCGTACTCGGTTTCCTAATACGATCCTAGTATGAAACCAAAGAAATCACTTATGATCTTTTTATGATAACATAGGGTTCATATTTGATCCTTGTATGATTACATAATATACGACATAACATACGACGATATATGACTTAATATTATTACTAAAACTCATAAATGAACGACAATGGAATCAAAGAAAGTTGCATGATCGGTGATCCGGGCCTGCAGAGCGCATGTTTTTCTCCATTTAAGGAATAAAATATCGTCCTGAAGTCAACAAGGAGGCTCTTTAATGTGCGTTTGCACATGATGTTCCTCTAATGTTCCTCAAAAAGTAGATGAGCTAATCTACATTTTTGACTTAAGTGTCAACTATATGAAGAGATAAACAAAAATACATGTTTGAGATTTAAAAAAATCGTTACACACCCAAATTGCTAGGCTGAATTACACAATGCTATGCGTCGTTACAGCGCTCACAAAATCTGCGAAAAAAAGAGTACAAGAAAAAAAAACAAACTACAAAATAAGCAAAAACTAAAATTTCATGGCAAAAATTCAATATCTTAATTTGAAAGCACCCAGTAACAACGTCAAAATGCAATCAGATAAAACCATAACTACACAAATTTGCTTTATCTTAAATACAGAGTAGATAAGATCTTTTTCCTTAAAGAGATTAGGTATCAAACCGACGAAGAGGAGAAATAAAGAGGCCAAAATCAGAAATCAATCAACAATTTTTAAACCAAATAGTTTCAAACGTCTTGAAAACCATTAGCTTTCAACAAAGTATTTCTACAAATCCGATATAAACTGCTTTTGGTTAGGCTAAGCCATAGAGTGGGCTAAAGATGCAGATAAATTCAAAAAATTACAAATAATTTGCCAGAAAACAATTTAATGAGGCCAATAAAATCAACAGCTAATATATGAATTTCATTTTTTGTACTTCAATTGTTATTTATACCAAATATATTTCTACTGAAAGATTAAATAAGTTCATTTTAGCCTCTTTTGAAAACCAATCGGATCCGATAATATGCGAACGTGCAAAAAGAAGTTAAAAAGAAACACAAAATATGGACTTACCTTAAAATCTTTATGAAAACGCACGTTGTCCAACAAACAGAGCATCAATAACAATATAACATCAACAAATATGTTACAACATGAATTAAAAGGAAATGAATAGGACCTCTCAATGATGACAAAAAAGTACAGGCTAAAGAAAAGAACAAAAAAAACTGATTTTTTAAAAAAAATAATTTTAAAAAGTTTTTGAAAACGTTTAATGTGAAAAATTTTAAGACTATTCACTAATAACCAAGTGAATTGAGTATCATTATTTATTCAATTTTCCATTAGAGGCTTATGAGACCTCTCAGAGTTTTACGACTACATAAAAACGAAAACAAACAGGCAGAAAAAGCAAAATAAGAAAAATTGTTACAAACTGTCGAAATCGCTAAAAAATGAACTTTTCCGTAAAAAGTTCGTCAGTCTTTAATTATTTTTCAACACCATTGGGAATTTTATTAAAAACAACATGAGTGCACAAAATCAACAAAAACGAAGAAATACTTTAAAACCACGAAGTTTTTTTTTTAAAACACCCGTTGTAAACGCCATTAAGTTGAATAGCTTTCTGAAGAATACTAGAAATACGCTATCTTGAGCCTCAATGGGAAAACAGTGATGTTTGTTGTTCATGAATTGTCTTTAAAATATCACAACAAGTCTTTTGACTACGAAAACAACGACAAATACAAGCAAAACAAAAAAATTAGTAGAGAAGTGCGTGAAGAAAGTGTCGAAGCCTTTTTAATTATAATTTTTTCTCTGGAAATTTTATCTTTTATCCTTTGAACAAATTCCTCAAGCCGTTGAGTTTATTCAGTATAGGGATAATGTGATACGATTTCAAAAGGAAAATTTTTTTGAAAAAAATATCAAAAATTATGAAAACTCGTGTTATCGAAGTCATAAAGCCAATAGTTAGAAAAAAACCGCTATCAAGAATAATTTTGGTTGCAATAAAAAGAAATGGTGTCATGTCATTACTGCGATTGACTTAAATTTCAGAAAAGTAAGTTTATATTCAGCTGGTGTTCAAAAAAATTGCGAAAATGTGTTTTTAATTTCTTAACAGCATTTAGGTGTCCACTCAAAGCATCAGATAGGTTCACTTAAAGCTCAATAGGAACCCTAGTTTGTTTTTGGTCAAAGAGTCTATGCCATAGGGCTACAGAATTTAGCAAATTCGCAAAACAAATTTATTAAATTTTACGAAAACTCGAGTCGAAGCCAAAAAAAATATACTAGCGACTCATTGAAAACAAATTTGTTGTTCATTGGGCGTCATTTGAATGTAAATGAGGTTTGTAATTATAGAAACCTTGCTATGCAGAGTGACTAGTCTAAACTTTTTTGTTAGTAGACTTCCCTATTAGATCATAAGTAGCCTTTTTTTATTGCCTTTCGTCTATTAGGAACACAGAATTGATTCGTTTTGCAGCGCGAAAAGTAACTTTGAATTAATATTTTTTAGAGAAAAATCACAATTTGGTCAAAAAATGCGCTAAGCTGAGTAAAATCATGCCACATATCCCGTGTTCACACAAAAGTTTAAACCTCGAAAAAAAGATTTTTTTAAATTTGAATTCTGCGCTGGACGAGCTTTTTAATGATACCACTCACATTTCTCTACGGTGAGTATATCGATCGCCAAAATTGACTGAACAAAAAACCCATTTGAGTATATAGTTCCCCCCACAATTGGGGTCGGAACAAATACCGGCTTACTAGTGGTCTATTATAGAATTTTTACGCAACGAAGCTGAAACTCTAATTTATATTATTTGATAAGTTGGTTCTGATCACACTCAAAAAAATTTTTTTTGCTACCAATTTTGTAATATACTTGTAGTGCCCATGCTAATACTGTTAAAAACGGATCAAAGTTTGACCTAAGAAGACTTACGAGCGCAAAACAAATGGAATACTATGTTGCCGTATTAACTTAATGGTTCAAATTGAAAAGTGAATCAGTACTGATGTATTATGGATTCTTACACCAAGAGATGCTTTTGTATATCTGATTCAAATAAAAATATGCCTTCCAAAAATATTTGCGTACAATTACATGATTTCATAGATTGACTCGTGTTCTCGTATTTGCTTTCATTTTTTTTTTGTTGTAAGAAATTTACTTCATTTGTGCTGTGTTCTATGCGGATAATGCGACCTTTTTGAATAACAGTAAAATTGGTCAAACTTTGCCGAAGGCTACCCAAAAACATTTGAAAGCTTTGAATGAAATAAACATTTAATAAATTTTCTCCAAATAGTCTTTTTCGATTTGAAGAAAATAAACGCCTCCTTTATATTCGGTAACATATTTTTGTTTTCTGATAAAAACAAACAATTTAATAATTTTCTACAGGGAGGCGTACAAATTAACGGTAACTAAAAGACATTACCAGTTAATTTGATGGTTGTAGCGACATTCAGACGAACGTTTAAAATACAGAAAAATATTCCTTCCATAAAACAGAACGTCTCTTTATAACATTTTGGTTCATTACATTTATTTCCATAAATATTGAGGGCTTCTTTAGTTTAACTTGACCGCACAGTTAGGGTTTTCATTGCTGAACTTCGCACTATTAGGCGCAGAATTCAAACGGCAGCGATTTAAACTAAATTACTAAAATGATGCTTGTATTTGATTGTTTTGAAAGTCAGTTTGATTGTTCAGCGTAAGAGCGTTTTAAGAAGGATTGACATTTTGAAACAGGAAACGCCATTATCATCAAGTGTAGGAATAAATATGAGTGTATATTAACTCATGAAAAGCGGCTCTAAGTCTGATTAAATCAAAAAGCTATGCAAATTGAAGTTATTTAAAATCTTAATGCAGAAAAACGCCACAATACCTGTAAGTTATCTTATGAATTTCCTTTAAAATAATGGCAAATTGTGCGTCTCATAATTTTTTGTCAAAAATATTTCCTTTTCATAATATCCCATTTTTGCTATGCTAGCGGAAGAACCTTTAACATATTATGAACGTTTTGGTGATTTTTAGTTTTTTTTTTCAACCACGGCTTGTATTTCATATATTGTCGGTTCTCAAACAGGTAAATAAATAGAATTTAAGCAACTATTTTTACTCCTCATAGAGACAGCGTAGAGACAAACAGCAACACGCACCATTTGTAAACAACAAACAATTTTTCCCAGCGAGAGGAAACCGTTAAAAAACAAGGAAAACAACATAGCCGAGTTTAACTTTTCCTGGCTTATTGATGAAACGCCGTGCATTGTTTAAGCATATTTCACAAATAATGGTTCTTTAGTTTTTTCTCATACTTTTCCTCAGTTATTGATCTTTACTTTTTATCATTACTTTTCCTAAATACGTTTTATAATTTCTTAAGTCAGGTTACTATCAAGCGTATTGTTGTTTATTTTGAACATTTGAAACGCTAACCAATGAAATACTTGCAATTTTTATATTAACTGAAGGGAGGAAAAGCAGCTTTTCAGGTCTTTTTGGTACAATACCTTTTTCACCAAATTAGCACTGTCATTTATAAAAGCGACTATTAGCTTAAACTACAATATACCAAAGCCCAATTATATTAAACTCAATTTCCAGTTCATTTCCACCGCTTTTACAATTTACCACGTTGTAATTTTTCCCTTTTCTTTATCCATTCTTCTCTAAGGGTTCTGTTGATATTGTCTAATAATTAAAAGACGCTTGTCTGCACTAAACTGAGACAAACAAACCGGAAAAACACAAACAATTGGCGAATATTTTCCTGTCGACGTGAAGTTGCTTTCAGTTAATTAGGAGCCCGCTAAGCTGACTCAAATTTGACAACAGCACAAGGTTGAAACTAGACTTTAGCGAATCTGCTTAAATTTCGGACGCTAAAACCCTACGCTACCAAAATTGTCTTAACCAATCTTTGAAAACCTTTACTAATACACACAAACGAACTTTCGTTACTGCTTTTAAAAATTATTCAGGCCGTAAATTTTTATTCTCGCAATTAAAATTTTTCCTGACTCTAGCGTTTCCTTAATTTTAGCATAATTATATTCTACTGCTAGCTCTGTTTAAACTGAGTTCAGAACAATGCCTTTTGGTTATTTGAAGAAAATGTTTTTCAAAACCCGCCCCAAGAAAGCTCAGCTAACCCGAACTTCAACGTTGCCCGAAATCAATTTAGCCTCTCCAATTTACATTGTAATTGATAGCGCTGAAGACGAGCCAATTTCGAATACGATTGACGACTCGAACCAAGACCTGCTCGTCAACTCAGGGGGAGGTAGAAATGATCTGACTGGGGGCATTTCACCCTCTGCTGGGGGTAATATGATGGTGAAACCAGCAGAGTCCCCCTTGGTGACTCCCCCACCCCCCATCGTGATTGACGATGATGATGACGACGTAGTCGTGGATAGCAGTAATAGGGTTCTCAACGGAAGTTCAAATGACATTTTGGACTCTACATCTGAAGCAGGTTAGTCTACTCAGTTTTTGGCGATAAGAGCTAAATTGTAAAGTATACGGATTGAAATGAAACTTTCGTCAACATTTCGTTTTGTTAATTTTTTCTGCCAAGAAACAGTGTTGTTCACCCGCGATGACAATATCGATATCACCATTTTTGTTCAAAATTAGGGTTCTCGCTATAGATCATGGTGCTAGGATTAGAATTCCATCTTTAACCGGTTCTAATCATTGATAGAGGGTATATATGCGGCCAATATTGCGCTTTCTTCTAACAAATGCAAATCACCATCTTTATCAATTAATCAGATCTCCCCTTTTAATTCATCGCATCATACATGAGAGCTTCAGCCCGGCGAAAAACTTTAGAGTTGAGGAAAAGACCCAGAACTAAGGGACACAAGGGGCAGATATGTTCAGTGGCACTAACAATAAATCGTGACTTCCACAAGGGAACCAGATGTTTCTGGGATATCTGACTATTTTACAAAAAAAAAAACGAGAAGACTTGAAGAACGTCCCAATCGGGAGAATCCTGGTAATGATGGGCGAATCTGAGGAAGATGACGTCACCGGAGTTAGATAAAAGGCCTAGAAGTTTTGGCAAGAGCAATTTACAGTCTGTCGACCCTTACCATGTTGGTGGCACAGTTGGTTCAACGTTCAACTAGAGGAAACTGGGAATTTGGACAGCTGTTTCATCTCAATATATGAGCTCCTCACAGACAAAAGAAGCAAGAAAAGTTTTCTCAGAGACATTCTTCATTGCTTTGGCCTTCAATGTCTGCCAATGATGTGTAAAAGTACGAAATCATCGTCATACAAGAGAGCTTCAGCCGAGTGAAAAACTTTAGAGCTGAAGAAAAAAGACCTAAAGCTTCCTTAATAGCACCCGAGAGACACAAGGGATAGATCTGTTCGGTGGCACTAACAGTAAGGCATGACTTCAAGAAGAGACCCTAAAAAGTAAAAAAACTATGTTTCTTGGATATCTGGACATTCTACAAAAAACTGCAGAAAGTAGTAGACCGCAAAAAGCAGCAAATGTGTTGAGACGATACACCTAGAGGTGAAATGCAAGACAGAGATGGAAACAATCGTGAGTCAGCGGCATTGGGAACAATAATGACTAAATTGAACAGTACCTGCGGCTCTTACCCTGTAGAACATAGCAGGCGTGCTCTTGTTGTGCAGATCTTACAGTGGCAAAAACCGATAAGTTTGTGAACTCCGTGTCAGCTCATTCAATCCATTGTGATCTCATCCTTGTTTTATTTGAGCCTGACTATTTTTCAAAATTTTTCAGTTTGAAAAATTGCGTAATGGTGACATAGATTGATTTCCGAGAGAGAAAATAGCTGCATGAAACACCAAAAGGAGCGAGTAAAAGTAATAGAAGACAATAATTTGTTATTCTTAACCTGCACCGTTGTAGAACTCAGGAAGAGTTCCAATCAGTGCAAGGAAGTGGCACAGACAATTTGGTCGTTTGACTCAAACTAATATGGTCAGGAATGCTCCAAACACAGTGTGGAACTCCAGCAACATTCTGTTGCGGTTCTGCATTGTGTTCGCAGACCAATCGAGGTAGTTTGTGTGTGTCGAATTGCTGAATGCAAATAATGAAGAACTGACAC
Source organism: Convolutriloba macropyga (assembly GCF_964194025.1). Taxonomy (NCBI): domain Eukaryota; kingdom Metazoa; phylum Xenacoelomorpha; order Acoela; family Convolutidae; genus Convolutriloba; species Convolutriloba macropyga. The sequence goes on along the minus strand of NC_134471.1, from coordinate 55,909,066 downwards.
GTCAATGCAAATAAATTTCTGTCAGAAAAGTTCAAGATGTACTGTTAGAACACTGACATTTCACAGTAGACCATAACAGAGATTTCACAACAAATTGGAGTAACTGAGAGGCGCAAACAAGCCTTGATGGAGTTTACCATACGCTCGCTCATTGATTCCTGAATAATAAATATGATGTGAGTAACATCATTTCTCCTTGCTGCCATTATCATAAATTTGACCCGGAGAAGCAGCGAAATAAGATGCACACCAAGTATGATGACAGTTCAGAAATCTAAATTTTCTACAGGTGAATTCTTTACTTTTTGTTGCACAGTCTTTATGAGACAGAAAGTATGAGCCGTCAGCAGACTAGAACCAAGATAACTGGAAGAAACGTTCGTGCATTATTGTATTTGAGACAACAGATACCTGGTTTATATACACATAGCCAGAGAAGGAGACAACTAGCCTATTATAAAAATTTTCAGACGATCTGGAAACTTGGCATCAGGATGATGGTCATCAAGTTGATTCCAAGGAAGAGAGATGTGGAACATCTACTATGATCGAAGTGGAATGGTATGATGCATACAGCGTTGAGACTCATTAACAAACAACTTCAAGAAAAAAACAGCTCTGATCTTGAACAGGAGGCATTGAACAAAATTTTATAGAGTCGGATGTCCACGGGACTCAAGTTTTCATGCGGGCAGTGATTATGGAAACATTTCATTGACACAGACAGTTGGATTCCTTGATGAAGAATTGGATCAGGTGGACAGAGCTGACACAATACGCTGGACGCTAGCAGTACAGGTCTTGCAAATTATGTTGAGGTCAGTAGTAATCATGTTGCTATTGAGGGTGACTATATGGAACACAGATCAGTTTAAAGGGCCAAACAAAGTGATGACAGCAACCGACGGTACCAAGCATTGAAAGACGAGGCTCATGCCCTTCAAGATAATGAGACTGGGAAAAAAGGCAGACCCCTCACAGAAAAGGAAGTCGTTTCGGGAAAAAATACCAACAAAGTAAAACCGACACCCGGTAGTCAAATTTATTAGTACACATCACAGAGGCAAAATATCTGGATAAAATTCTCTAAAAGTTGTACGGACTGCAATTTTTGGAGAAATTTGCTTCATTAAAGAAGCTTAAAAAATTCAGGAATCTTCTTGAATTTCCAGCAGAACAAAACCGTGTGGTCCAATTTGATGTCAAGGCGGCTTTCTTGTACTTACTCATTGAGGAAAAGATGTACTTGTAACAACCTCAAGAGTTTTTGGAGCCAGGACACGACGGAGAAAAGTGAAAATCCCGTTTGAATAAAGCGTTTAATTGTGAGAAACAGACAGTTAAGAAGTGGTACAAGAAACCAGCGAGGGTGACCCCGACTTAACAGAATTTGAAACGATCATTGATGTTTCCAAGAAATGAAACAGAGGCCCATGGTTTTATTTATGACTGAGTTGACGACATTACTCCATCATCGAGAAACACGACAGTGAACTCCGACACCAAGAACGCGATAGAAGACACTTTGGACATAGAGACCAAAGGGAAACTTCACTGGTTTCTGTGCATACAAATCAGAAGAGAGAGGGGCAGTTACAAAGTCACATTCGACCGGGAGCACTACCCATAGACAATACTTGAGTGCTTTTCTCAAATCAATGATTGAATACCTTCAAAAACTCCACACGAGTTGATCTTAAAAGTTCAGTCAGCAAAAGGTGAAGGCCAGGAAGGGGATCATTGAACCTACAAAAACCTGGTGGGATCATGTCTTCGCCTGGCAAAACATGACAGAACAGATTCTCACTAATCCAAATCACCATCTTGATCTATTAATCAGATCTCTACTGTAAATCTTTAATTTTACTCTAAAATTTGTTTTGGTTTTCTCTCATTCTTGAGTAATTCATATTGCTAACATGGTTAAAACGCTTTTATTCTCCCTGTGAACTTTTATACACCAAAAATTAGCTGACAATAAGTGACTTTTTTTAGTTTATATGACTCTGATAAAGTTGCTGACAAAATCTGGCCTTGAATGAGAACCACTTAGAGGTTCGAGATGAGCCAGAGTTTTGTTATAACTGTTGCAAATTCACGTAAACTTTTTTGAAGCACACACTTTGTGAGTTTTAAAATGAAGGTAGTTAGTTTTAAAATGTTGCACCGTATAGCAAAAAATCTGGCAAATCAACGATTAAATTTGTCTCATCGCGCATGATGTCTGCGGACTTCCGAATTACTCCAACGTCAACAAAGTTGATATCAAAGGAAGCCAACAGTTTTTTCACAAACTAGGTTTAATTTTACACCTACTAAAAGTCACTAATTGCCACATTCATTTTTTTTCGATAAAATTGAAGTCTTAATTTGCCAATCAAAAGGGAGGATCAGGGTTAAAACTTTTCTGAATAAGTGTTGATTTGACGTACTTTTGAACTCCCAGTAACTTAATGATGACTTAGACCCCCGACTCTTAGCGTTCGAAGATTTTCAGCAACTAAAACCTACAAACGAGGAGAATTTTCACTATTTTGAGTGCTCACCCTCAATTCACAAATTAGTTCTAGGCAATAAATCTCTTTGTACCCATTTTTACAAAAAAAAGTCTTTAGTTTAGTTTACGTCGGTTTACTTGAAATTTTGCACAATCTTTATCTGTACATTAGATCATTTGTTGCTATTTTTTTCAGGCGATGACAATTTGGCGAGCCCAGGTTTGACTGGCAAAGACAATGCCGAACAACAACAGCAGCAGACGAGATCCCCCTCCCCTGCAAACTTCCCCGACTCGCCTATGGCTACTTCTCCATTCTTTCAAGGTTCGGAAAATAACGACCCGTTTGGAGCATGCATAGAAGACCAGCTCTAAATCACACAAGCTCTAAGTTTATCTGTCCGTTTCGCTGATCGTGTCAGTTTCGATCATGATCAGCATGTTTTTCAGTGCAAAATTTTGCTTCTCTAAACTAACTCTTTTCATGTTAATAATCAGTATTGCCAATAACTGAACTCATAATAGTTTTCCTCGCAAACGTTTTGTTTTATCGATATTGTCAAAAAGTGGAAGTTGAAAAAATGCCTTCAGAAATCTTTCCTCCTTCAGGAGGATCTTTTCTGAATTTCGAAGATATTTCTTGATATCCCCAAAAGAATTCACCGTAGCAGTTTACAGCTACAACAGGACATTTTTTGACTAGCAATTTAATTACTATTTAATTATACTGGAGTTGCATTACTTGATGGAAACAAAAAACCACTTATTATAATGGATTTTAATATGACACCATCAAGTGCTATTATTCGCTTTCTTCCATTTTTTCTCATCTTGCAGCCTGGCAGTGAAAAAGGAACTGGAACTTCCTTTATCAGCCTTTATCGCCTTCACCAATAAGTGACTATAAGGCTAGCATGATTCTGTGGGTGGCACAGAATACTTCAAATAGCAGAAACTTCATTAAATAGACTTTTAGATATTGTCCAACAAACAAACATACAAGATCAAAAGAAATTCAGAATAATCGGAGACGTTGAAATTAAAGTAAATAATCGTTCATATGATTTTTCTCTCACAACAAAATGTAAATCAAACTGGAGTAAAATTTCAATTATAAGAAATTTTGTTCGTTAATGGAGCAAACTTCCAAGAGTTCTACGAAAGTTTAAAGAAGAGATGCAAAAAAGACAAAAACGAGTTCCAACGGATAAAAAATTTGGAGGCTTTAAAAGTTTATTTTTACAAAATAATTCACGAAAACTAGAAGCTGAACCTTAGTTTTTTAATATTATATTTATTTATTCAAAGGGAAAATGTAGTATGCTTGATTCATAACATTACAACATGTAACTTTAACCTTGTGGTTATTCGAATTTACATGTTTGAGATTTTTAAAAAACGAATGATTTCACAAAAGCATTTGACTGTAAACAATGCATATCTTTTTATTGCCAATGACATCGTAAAATTGTTTGCATCCGCACTAAAATAGTATTGCGATAACGGCGATGATACTTCAAAATTTTCTAGAAAAAAGGGCTATAAAAATTGAGTTTTAAGGGGAACCAAAATGACTGAGTTATTTGAGCCTAACTTTTACAACAACGGTGATTTAAAAAGCTACTATTATTGCACCATAAATCAGTTTTATAGTTTTTTTCGCACATCGGTCGACCATAATATTTCTCATCAGCGTTAATCTATTTTTGTTTTTACTGAACATAGATTTGAACTGACTTCGAACGGCAACTTAAACAATTTTCAAGGTTAATTTTCAAATGATTCTGTTACAGGAAAATCTTTTAAAATGATTTTAGAATTTAATCAAAGTTTGTAAAGGTGGGATGACGATTTATCTTGAAACTTTTGTCTTTCAAGCTATGCATTTTTTGTATTTGAATTCTAGACACAGTCATTATCTGAAATGTGAAATAATTGGTCTTCTAGATTGCCATCAAAAATTTGTTTAATTTGTCTTAAACAATTCAGAATAAAATAAATCTCGATCAAGGCGAAAGTGGCATTAGCCGGTGAAAGAGTCAGAGTTGCGTTGAATATTGTGATATTTAGGTTAAAACTGGGAGAAGCAAATATGCATTATATTTCAATAGCTATATAAATTTACAATCCATTGCAATTAAAAATTATTCTCACCTGTGTTTTTTCTCATACTAAAACACTCCTTGTTCTTTTTTCCCCAAAAATTTGTTCAACAAGCAGCAAAATTCAACGAGTTCAACAAAAGTACTATTCTAAGGGCCATTCACTGCAAAAATAGGACAGTTGGTGAAAAACGGTGAATAGTAAATACAAATTTTTGAATTAAGAGAAATATAATCAATCTGAATCGATGATAATTAACAAGCCTCTGCTTGCTTCTCTTCCAAAAAACAGATAAATTTCTGTTGCTAAACACCTGAAGAAATGGTAGACAAATGGCTGAGCAATGAAGACAGAACTGACAGTATGGAAAGTATGAAAAGTATGGAATAAAAATGAGAAATTTAGTAGCATAGTTCTTGTTTTTATGTATTCAATAACAATATTGCCTTTTCGAACTCTGATATTTATCATCATATCCAAGCTAAAAGAAGGCAGACGTTTTAGGTTAAACTACATAAATGAACATAAAACTAACAGTTGTATTGGAAGAATATATAAAAGTCATAACTGAATGAGAGCTTTGTCAACGCTTACTGTCTTAAAATAGCGATCAATCTGTCATAATCGTTCAAAAGAGGACAAATTAAAAAACATAGCAGGACAAGTCCTGAATTACAATCCAAGGAATTGAATGCAAAACAGACCCAATATATTTGACCAGCAGATCAATTGAACAATTCCAGCCAAAGAGACAATCTCAAAAGTTGAGAAAGTAAAAGAATGAAACGAACTAAACAAAAAAAAATTATTGCCAGACCTTTTGAAGCTTTTAACCTGAAGACCATATATATGACACAAATCAATATACTCATTAACTCACGCAAAAGCCTTGAAACAGATCAATTTGCCACAAAAGGTAAATAAACTTGAGAAATATAACAAATGCTTCAAAATATTGAAAAATGAAAAGCGAAAAAATTACTGAAATATGGCTGGAAAAATGTTCAAAACCATTTTTTATTTTCTTCTGGAGTTCTGTCTTTTAACAAGTCGGCATTATTTAATGTTTCGTTGGCCAGTACAGATCGCTAAAAAGGCACGAAATTAAAAAAAAAATTAAACAATCAAAAATTTTAAAATGCAAGCTCTGTTAAAAAATTGCCTACAATTGCAATATTAAAAAACTGAAAACTATTTCATTGCTACTAGAAATTATGCAGTAACATACTAGGAAACCCTAAAGGAGGTTCCCTGGCCACTGAGGAAAAATAATAAAATTTCAGAAATTGAAAGAAAAAATTGCAATTTGAAAATCGATAGAATTTGTAAAATTAAAATCTGGAAACACATTCCCCATACCACCAGCAATTATGAAGTAACATTTCATCAACATTTAGAGGAGATTGACTCACAGTTTAGGTTAGATAAGCCTGAAATATCACAAAAAATTTTAAAATTAAAAAAAAAAAGCAAGTTTAGTAAAAAAAAAATTGGCAAAATTTGTGATATTAAAATATTTTCAATAAACTAATAAAACCATTCCAAGGCCAATAAAAAATTTTCAATAAACTAATTTATTAGCAAACCCTAGATGAGGTGTTTCACCACTGGGGCTAGAAAACTTGAATAATGACAATAAATGTTAGAAACTTTGAAAAAAACTGCAATTTTTATCAAAAAAATTGTTAAAATTTGTGAAGTAAAAATTTTGCAAACCATTTCTTTACCACTAGAAACATTATAATGACCTATTATTTGGCCCCACAAGAAGTTTCTTGACTCCAAGGGCTGAAACAACTCAAAAACGCCAAAAACTTTCAAAAAACTTGAAAAAAAATGTTAAAATTGGTATAAATTACCATGTTTATGTTTAGAGTAGCAAAACATATAGCTCGTAAAATGGCCATAAAAAGGAATTTCGTCTTGCAAAAACCCTTTATCGACTTTTACAAACCTCAATTGTGGGCTGATCCAACAAAAAATCCAAAATAATGACGAAAAAAGCGAAAAATGGCATTATTTTGGGCTCAAAAACTCCTAAAAATGACCTTTTAACCTTAAATAACGGCCTTCCCAGTAGCTTCACCACTCTAAGTAATTGCTGGACTACTAAACGCGGCTACGGGCTTCTAATGAAACTTGATGCCCGCTGAGCGTTACCTGTTTATCCCGTTTTGAAAGCTCAAAGTCACGAAAAAAGGTGTGAAAACATCTTACAAAAATAAAAAAAACATAGCAGGACAAGTCCTGACGTACAATTCAAAGAATTTTCATTGACTAAACAGAAAACTAGACCTAGAACGGACTATGAATGGATTGGAAAAATCATTTAGAAAAAAATCCTATCCAAAAAATCGAAAAAACAGTAAAAATCAAAGTGAAATTGCCGCATGTGAACAAAAAATCACTACCGATAAAGCGAATTTTTGTTCAAACACCATATTCTCACTCTACTTTAAAATTAGAGCGAAAAAATTTCACGCAGCAAAACCACTCCCTTTTTCGCTCCATTTCCTGTTTCGGCGTGACCAAAATCACTACTCCAATTTGACTTCAAAAATCATGAAAATGTGTGAACAGATCTTAAAAAAAAGACAGCGCCCCAATACAATTCAAATTCTTTGAATTGTAAAAAGACAGAGCACCAATACAATCCAATTCTTGGATTGTAAAAAACACGCACCACTCAAAAACCTCGAAATTGAAAACATTTTTTGAGGTGGAACTTACCTGACTTAAGGAACAAATTAATACTTAACTACTCGTAGCACTTAGATGAGTACTAAAACTTAGACTCTGTAGCCAGTGAATGCCTTTGAGTTTTACATATCATGTTTAGTACGCCGGGGGAGCAAGCACAGGGGAAGTGTAGATGGTATGTATAAAACCGTATATGACCTCAAAAACAGGGATGCAAAGTAATCAATTGATCTCAACCCTTGCGTCACTTGATTCGCTTGAATTTCAATATCATAATTTCTGTCCTCTTATTTTCATGTCATATACTGTTTTGTATACTACGACTTTTTGCATGCGCGCATTTTTGGGTCATATACGATTTTATAGACTACTGGGTGGTGCTACTGGTGGAATGAGGTGGAAGGGTGGAGTAGTGGGGTGGGTGGTAAATTTAGGTGGGTGGGGTGGAGGTGTTATTGTTAGGGGGAGGGGGCGGTTAAGTGGAGGGGGGTTTCAACCTATAAGAACCGCCCTTTACGCCATGAGTTTATGTCTCCTCAATAGTTTTGCGTTAGTAGTTTAATTAGAGACTAGTGGGCCTAATGGCTCTAGAGAACGGTACGATTTAATTGGTCACTAAAACTTCAAGGCAGAGAGTTTAGTTTCAAAGATTGAAGTTAGACTTGGAGAAGTGAATGCCTAATTTTTGGTCCTAAACTTAGTGTCCTATAATTTTTAATCTTTCAAACTATTAAATCGAATTTTTGCCACTTGAATCAAACTGCTATAAATAGTTGGCTGCTTCACTATCTGAGACGGGGACGTTTAGTTTATTTCAGCTCCTGTATTTTATAGGAAAATTTTTTCTCACCAATCCGCAAAATTATTCATTGAACTTCAATTTCAAATGAAATTCAACATTTTCTTCCCTTTGGTTCTCTAAATACGTTAGAACAAAACCTTAGTTCCCTCGAGCCTCATGCCCAGTGCTCGGGCGCAAGCGCCTTTGTGTCAGGGCACTAAGTCCCTCGGGCGACTAAAAATTTGTTCTATCATATATTTAATACCCTCCGAGCCTTACTTTTTTATCCCATTCTTGAGGACAAAAGTTCAAATAGTCAGACGAATAAAATGATCAGACAAAAGTTGGCTGGTACAAAAAATTGAACAAAAAAGGATAGCTGGACTAATGTAATTGGTACAAACTTGGTTTGAGAGCAGTTAAATATGAATCTGTCAACTTCTATAAATGATACTTCGGCAACTATATTGAATTTTAAAGATTTTTAAAAAGTTTTTTTATAATATTTAATTGTATTCAAGCTTGTCTTTCCAAGTCTGTAGACGTTGCTTGGTTTATTCGCGTGGTCAACATATTTAGACAACTCTGTCAACAATTGGTAAATGTTTAAGAACTCTCTCAATATAAAGTACAATCCGTATCATAAAGTTAAAACACTAGCGAATTTGTCAAAGGTCATATATTCATGATTAAAATATGCAGATATCTGAATATTGATGTTCGCATGTATGCCTGAAAATCCTCGAGCCGTCACTTACATCTCAATTTTATGAAATTCACTATATATCATGGTGCTACGGAAATATTTTCACATAACTTTTTTCTCGCACAAGTTTTCTCGAATACTGCTCACAAAAACCCCAGCTTTAGAGCCGCAAGTGTTGACAGGACACAAAGGAACAGTCAGAAATTTGTTCCCTAAAAGTAATCAGTTTGCAATATAATTTCAGAGTCCCCTTCTGGCAAGAAGTCGATCAAGGGCAGTCCTCGTAAGTCTGGTTCTCCTGTGTCCAACCTGGTGGCCACTCGATTCTTGTCCCAGTCGACGAGTAACATTAACGAGACTAACTGGCAGGAGGATCACAGAAGGAACAACCCAGGTGGGTCCGAATAATATTAGCCCTGATGGTTTGGGGTGGGAGCTAATCCCGAGCGGGTAGCCCTGAGTGATAAATGTATGGTTTTTAAAATAAACATTGTCAGTGTTGCGTTTCGGAGCCATGTACCTGTGATTTTTTGTCTGTATCGTGTTTGTCTTTGTTGTAATTGTTTTGTTTTCTTTTTGTGGTATTAGCCGATGGAAGTGGGACTGCAATCAACTCTGGATCTCTGCTCCAGTTACCCGGAGAGGAGGGAATGATGAGTGCCCAGAGTGAGAATGACCTCTCCAATTTGGACGAGTAAGTTCCTTCCCCATCCCCCACCCCCCCCCCCCCCACATCTCAGTGGGTCCATAATATTTGCAAACCCCAAACCCCTTGGTACATTAACTCTGTTCTTTGGCCTTTGTCTAACTGGGAATTTATTTTTTTTTTACTATTTTGGCTTTTCCTTAGTTTTAAATTCTTCATTCTTTCGCTTCATGTGCTGTTACAAGTTTTTTAATCACGGAAGTTGTAAAAGGCTTCACATAACGAGGGTGGGGTGTGGAGGGGATGTGATGTGCAAAAAACACCCTATAGCGGTTGGGTTCCAGATAGGACGCAGAATTGTTATTTCACTAGGGAGTGAAGAACTTAAGGAAATTCGTCAAAAAGCCATCGATGAAATATTTCAACAAGAACTTCGAGTGGTGGGTACTTGAACTTTTTGCTTTTAAAAGTGAGAGGCTATTCTCTTTGATGAAAATATACTTCTAAATCTAGAGTGACTTTTACTTTTCATTTAACAAGGCTATATTTAAGTTAAGAACTTATTCCTCAAAACAATTTTCCCAATAAAAATTGTCAACTCGAAGGGTTAGAAAGAAAATATATTTCTCCGTATGAATTGAATAATACATGCACATTCTTCTATAATATTGAATTACAGCACATAAAACAGATATTTATTGAAATTGAGACTTGGAGAGGGCAGATAACGAAATTTTACGATCTGCAAGCGTATTCTCCAGTGGCAACACCTGATGAAATTTGAGTTTTTTGCGCAAATAAATGAACTTTATTTTATATTAAAAAAGAAAATTTCTTTTATAATAGGGGTCCATGGATCTGCCGTTGTATTATACCGTCAGCCGTTTTGATGTATCATACTCAAGCGAGTGCACTAGAAGTCATTTAAACCAGGCAGAAAGCAGTTTTGAGAATAAATCTTAAGAGATCAAATTCTATATTCCCAAATTACCCATACGCAAAAGTCCAACACTCAAACTCGACTGAACGAATCATCTCCCCCATACTCAAAAGAGCTGCGGCACTATTACAATGATAAAAGCAAGGCGCTTCTTTTAAAAACTTGTGATATAGAATCACAAAAATTAATTCCAATAATTTTGGCAACTAAATGCTTTTGCAATTGTTTTTTTTACGTCTGTTTTAGACATGACGATAGAAAATGACAATAAAATACCGCATAGATGTGCATAAAATTATACTAAAGGCTTCAAGTTTCTCAAGATTCTCAGGTTTTAAAAACGATTAATATGAATTGTACACAGGTATGGTGGTGGTTGGCATCGGCATCGGTGAAATTCGTAAAGTCTCAACAAATAGACTTTCAAAGATATAAATAACATGCAACAAATCGGATTAATCAAAATACTTAACTTTGTAACTTCATGCGTTTAATTGTAATACATTTGACACAGTCTACTTTTAAACTTAATCCGCAATGGTAATTCTGTAATAGTCCAAAGAACATGATATGAACCTGTCACAACCAAACACAGGATACCCATAAAATTTACTACTTTTTGGCATCATGTTTTTTGAAAATGTTTTGTTAATCTACAAATCTTTATTATGGGGAGCGAGTGTTTTTGCATCATTGAGCACACAATTGACCTATCAGAAATTGATATTACTCTTAGTTCCAGTTTTTAAGCTGCAAATCTTCCATAACTCTCATTGATTTCAATTAGCCGTTGCTAACTGAAACCATGAAGTGTTTATAATGTTTTCATCGCTAGAACTTTTTCGAAAAACTAGATTGTGGATAATTTTTAAAACAGAGAAAAAAAGCTGATATTTTTGATCAAGTTGTTAACAAGTGTATGAAAACCAAGTTTTAGAAAAACTTATGACTTCAAACGGATATTCGGAATTGAACTTAAAAATTCGAGTTCACGAAAATAATTGCAGTATATCATCAAAAAGTAAATTAATTCTTCGACCAAGTTTGCAAAGTAACTAAAATTAATTGTTCTGACCCCTCTTGAGGGGGAGGAACTATATACTCAACTGGTTTTTTTTGTTCTGACAATTTTGACCGATCGATATATTCATCGCAAAGAGTTGTGAGTGGTATCATTAGAAAGTCCGTCCAGCGTAGAATATGGAAATAAAATTTTTTTTTGAGTTCCGTTTTTTACAGAAATAAATCGATGTTTCAAGTTTTGTTAATATTAGCCGGAAATCCGTTGTTTTTTTCAAATTTTCCGGATTTCTGTCTAAATTTTCTTCAATTTTGCAAAAATTTGTTAGTATTTACAGCGACAATGATGTTGGGTGTACTTTTCAGTATAACGGAGGCTTGCCTGTTGGTTTTATCCGAGTCTTTGGTTATCGTGTTTTAAAATTTTGTCTATATTAGACCAATTTGCTTTATTTTTATCCAACTTTTCCGGAATTTTCCGGAAGAACATACCGAAAAACAACTAACACAATCTTGTTAAACTACAAAAGGGAACTAATTCTACTTTAACTTCCATTGAGAGTAGTCGGGAATTAATTTTCTGCCGTTTTTTGCTAACTTTATTTTATGAAAATTAAAAAACAGCATCTATTTTTGCAGCAATAGCAAGGCTTGTTTTGGTTCAATCTTGGACTGTTACAACACAAATATAGTTCAGATTGTAATCATCATTCGATCTTTTATTTTTGAAATTTGACCGTTATATGTTAATTAAAGAACAGAACAATTCAAGTCAGACCTTACCGTTGATAGGTCCAATTGGTGTCCTTATCAGTTCCCAATGAATGTATCTGCTGTTTATTTGCTCGAAAAATAATGGTCGTTTTGACTTTTGAAAATGATTGATTTTGAGAAAAACATTGGCTTATTGATATTTGCCACTATTTTGCTTTTAATTTCGCCAACTTGTAGCTTAGTGTCAGTAAAGAAAGAATTCTTCTTCTTCCTCTTCTTTCTACTAAAAGTAATTAATCTCTTTTGCGCTTTTTTATGTTAATATCTGGTTTTCTGGCGTTGATACTACTAGCTTTCACAATTTGTTTTTGATTTTTAGGCATTGGCTGTTCTTTACGTTTTCGCGTTTTGTCACTCTATTGACAATTCACATATTAAGTTTTTCGCGCTCAAAATATGACACAGTTGAACATATAAAGTCTCTTAAGGCATTGATAATGATGATTTAATGTCTTCGACACCCCGTTCTCGGAGAATTTAATTGAATTTTTCTTATTTGTCTTTAACTGTAAATTTTACTTTTTCTTTTCAGTCAACTGAAATTTACTGGACAATCACAGTTCTCATTGACCTGTTATGGAGGAATAAAGGAGCCAATATTCTGATTTGAGCAGATAGCTGGTGGTTTTCATGACTTTGAAAACAATTGTTTTCAAAAAATAAAGAAAACTTTGCATTTTTGTTCTTCTTTGTCAGTTTAACACCTAGTCTCGGTAATGACATGCCACATATGGCATTATTGTCCTCTAGGGAAAGTGCAAGTGTACAAAGTTTAATGTTTTCAAAAAAATCATTTGGAATTTACTCGCTTTGACATGGGTTTCTAGTAAACTAACTTTTGATTTTTGTCTATATTTGACGTTCTTTTTGTAGACGTAAGCAACAGTCTGAAAAAAAAGGTCTCAATTGCCTCCTTCGGACGACCAAACGAACCTATTTTAATTTTTTTTTGTAATAAATGGCTTTCAAGACTTTTTTCTTGAAAATTACAAAATTTTTTACTTAATTTTGCTGTTTCTCTCTTTTTTTTTTGTCTACAATTTTCCAATTCTCTTTAATGAGAGGTTGCATTCCACATTTTTGGCGTTCTCGTAAGGCTCAATTTAACATAATTTTTGGGGCAAAATGTGACTTTACGGCTTCGACACCTTTTTCGCGCAGGTTTTAAATGAATCTTTGTTTAAACTTCTCTATTTCTTGTTCTTTTTGTAACCGCATAAAAAATGATTAATAACACGTCTTAATGCCCTCCTATATAGACGTATGTGATCATAGACATGTTGGATGTTTTCAACTGCTGTCTATTGGTTTTCATTACTTAGAAATTATTATTTTTTTAAATATTAGCCAATTTTTATAGCTTTTTTGTTCTTTTGTCTATTTGTTACCGAGCCTTATTAAGGTGTGTTTCCTTATCTTTTCTCTTATAGTACAAGTTTTTTTGTTTAGTTTATCTGACGCTATTTTGACTTGTTAATAAGTTTTTTTTTCAAAAAAATGGACACATAATATTGGAGGTAATTAAAATTTGCTGTTATTGTTGTTTGAATATGTTGTTCGTCTTGTTTTGTTTTCTTAATAATGTCTGATTTCATCAGTCTAATGCGGCATTTTCTTACTCCACCGATTTATTTGCATTGCAGGTGATTTTTTGTTCATACACATTTCTTTTTGAAAAATACTGTTACACATTTGTTAGACATTGATGCCAAAAATGAGGATGAGTGGGATCGGAACTTCATGTGCAAACGCGCATTACCGAGCCTCTTTTTTATTGTTTTAAAATTGACGCATCCGTTTCTAACAAAATGCCATATATCTTCCAATTTCACAAACAACTTAAAAAATCTAATTTTGAAGAAATGATATTGCTAATTTGGGTAAAGTTTTTTGCCATTTCATCTCGTAGGAATCGCACGATCAGTTGTATCAACACATTTAAAAAGACAATTACTGTAGCAACTAAATTTCAAAAAGTTTTGCTGTCGTGCATGTTTAAACTTGTCTATCAGGTTTTGCTCATTAAAATTTTTTATTTTTTGTCCACATAATATTGACTCATGTTTTGAATCGCTCACCTCTTCTAATATCAACATGCAATTGTTGCATTAAGATGGTTGTAATTTGGTAAGTTTTATTTAAAAGAAACTTGCTGAATATTGCCAACAGAAACAAAAGGACTAGACCGTTCATGCTACGCTTTAATATCATACTCAAGTTGACTGGTAATGTTCTACAACCAGTGTTTCTAGTTTTACATTCTTCCAAACCCAATTCTTCTTCAAGGTTCGTGTGATTATAATTTTTTGTTTGAAAATTTATGAAGACGGCAATTTTTAAGAATTTTATGAGAAACTTATTCTTGCCTTCTATTTTTATTTAGTTGCGTTATTTTAAAGTGAAAGCATTGATTTCAGTCTTCTTGTTTTCTCTATTGCGCGTTATGCATTTCATTCCATCAAACAAATAAAGTTTTGAAACTAGTTTTGAACATTGAGTGATTATGCTGTCTGAACGGACCGCTGTTAATGTTAATGTTAATGTTAATGTTAATGTTAATGTGTTAATGTATTCCCTCCCCAGTGCCCAGGTTTAGGTCCAGGCCCAAATTGAGCTATGATCAGACTATACAGACTGAAATGACCTCTGATCAGACTTTCCAGACCGAAGTTACCTCTGATCAGACCATCCAGACCAAAATGATCTCTGATCAGACTTTCCAGACACAAATGTCCTCTGATCAGACCCAACCCAGACCACTGTCCAGACTATAGTGCGCTTATGATCAGACCCAAATTCAGACCATTGCCCAGACCTTAATCAGTCTATGATCAGACTCAAGTGCGCTCAAAATAGTCTGATCAGAGAAAGATTTTAATTATAAACAAATCTCTTAATTATGCTATAATATATTCATTTCATAAAAACTGGTGTTAAAGACTGTGATCAGACCTTCCAGACCGAATTGACCTGTGATCAGACCGAACCCAGACCATGGTTCAGACTATAAAGACTATGATCAGACCGTCCAGACTGAATTGACCTCTGATCAGACCGAACCCAGACCATGGTCCAGACTGATCAGACCGTCCAGACCGAATTGACCTCTGATCAGACCGAAATCAGACCATGGTCCAGACTATTGTGCGCTCGAACCGCTTTCCAGACCCTGTAATTTCGGTCTGGGAACACAGGGGTGTGCGCTCGATTGGGTCTGATCATAGCTCAATTTGGGTCTGGACCAAAACCTGGGTGATAATCTTCAATTCTGCAGCTCTGTTATTAAAGCAAGATTTTAGGAATCAGTATTGCAGTTATGTGCAGATAACCATTACCTATAGCCAGACTTATATTATTGTTTGTGAGTTTCTAGTTTTAATCAATAGTCACTTTTTTTATAAAGGTCTACAAATTACAGGTACACTTTGGCTCTAATAGATCACTTTATGTTCAATATTGTGGTTATAATTGATCAATTTGATGTCAGAAACTCGTAAAAATCTTCCTTGATATCAGATTTATAAGTTAAGCAGGAAGAAACTGAAACTTTGAGACCTGCTGTTTCTAAATAGAAAAGCTCCATTAAAGTGTGCAATTAGATTGTTATATTTAGTTATCATTATCAGAATTGGTTTGGTCTGAAAATAATCAGCAGACATATGATAATGATATCTCATTAAATTTTGATAAAACTAATGCATTCTCATTTATTCATTTCACCTTGATGTTTTAATTTTTTGAAATTGATGTTGAATGTTAAATCACCATTAATAAATATCCCCCATCGTAAACTATTTCTAACCAGTAAATGTAAAAAATTTTTGCTCAAAGCAATAGACTATTTTTTCCAATTGTTTCGAAAAAAAATCATCATTGCGTAGTTTTGCTGTCTTCGCTTCACTTAATTTTGAAAGTTAAAGTTGAGGTTTGAATCTTTCTAGCAATCGTAGAAAGATCACATATGCCATATCAAGCAAAACTAAGTTTCCAAAAGTGTAACTTAGTTCCAAATTATTGTCAGTTTTTTTGGATAACAACGAGGCTCGGTAATGGATGTCCGCACATAATGTCCCGACACTACTTGTCCACAAGTTTGGTTTAATTGTCTACCAAATCAGGAATATATAGAATACTTTCAAAAAATCTCACATATAAAATAAAAAATTGCTTCTCACTCAAATCACTTAGTGACGTAACGAGCGCCACATAGGTAAGTCGATGATACTGCCGTTATTAAGATTACGAGATCAGACAAAAAAAAATTACAACAAACCTTTAGATCCAAAACTCAAAAAAACTAAACAAAACAAACAAGTTTAGTCATCACTTGAAAAAACACGGGACCAGTCCGTGATGATACTCGATAACAGAAAGACAAAAAAACCGAAAATACAAAGTTTAGAAAAGACGTAAAAGTTTTCTTGAAAACAAATAATTTGAAATAATGAGCACCATTAGGTATCGATCGAGAGTTTTGTTTCTATTCATTCACATCCTAGTATATTTATTTTGATACCTGCTGTAATCCAGAAAAGGTACATCTACGAAAATAAACAAAAATTTCCGACCAGAAGTCCATTAAATTTTGCAAGAAAACGGCGTCGAAGCCGTTAACTTTTACTATAATCGGTAAAGGTGAGATAAAATCAACTGCGTCTTTTTGAAGACCAATAATGGGAAATGTAGTAACAAAAAAGAGTAACAAAAAAGAACAACGAACAAATAGATCCAAAAGTCTGATATTTTTTGAAAAAAACAACATAATAACACAGTCAAGATAGTGTCAAAGAAAACCTAAATTACCGAAATTAATTTATTCGTCACTAGAATAAACACGGGATCAGTCATTGATATTCGATAACTGCAAGACAAAAAATAACAGAGAAGACGAAGTTTAAAAAAGACTTTTGAGTTTTCTTGAAAACAAATAATGAACGCCACAAGGTATCAATCGAGAGTTTTAAAGAATTTTCTGTTCATTTACAACCTAATGTGATTATTTTGATACCTGTTGTGATCCAGAAAATGTCGTACCTCTACAAAAACAAACGACATTTTCAGACCAAAAATCCATTATATTTTGCAAGAAAACGGCGTCGAAGCCGTTGAAACCCTATTGTAATGATTAAAAGTGAGATAAAATCAACTGCGATTTCTCTGAAGACCAATAATCAGATATGTATAAAAAATGTGTATAAAAAGAAGAACAAAATTGGAAACGTTAAATTATACATATTAAGTTTGAAAAACAATTAACCTCTAAGGCATGAAAACATTAGCTAGCAAGTAAAATCAATAAGCACGTTTTTTAATTTATCAGTATTTGAGATTTTGCAATGTTCATAATGTGTCAGAAGTCTCCAAAAAACGATAAATAGACACAAATCTAAAATTATATAAATATTTTGCGAAAAACCGGTATCTATGCCGCTAAGATAATAAGCAATGCTCTAAAAACCTCAGATTGTCCAATTGTGCCTTTCCTCAAAACCAAGAGTTTGATATCTGACCTATAGTTAAAGATATTATTTAACTAGTAGAAAAAACAACAGCATAAAACAAAGTTATTACAAATTATCTGCATACTTTTTGAAAAGACCTTCTTTAAAGATTTGATTTCGAAGGCATGAAAAACTTCAGACAATAACTGATATCAGAACATAGGTTCTTCTGTTCATCCATATAAATTTGGAAAGAACTAAAATAAACAAAATTTGCTAAAGGAAACCATAATAACGAGTAACACCTTCAAAAAAAAATCATTAAAATTCTGCTACAACATAGACTCAAAGCAATTGAAACCATAATCTATTCACTGACAGCTTGTTGTGTTCATTTTTGCTTTTTGCTTTCTATTTAACTGTCAGCAATGTGATATCTGAAATGAAATGTCAAAAATATGACTAGAGAAGAGGTAAAACCTCAATGAATTGAAGAAATCGCAAAATCAAATATTGTTTCTGAAAACTGAGATTATGGAAACAGAAAAATCACTGCTTAAAACGTACCACCGCAATAAACGTAATAGCTATATTGCTAAGAACACGCTGCGACCTGTTTCTGCGGACCTCCAGCCAGTACTTGGCCAAGAAAGAGAACAAGGTCGCAAAGCTCAACCATCCATCTTTTACTTCAAAAATATTTTTTTTTCAAAGTGAAAAGGACAATCAGGTGTCTACTAAAGAACTAGATAGATTTCATTGACATTCATTTTGAGGCCTTGATTTTTACTGTTTCAATGAAGGCGAAAATGAATCAAAGAAAAACGCCGAAGGAATCTCAATCAGGCCAAAACCAGCCGTGATATTGCCGCTTGACAATAAGGAACACAAAAATTTCCCGATCAATATGGATATTGATATTTTTCCAATGAAAATTCAATATATCAAAAACAATTGTTGAGTTGTGCAGAACTATTGAAATCTTTTAGCGCAAAACTGGCAGAATTTTTTTTTCAATAACACTCTCCAAGGATCCACGAGGAAATATAGCCATCTTTGGGGTAGAAAAAAACTATATCATCGTTTTTGGGAATGTTAATTCTGTAAACGTAAACAGAGTTGACAAAAGAGGCCTATTTCCTGCCATTTTGAATGAAAAAAAAATACTGAAAAATGAATGATTTAACAAAAATTTTAGCTAAAAAGTTGGATCAAACAGATCGACAAGATTTTTTGTCATGAGAGGTAAAACCAAAAACACCAGCATAACTGATTTTAAAGCAATTTTTTTCTAGCAAAATTTGCAAAAATTGCGTACAAATACGGAAAATGTAAATGATACGAACGAAAATCAGTCAAAAGGTTAGCAAAAAGCTAAACCTCGTTAACTCCGTGGAAAAAAATCAATTCAAAAATTATTTCGCTTCTTATATTCACTGCTGGGAGGTCTTTCTAATGAAACCACTCACAATCCAGTACAATGATTTTATCGATCGGTCAAAATTGTCTGAAGAAAAACGAAAGAATTTATTCATCCAGCAGAAACGCACAAATTTATATTATTTACCTCATTAAAATAAATAAGTAAAAGAAATTGTGTTGGACCCTACTGCAACTGGTGAGAGCGGACAACCAGGCCAACAGCCCTACACAAGGTCCACACGATTGTGCAGCTGGTATATCGCGCTCAATTGTAATAAAAAGCCGTGGAGTAAACAAAAACTCCAGAAACTCATGTTTTGCTACCTGATAGGACCACTTTTGTTTTTGCTGTCATGGACCAGAAAACGGTCATATCTCAAAAAGTAAAATTGCTACAGGCTGATATTTGGAGGGGAAAACCCCAAGTGAAAAAATAGCTTGTGCCTCCGGCTGCCGGAGCAGAAGGGACAGCAGCCCTAATAAACCCATCTATTTGAACACCAGATTGAATAAATCAGTATCTCCATTGAAAAAGTGCTTTCTAAATGAATGTAAAAAAGTCAAAATCCGACAAGATGCGATATCAATGACATTCAGTGGCAAAACTCCTGCTCTCTCCAAAGCATTAAAAATAATAGACCTGTATAAAATTGAATACTTCCGGATTTCTCTCTTGCATGAAGGACCTTTAACAGCCGTAGTCCTGATTTTCTGTTTAAACGAATAGAATGATCAAACTTAGTGTATGTAATCAGATATGCTTTGCTATTATGACTATTTAAAGAAATCAAAACAAATTTAGCAGTTCATATGTGTAAATCTTATAAACCGTTTTTCTTAAAAAGGTCTCAGCATTCAAGTTTTTTCTTCTGAAGTATAAAAATAACAGAGTTTCTATCTGTAAGGTAATTGTCCCACTCAAACTGCAGCCCACGTAGACTAGCAGACGATACTGAATGATGGACTTAATGTTAGAATTGTCAAAAGGCAAAATTTCCTTTCGTAGTACACAGTGGCCCAGTTTTCAGATAACGCATCATTGTGTACTTAATTGTTTCATATTATATTCAATATGGGTTTGGAAAGATATCTCGCACTCCAACACAACTCCTATATACTTGCTTGACAATACTAATTGCACTGGACTACAATGTTTACTAAGGTTAATAGAACTGGAAGCAGGGTTACCGACATTTAACACTACAGTTTTGTAAAAAAATAATTTATTTGATGTTAGACAATCGCTAACAGATTGCAAGTCGGCATAGATATCATCTAATGAAGTATCCATTGCAGACAAAATAGCATCATCTGCAAATATACTCACTTCAATATTTTTACAGACACGTTGGAGATCATTTTTATGGTTAAGGAAAAGAATGTGACATAGGGCAGACCCCTCTAGCACACCGCAGCTTACCTTTTTAATTGACATTTTAAAAACTTCAAATTCTATATGCTGCAATTGGTTATATAAAAGAATGGAAGTCCATTTTAGCGACTGACCGCGTATTCCATAGCACGAATTTTCTTAAATCAGGATACTATGGGCCTTTTTGAGATGTAAAAAAATTAACTTTTTTTGATCTTCCATGTTTGAGCATTTAATTCTGCCGATTAATTTTCCTAGGTCAGCTTTGCTGAGTTATCAATACATCTATTCTTTTTTCCGCAACCCAAAAAATTAACTGTGGAATAGATTCAAAACTTAGTAGTAAACTTTTTTGCACATGACTCTTTCAAAAGTTTAACTCCACACAACAGGAAGTGATATTGGCCAATAGTCATTTTCATCAGTCCTTGAACTCGACTTATGAAGCGGTGCAACTTTAGCTTTACGCAGCTGATTTTGAAGCCAGGCTTTTTGAAAAGAAATTTCAACGGTTTCAAGTAGATACGACGTAGTTATGTACTCAGTCACTTTCACTAGTACATTGCTCAAGTTGTCAATACCACAAGAGAAATTATCATCAAGCTGCAGTATAGTTTGCTTCATTTTTGATCCGTCAGTTGGATATAGATAAAAAGCAAATGCTTGATCACTAGGCATTGTGGGTAAAATTTTTAATCTTTAAGATCACAGCGGATTTTCTCTCCAATGGTGCTAAAAAAACTCATGTAATTGTTCGCAAGGTCCGTGCTGGGAAAACTATTTTTATCACTTGCGCAAGACGGCAGAACTGGCAGAGTAAGATTTTTAGTAGAGCGGCCTATAGTATTATTTAACAACTTATAGCTACGCCTTGAGTCTCCGACACAATTGACAAGTTTTTTTTACTATAGAAGTCCTTTTTAGCTGTAGCATAGAACTTTTCAAACTTTAGTCGGACTTGGCAGAAATTTGCCCGTTTCTGATTTTTTGATTTGCCTCCACACCACTCCCATTTAAATTGTTTTCTTGGCACGCAGGTTTTTTAGGGTATTCTTGAACCACTTTGTTTTTTTGATGTTCCTATTGTGAAGTGACGTCTTTCATTTCCCAAATCCTAATGTTATCAAGTTTGTGACTCAAGCAATTTAAATAACAAAAATTTGAACAAATACTCCTTTGAGTATATAATTACTCCCCCACTGAAATTAGTCGGAACAACAATTTTTTGTGAATTTTAATTTAGCAAACGGTCCATAAGAAATGACCCGCTTGATGATCAGGAAAATAGGATTAATGATTTTCTATGCTAAGTTTCCATGTTTGGCCCATTTAGTGGATAATAAGTTTCCATGTGAGGTCGGTTCTTTGAGTAATAATTGTTTATGGCCCGCTTTGTTGTTAGTAATTTGTTCTGCTAAATTTTTCGGAAAAAATACTAAAGTTTTTTTTCAATAACTTAAGACATTTTAGTGCTATCTGTTTATGTTCCAATCCTCGTTCCCGTTCTTGCTGGGTACCGATACGGTGGATTAGCAAAAAAAATCAATTCTTAGAGTGTTGTTTCCAAGCACAGGGTAAGGGCTAAAAGCTGGGCCAGACAAAACTAGTTCAAAGCAAAATAAAGCAAAGCAGAAAAAAATGGCTACAAGATTGTCTGAATTTTTTTTTCAATTTGTTTTTAAAAATTCGTTTTTGAGAGTTTCCAGTTTTTCTGGCGGCCCTCTCTTCCCCCCATTTTGTCCACTGTGAGAGCACTTGGAGCAAATAGACATTTCGAGTTCTTCAGCAGTCCACAAAGAAGATTATGTTTTTCTGTATCTTTAAACGAAATTGAAAGTGCCCGTCCAACTTTTGATGTGGTCTCGAAGGTTTTGACAAAAAAAACACAACTTGTTGAGTTCCATGGTTTACCGAAATTTGAGTCTTTCAAAATTACTCATTGACAATTTTATGTCCAGACTTGTTTGAGTAATCAACTAAAAATCACAATTTGAAAGGCGTGTGTAACCCAAAAATTGATTTTTTTTTTACTTTTTCTTGAAAACTGAGTCCAATGGAAACTTTGTGTTGGTCTGGTTACAATGTTGACCAAAGCACCATGTGATTTTTTTGTTTTGTTAGTTTACAACCTGCAAATCGTTTTTTAATATGATTTGCTACATTACAGTACAACCAAGGACAATTTTTATGATCTATTTGTTTATGAAATCTTTCTAACCATAAAACGGTTCATAAACTTTTTAGTGGCGTTCCATAGTCAGTAATGAAACATAAAAGAAAAAGATTTAGAAATTAGACAATTCTTGCAGAGAAATGGTGTTTTGAAGATGCAACTATCTTTTTTTCATCTGTAGTTTGAAGTCAAACTAAAAATTTTTGATGATCGCTGTATGGTTGGTAAGTTTTCATGATGACATCTATTTATGGCTTTTTATCATTGGTAAGTTTCTTTTATGCTGGTCAACCCGTGAGGTTGCACACAACTACGTGTTTACCCTGGATAATCCCAAAATAACAATCCGGTGAAACAAAACTTGTTAGGTATTGATGACAGGCAAGGTATTAGTCTTGACAAACTGAAACACTTTTTCAAGAATTTGAACGACAAAGAATTATTCATGAATATTGATAAGATCTTGCTACGATAAATTTCTCCAGATCTTGTTTACCTTGACAAATATATTCTTAGTTACCAATGAGACCAAAAAAACCCTATATGCATTTTCAGAAAAAGTCAAAAATCGGCACTGATTGCACGCCGAGTCGCCAAATCTGGAGGTCGTTCCGGCAGCTGGCGCAAAACTTGGAGTCGCAGTTTCCGCAAAAACATTCTGGGACTGGACGACCCGGATGACCCAGAGGCGGCCAGACTACGGAAGTACCGGACACGAAGGAAGAAATACGGAGGCAAACACTTCATCATTGCATTGTACAATTGCGGAAAAGTTAGTTTAATTATCATGTTTATAGCTTTTTCAAATTAATTCTTTCAAAAGTCGTCTATAAATCTCTAAAAAATGCGTTGCTATCAACTATTTAAAACGTTTCTGCATAATTAAAAAAATTGCTCACATCGTCCCTCTGTTTTCTGCTGGTTATAAACTATTGTATGAATCACTTTATCTCTGTACCCAAACGACTTTTTGCGATATGGAAGATTTCAGACTATTTAGAGCTCTCAAAATTACAAAAATCAAGTTTCAAATTTCAAACATAAAGCAGAAAAAGTTATCTTTTCCTAGAATTTTTATTTTTCAGGTCACAAAATTTTCAAAATTTGCTTTTTGATTCAAAATACTCTTGCTTAATTGAGTGAAACGGCAGAAAACTAAAATTTACTGATCACCATGGATTACAAACGCTACCAAATAAAAGCCTTAAATGAAAGCTTTCAACAATCCTCTACATGTGAATCACAATTAGAAGCAGACTTCAAAAACTGTCAGAAACAAAAATAAATTAGAAAACTTTTTAAGTTTTGCCACAAATCGCGGTTCTAAATAATTTCAAACTATTTTTTTTACAAAATCTAGCTGGAAACACATCTGAAAACCCTTAAAAAACAATTAGGCTGTAACAACCTCAAAAAATTTAGATGGCAAAAAACACCTTTGCAAGATCTTGAAAAACGATTCGGCTGATTATGCTCATGAAACATCAAAACTGACAAAATATTTCGAAAAATCTCAAAAACTTCATTTCAATTATACTGTCAATTTTAAGTTAAATTGCCTCACGATCTCAAGATATTCATATATTGTTTTTCAAAAAAAATCAAGAATTAAATCAAGAAAAGCGTTAACGAACCATTAATAAGGATCAAACGCCAAAAAATTTCAAACGTGATTATTTTCGGTATCGGTATTTGTACTTGTGTGTTTATGTTTGTGTATGTGTGTGCGCTTAAGGGGGTGTATATGCATGTACTTGTGGTATTTGTGTGTAGGAGCAGGAGAGGAGGTGTAAGAAGAGAGTTAGTGTGAGGGTATTAGTTCCTTTAAAGTTTGCAAACAAATAGATACAGAGTGCAAAAACTGTAGCAAATTAAGAAAAATTTAAAAAATTACCTAGATTTGCTAAAATGCCCTTGCTTTTAAAATGTCTACTACTGGAACAGTGTATTCTGAAACCTCTGTGGTAGAACGTCTGCCAGATTTAAAACATATATTGTTCCCTTATGCACCTCCAGATGGACAAAATATTTCGACGGCAGTCAAAAAGTTCATTTCAAACTTAATTTTCATTTTATAATCAGCACTACAATTGTCTCCAAATTCTATAGCTGGTTTTTCCCCTACAAACAATCAAGACTTAAACGTACGGTAACGAACCTGGAGTAAAGATCAGGTGCTAAAAGCAAAATTTTAAATTCTGGGCTCTGATAGGGTTGGTTCCTCTAAAGGTTAGACACAATTAGAGGCAGTGTGCAAAAACTGTCAGAAACCATGACAAAATTAGAAGAAACAAATAATAATCGCTACAAACTGCGGCTTTAATTGAATCCGAGACCTAAAATGTGAGTTTTTAAATCTCACTGACGACACATCTATAAGGTTTTAAATATTTGATAAACCGATAATGCCTATGGAATATCAAATTGGATAGTTTTTTGAAAAATTTCAAAAATTCACGTTTCGATGTTGAGTGTCAAAGTTATATTCACCGTCATAATTGCCCCAAAGGTTCCACATCAATGTTTTTCTAGAGAAAAAGTACAAAAATCAAAATTGGTTCTTTTTCAAGTGTAAAAGGTGTAAAACCACTCTTTCGGAAGTCAATTCATTTCGGTATATAAGCAATAACGTGTTATTAGAACAAAGCAACGTATAAGCATTATAATATCAAGACGTACAAACATACAACCTAAGCATTAACGATCAATGCAACAAGTGAAAACTTAGACGGCAAGGTTTTTTCGATGCTCTTTTACTGGTTTTTTGTCTGATGTCATTGACGTCAAAATCAGTTCGTATTCAATCGGCAAGTGTCTAGAAAACCTAAAAATATTAAGCCGAAAACCAGCTTAATCGATACATATAGTGGTTACATTTACATAAAATTAGGTTAAATGGACTTTTTCGGAACTTTCTATGTATATTAGAACGTTTTACACGCATTTAAATTCAAATCTAAATTCTCAATTCTAATTGGTTAATATTCTTTCATTTACTTCGTAACATCCTCCGGCCCGGAAGAAGATGTTGGGAAAACTGGTACAAGTTTTACAAGCGGGCGGACGAGTGAACCGGTCGACGTACGTAAAACGGCGGAGCGCGCGACGCCATCGGAGCCGTAACTGAGTTCCACAATCCGAGCGGTTGGGTAGTAACCCCTAGGGTTGGTTTCCTCAACTATCCAAACCAAGTCACCGGTCTTAAGGTGTTGCTCGGCAGGCGTCTGCCACTTAGAGCGTCGGTTCAGCGTCGGTACGTACTCTCTGATCCAACGGGACCAGATCGCATTAGCGTACGACTGCGCACGGGCGTAGCGTTTACGATGGTCAAGCTCATTATTGCCGACAACAGACGGAATACCGGTAGAGTATTCTCCTAGAAGAAAGTGGTTGGGCGTTAAAGCGTTGAAATCGCACGGATCAGCGCTTACTGGTGTTAAAGGACGCGAATTGAGAGCATTCTCCACGAGACAAAAGGTAGTATGCAGTACCTCATCCGTGAGGCGACGCGTGCCAAGAATAGTATACAACACGCGCTTGAAGCTGCGTACCAACCTCTCCCAGATACCACCTTGATGTGGTGCGCTGGGTGGATTTAATCTCCATTTTATACCTTTGTGAGCGAGCTCAGCTGCAATGTTGACAACGTTCCACTTTTCAATACTTTCTCGGAGTTCTTTCTCCGCTCCAATAAAGTTAGTGCCATTGTCCGACCAAATCATGGCAGGTGTACCCCTACGTGACACAAACCGCTCAACTCCCATAACACAAGAACTGGTGTCCATGGATGTAACTATCTCGACATGGACAGCGCGAGTAGTGAGACAGGTGAAGAGGAAGCCCCACCTTTTCTCAGTAGTACGGCGGACAGTAACATAGAATGGCCCAAAGTAGTCAACGCCAGTGTTCCTGAAGGGAGGAGACTGGTAAGCAAGTCTCTCCTTAGGTAAGTCAGACATGATTGGTTGCATAGTTACAGCTTGGAATTCTCGGCATCTCAGGCAGTGTGCTTTGATGGAACGCAAGGATGATCTTAGTTTCAGTACTGTGTAGTGTTCCTGCGCAATTGATCTTAGGTATTCAACGCCTTGATGATAATGCTTTAGGTGAGTGTGTTCAAGAAACAGTTTTACAAACGGATGACGTGCGTCTAAAATGATTGGATACTTTACGTTAAACCCAACTTCAATTAACCGCTTGATGCGGCCCGAGGAACGGATTAGCCCATTTGGACTAATAAACGGTGAATGTGGAGCAATTCGGCTACTCCGTTTAACGAATTTATTGTCCAGAAGATCTTTTCTTTCGGCTTCAAAAGACTCTCCTTGCACCAAGTACTGTAGATGACGCTCGGCTTCGTCAAGCTCAGTAGGGTCGGTAATGCTACCATCAAGGTTACGGTAGCCGGCATGTTTTGGCAAAAGCCGGAGAACGTATGCGGCAATGCGCAAGTACTTTTGATAAGAACTAAACTTATCAAATGGGAATAACGACGGAACGGGAGTTGTCTGTTTTTAACAGATGTAGCAAGAGAAACAGTGTTTTCTATAATGACTGCTCGGTTGACGCCAAGTTTGATGTTATTAATGACATCTTTGTTCGGCACGAAAGGGAAACTTGAGTTAGTTAAGAAATGTGGACCATTGACCCAACTGCTTAGTTGCAAAACCTCAGCGGACATTCCACGCGTGCCAGCGTCAGCTGGATTATCCTTAGTTGCGACGTGGTTCCATTGGTCAACGCTGGTATACTCCAAAATTTCACAAACGCGGTTTGCAACAAAGATTGGTTGCTTTTCATTAGAGTTAATCCATTGAAGAACCGTCGTGCTATCTGTCCACATGAATACTTGGTTAACAGTTACGGTAAGTGCTTGTGTAATTTCCCTTTTCAGTCGAGCGGCAAGTAGAGCTGCTTGTAGCTCGAGTTTTGGGACAGTCATTATTTTCATTGGCGCCACGCGCGCTTTCCCTAAAACAAACGCAAGCTCTGTTTTTTCTTCGCCCGTAGGTGTTTTTACACGGGCTCGCAGGAATGCGACCGCACTGAAAATATCCTGCGAACTGTCACCGAACATATGCAACTCTATATTATCAAAGGGTCCACTAAAATAACTTCGGGGAATTTTGATGTTTTCAAGCTTTGGTAAGTCCGCACTCCAAACCAAAAATCTTTGAACAATGTCCTGTGGGAGCTCGTCATCCCATTGTTGTCCTGTGACACGCCAGATGTCTTTTAAGAGCAGTCGCGCACCGACGGTAAACGGTGCGACAAGACCAATGGGGTCAAAGACTTTCGAGACAAGACTTAGGACCAAGCGTTGCGTGAGGGACTTGGTGATAGCGCAGCTTGTACCCCTACTCACAACTAAAGTGTCATTAGTGTGATCCCACTTTAACCCTAGCACATGCGATGAATCCTCCTGACATGAAACAATAACCTTGGGCTCAGTAGATTGAGGCGAACCATCAATTCGATCAGCCAGATTTTGCACATTGCTTACAAACTTTGTAAGCTTGAACCCACCGAGATGGAGAAGATGTACCAATTCCTTCGATCTATTGATGGCTTTCTCAGGAGACTCCACTGAGTCAAGGTAATCGTCCATGTAGAAGTTTTCAAGGACGGCTTTTGCAGCTTCGGGGTAAAACTTGGCATTGTCTCTCGCAGTGCGTTGTAATGCATAGTTGGCGCATGTGGGCGAGTCTTTAGCCCCGAATATATGGCGCGTATATTGATACACTACAACGTTAGTTGTGGGGTCCTCCCGCCACAGAAAGCGAAGTGATGGTTGATCTGATGGTAATACACCAACCTGTAGAAACATTCCCTCGATGTCGGCAGAGACGGCATATGGATGTTGTCGGAAGCGAAGAAGTACGTAAATAAGGTTTTGGAGCAGACCAGGGCCAGTGAGCAAAGATTTATTCAGTGAGGCGCCATGAAATTTTGCTGCTCCATTGAGCACCCTACGCACCTTACCCGGTTTGTTCGGGTTTAAAACCAGATGGTGGGGTAGGTACCACTCTTTACCGGACCGCTTCTCAACCTTGTGAGCGTCCGGAACCTCAATTACATACCCCTTGTTTAGGTCTTCCTTGATGGTACTAGTATACTTCTCTCTAAGGTCTTCATCCTTAGCCAATCGTTTTTCGAGAGATTTTAGTTGCACAAGGGATGAGAAGTAATTATTTGGGAGCTTGGTGTTATCTGCTGCCCACAGCATTCCGACATCGTATCTCAGGCCATTGTGTATGGTGGTACTCTCAAGGATTTCGTGAGCCCTTGCGTCTGCTGCAGATCTTGAGTCGACCTGCTTGTTTGCCCCGAATGATTCAATGTCGTACCATGACTTTACTTGAATTGCTAACTCATTGTCTTGTTCGATATTCACTTTAAAGCACGTTGAGGTTAAACACGAACTTGATGGTAACGGACCGCTTAAAACCCAACCTATGGGCAAGCGTACGGCAACGGGTGAACGCTTCTCATCGGCAGAGAAGTATTCTAACGGGCGGATGGCATGATAGACATCTTGTCCGAGTATCATCTCAATGTCTTTATAGGAATATGTTACGGGATCAAGGACTGCTAAGTGTGGGTAAGTCTCTTGCAGGGCCTGTACATTAATTATATCTGAGCCGACGTTCAGACTCTCTTTAACGAAAGGGTTGACGGTGAATGGTTCGAAATCTTGTTGTTCTCTTGGTTTCACAGTAACTTCAACAACCCTAGTATCAACTACTTCTTCGGTATTAATACCCTTGACAGTTAGCTTTAGTGCTTTACCGTGCAAACCGAGTCTATCTGCGAGACTACCGGCCACCCAAGAGTTACTGCAGGCGGTATCACACAAGACTAAAGCCTTGGTATCTAAACCGGACGAATTGACCAACTGCAATTCAGTCACCTGAAGGAGCCACTTAACATCAGTAACAGATGACATTGTTGTGGTCTTATTAGGCTGGAGTTGTCTAGAAGTTGCTTTACTTTGACCTGTGTTGCCAGAAGGTTGAATGGTATTGGAATTTGTCGACTGTTTTGTTGGGAAAACCCTATCTGCTCCATGCAATAGTGAGTTATGCGAACTATTACACCCTTCTGCTCGGCACTTTCTTGGTTGAGGGCACTGGCGGAATGTGTGCTTGTCCCGTAAGCACGAAAAGCAAAGTTTGTTATCCGCCACCAACTTAGCTCTCTGGGTTGGAGTCTGTTCCTTGAAAACTCGACAATCCCATAGCCGGTGGTTACCTTTGCATACAATGCATCGAAAGTAAGTATTTGTGGAAGCAGATGGCATTTGCTTCTTTGTTTCCCTTTGTTGCGAATTTGATGCAAACACTTTTGAGGCTGTTTTGGTCTTGGTTACTGAAGTGATGTTCTCTTCAGGTTTGGCCTTGGTTGCGCTTTGTTTCATAAGATCATGGGCCTCAGCCTTTTCTTTAAGCCAATCGTTAAAGTCAAGGAGGGTAGGCTTGACCCAGTGCTTCTTAACCGTAAAGAGTGACCATGACTCTTTCATGTTTGGTGGTAACTTCTGTACCGCTTGGTTAAGTAGGGAAGCGCTCTTCAAGTCAGCATCATATGATAATGACTTGAAAACCCCAACGAGGCTGGATATGGCTGCAGAATAGTTAATGATGTTATCACTATTGTGCATTTTAAGAGGCGGAAAGTTGCTTAGTTTATCCAAGTGTGCACTTACGACTGCCTGTGGCTGGCCAAACTTACGTTCCAAAGTCCTTAGTGCATCCTTGTACATTAAACCACAGTAAGCAAACTCAGCGATTGCAATCTTTGCTTTACCAGTGACGAGTGTCTTAAGGTATGTCAATTTAACGTCATCACTTAGCGATTGCGAGTCAATCGCGCTTTTGAATTGACCATACCACTCGTGCCATTGTAATGGATCGCCATTATACTGAGCAAGTTTCCATTCTGGCAAGGGGTCATTTTTCTTGCTGGATATTGCATCAGCTAATTCCCTAATCAATGACGCATTGTCCGGTATCGGAGGGGCAGGTGCAGACACCTGCGGACCACTCCAACTCAACGGAGTGGGCCCAACATAAGGGTATGTTGGCTGAAAAACCGGAGTGGCCAGACCAGGTACAACATTAGTAGTCGCGATCAGGTTTTCGTGCTGCGCGCCTAACGGTGATTGCATATCAATCAAAGGGGGCGAATTGTGATAAATTCGTGGTGGAAAATAAGTGCTTGATGGTGCGATATGGGCGTGTACATTTGGAGGCAGACTATTCACGGTGGTTGTGTCTTGGTTGAATATTGACGGTCTGTGCTGTGGAAACCACCAGTGACTCATATTTGGCACAAAATTTTGGCCAAGAGGGATATTGGGCATATTTGGGACAGGCGGAGCAACGGAACGTACAACTTTGTGTACTCGGTTATTATTATTCTGAAATGTTTTGACGAGAGGCTGATTATCCAAAGTGGCTTGTGGGATGGGAGCAGTGAGGTTAGGTGAGAAGACTGGTTTCGGAATGGGAAGGACGTTAGGATGAGCGGGTTCGGAGTTGTGCTGTTTAATAATTGGACTTGGTGGGGCGCTTGGGTGCAGGGGAACGTTTATTGCGGGGGCTGGATGATTTGTTGTCGGAAAAGGAGGAAGAGTGGCGTTTGGTACTCGGGGGACAAAATTAATTTGTTGTCGGGGACATATACGCTGGGCCGAATTATTCTCGGGCAGACTTGATGTTTCAGGTCCCCTGGATTGCGAAATTTGAAGTTGTGCGTTGGGAAAAAACTCGGTTGCAATATTCTGATTTTCTTGTGGTGCGAACGTGTGTGGTGGAATGGGCTTTTGAATGGGCGGTGAGGAAGCCCCTGGGGCGTGTACAGAAGGCGGCTGACTATCCGCGGTTCCTTGGTTAGTTATGCTTGGGAGCGCCGTGCCTTGCTGGCCTGTTTGATTCATTTGCGCCCTTAGTTGCGCCTGGTACAACGCCTGTGTGTTAGCAGCAGCCAAAAAATTTTCAGGTGGAGTATAATAGGGGTCGAGTTGCTGCAAGGTCTCATTGCTTAAAATGTAATTGCCTCGACAATTTTTTGGAATGGGATGCCTTGAAATTTCAGTGTTCTGATCTTCCACTGTTTTGCCGTTGTTGTGGCTAAGACATTCTGGAGGGTCAATCATAACCTGTGGTTCGCGAGTTTTCTCCTCATTGTGAAAACTTAAAGCAAGTGAGGTGTTGATCCAATCTTGGACAGCCTTTTCACTTCTCATTGAGCTCCTAGCACTAGCAGTTGTTTCAGATTGGCTACCTTTAGAAACGGCGTCCAGCAATTCAAATTCTTGCAGAGTTGCCTCTGCCAACCGTTTCCTGTTGTTTTCCTCCAGTTCATCCAATTCCATTTGCTTTTTCTGTTTAGCAAGGCGAATGGCTGCCTCATTTTGTTTTTCAATTTCTTCGAGCTTCATTTTAGCAAAAACATAATCATGTTTACGCTGACTAGATGTTTTTGACGATGTCATAATTGAGGGAAGTCTAGAACGAATGGAAGCCCTCGGTTCCTGAAACTCACTCACTTTATCATCAGCAGAGTTGATGTAGTTTCGTGCTGAAGTGAGGATCTTGTCGTTCTTGGTTGTCATTGCCTCTAAGTAAGACTCTAGTGAAGGAATAAGTGCACTTGGATCCTCCGTTTTTCCAGCAAATGCAATCAGGTCCTCATTTTTGTCTACAACGGTCATAAATGCTTCGTTGCACTTCGTTACTAGGCGTTCAACTTTCACTCGCCTACTTTGACTATTTATACAATGAAGAATATCT
The DNA here is from genome assembly GCF_964194025.1 of Convolutriloba macropyga. Lineage (NCBI taxonomy): Eukaryota > Metazoa > Xenacoelomorpha > Acoela > Convolutidae > Convolutriloba > Convolutriloba macropyga. Next base: position 55,876,697 of record NC_134471.1, on the reverse strand, counting down.
TCATGTATAGCATGCAATTCAGCTTCACGCTTTGACCTGGCAGCGTACAACTTTTTGACTTTTTGATCAAGACTGTTAGACATCACGATGTTATTATTTCCAAATACCAGCAAAACTACCACTGCAGACGGTTATCTTTTATCAGCACACTCCAAACAAATCAAACCCACACAAAACAATCCCAACGCAAAAAGGCACCAAACACAGCAAACTGTAGACAGTCTGTAAAACAAACCGCCCAAAGAGCAAAAAAGGTCGTCGAGCACACAGTGTCCGACATAAACAGAAGTGGGGCGCTGAACGCTAGGCGCTCAACGCGGAGGGAGACTAAAGACACACGGGAAGTCGAGCGAGAAACGCGCGACGAAACGGAGACGTTTAGGACGGGAAGTCGAGCGAGCAGTGCGCGACGGAGCGGAAACGGGACGTGCGGGAAAGCGAGCAAAAACGCGCAACAACGAAACGGGAAGGTGGGAAAGAACGGGCGGGAGAAACTATGTTAGCAGACCGCAGCAAAAACTCAACCAAACAACCTAGCCGTAACTCCAGAACAAACTTAAGTCACACCCTAGGAAGAAAGAGAGAAGCTACTGCAAGACAATCTAACATAGTTCATAATGGGTCTATAACGACAAATTTAACGACAAACTAATTTACGGCAATGCAGTAGTACACTAAAAGTATGTAAAGGTCAAGAAATTTTCTAGCCGTAACTCCAGAATAAACTTAAATCACATCCTATCAAAACCCAAACCACAACAAACATTCAGCATACTAACGGTATTAAACAAACTACATCAAATTTGAATAAACTACAATAGTGTATTTGTAGACTGAGACAGTTGGAAAAATCAAGAAACAATCCAGCCGTAACTCGAGAATAAACTTAAGTCACACCCTAGAAGGCAACAAGACCAAATAAACTAGCAATCATACATGTACACAAAACATAGAGCAGCAAAATCAATATACTACAACAGGAGGGCTAGTAAATTAGTAAAGTTGAAAAGTCAAAGCACAATCCAGCCGTAACTCGAGAATAAACTTAAGTCACATCCTAGAAAGCTGTAAGACCTAAACAACAAACCAGCATACTAGCATACTCAACATACTACGAGAAAAACAACAACATACTTCATCACATATGACATACTACATCGAAGGAAAAATTAGGCGGAGAAAAACAACTCTGAATGAAAGAAAAAACGGAATGATTGGAAACGAAAACGAAAAACAAAATTTTGGGAGAGCGACGTTGATGAAAATTGAACGGAAATTGTGAATAGCGAAGTTAAGGAACAAAAAAGAAGCGGACGGTACGGTACGAAAACGAGATACGAAGATAATAAGAAGACAAATTTTTTTTTTGAGCCGGAGGTTATGAGTTTATATCTCACACCATTATCTGTCCAATTTTTCAAGTTTTGGTCAATTTTTTGCAAATTCTTGATTACGGAACGGTAATCCAGTAAACTGGACGGTTTTAAGCTTGAAAGTACGATTTATAAATATTCGGTAATGATTTTCTAAATTTTTTGATTTGCCTCAAAATTGACCAAAGATTTTCAAAATTGAACAATATAGCATTATGTGCTCACTTGTTTTTCTCATATCTGAGGTCAATTTTTTGCTATGTAGCCATAATGGACCAATTTGTCTGAATTTCCCAACTTTCGACCAAAAAATTTTCAAAATCGATGTTTTTTTTTCTTAAGAAGTTTCTCAGCTCCCTTCTCCAAAAATTATACTACTTCGCTGAGACTTGTCGTGATAGTACTACTTGCTTTTCTTTACAATCTGGCGGAAAAAGATTTGTGATATTTTAAGTCTAAGTATATATAAAGGTTTCTCAGCTCCCTTTTCTAAAAAACATTCTATTTCGCTCAGACTTGTCAAGATAGTACTACTTGCTTTTCTTTACAATCTGGCGGAAAAAGATTTGTGATTTCAGAAGCTTTGATCAAACTCCAAACCTTGATGTTTTTTAAGCTCAAAAAATTCAACTATGGGCGTTAATGGTGACTTTTTAGGGATGATTTTCACGGAGTTATTTGACTACACAACCCCTTGAAAATGTTTTTGAAAGATATCAGGGGTTGGGTTACTTGCCGTCTAAAATCGTTTGTAATCAATTCACTGCAAAAAAGGTTCTGTTTTTACAGTTTTTTTGTTGGGGATTGTCCATGAGTTGAAGGACCCATCAACAGCTGACAACGTCATCAATTGTAAATTTTGGATGAGGAACCTGTAACTCTAAACCTGCGATTTCCTTAACCTCGATCGGGGTTTCAAATCCATGCTCGTCAAAATAGTCAGTTGTCAAACTGAACCTCTTGAGATCAACAAACAGGGAATCGCCTCTAGGGAAGGTTGGGTTGAGGTACTCTAATAGCTCGAGATACTCTTCGGATCCAGTTTTAGGCCACAGAACTCGTTCATCGCAAGCAGAACATGTACATTGATCTGCGATATATATATAAATGGAAAGCACGCGAGCAAAATGGGCGCAGTATAAGATCATCTGGTTTCTCGCCAGATATAATTTCGTATCAAATGCTGCACTACACATCTTCAGGGAAACCCATATTTGATAAACTGTAACAATAAAATGCTACGCTTAATTTTCTCTGCTGCTTTAGCAACGATTATCAAGTGGCCATACTGCCCTTTAATACGTTTTATTACGTTTATCACAACAATTAGGCTAAAAGTGTTCGTTCATAAGCAGGAGCGGCACCAATGTAAAAGGTGTAAAACCACTCTTTCGGAAGTCAATTCATTTCGGTATATAAGCAACAACGTGTTATTAGAACAAAGCAACGTATAAGCATTATAATATCAAGACGTACAAACATACAACCTAAGCATTAACGATCAATGCAACAAGTGAAAACTTAGACGGCAAGGTTTTTTCGATGCTCTTTTACTGGTTTTTTGTCTGATGTCATTGACGTCAAAATCAGTTCGTATTCAATCGGCAAGTGCCTAGAAAACCTAAAAATATTAAGCCGAAAACCAGCTTAATCGATACATATAGTGGTTACATTTACTTAAAATTAGGTTAAATGGACTTTTTCGGAACTTTCTATGTATATTAGAACGTTTTACACGCATTTAAATTCAAATCTAAATTCTCAATTCTAATTGGTTAATATTCTTTCATTTACTTCCTAACATCAAGGCTATGGCATTTTTAGGCATCCCCAACTTACGACCGCGCATACACTTGGCCATGCTAATTTAAATAAGCAATACAAAGTTAGATTACGCATTGATTATCTTTATTACAGTTTAAATGTAAGTTGTTACAGTTGAAGGCAAGTTATTACAGTTGATTTTTTTCTAAGAAAAAAATTGCTCGGCTTTGGAAGACAGAGCAGCAGTAGCCGATGAGACTCCAATCCAAACGAAATTTGTCACCCAAAAGAACATTAAGAGAGAAAAAACGGCCACAGGACATTAAAAAGAGCGCGGTATCAAAATTGCCCAGAAATGAGTGAGCACTCGTCACTAAAAGGTTTTAGCTTCCAGTGATCTTACAAATGACACCAATGGTGAGAAATCTATGCATTAGTACTGAGGACACCAAGATGAAAAACAAATTGTTTTCTTTGAGATTCTTCAGGCCTTTTATTTGCCCAAACCGTCAGAGAATTATTTCTGCCGAGGAATATTATCAAAAACTGCAAACGCTTTTTATCTAATTTACAAAATTAACGTTTTCAAATCAGAAATAGTGGACGAGAAGATAGCAGCGGGTCAGCAAGTAAGGTCCAATACGAGCAAATTACTCTAAATTACTCCGAATTTTAGCTCTTTGTCTTATTTTCCCACCGTTCTCATCTGATTAACCCAAAACTTTTTAATTCGACAAAAATTTTGCGTTTCTACTCGGGCTCGAACCAGCTGTCCTCAAATGCGCATCCTGAGCAGCAACTTCTTAGCTACATTGACTTTGATTTTCCGTCCTCAAAGCATTCTTTTAAGAAAAAAGCTGCGTGATTAAAGCTTCGTGTATATATGTATGTATATTAATAGCAAGTAATTTCCTCTTCTCCTCTGCTATACGCTGAAATGTCATTTCTTTTTTTTCGAAGGAGATGTGATTCTTACGAAGCTGATCGATCCTTTCGCCATCACGTGCAGTTTGTTTTTTATCAATTTTTTCAACTTGAGTTGAGCTTGATTGCTTTGTAATTGATTATGGGATGTTGTACTAACACCATCTGCTTGTACAATTTACATATGGTAATCTGCCAACTACTCAATCTATTTATTTAATATACTTTTTTTTCGGGCAATTTCAGTGAATTAAGGAATTATAAGTTTATCGCCTAAATAAATCGGCAGTCATAGAATAACCAATGTTCTGTCGGAATTGCCAATTTAGCCAATTTAACTCTATAACTCTGAAGTTAAATTTTACTTGTCAGAAGAACTCATAGTTGACGATTGGATTTTTCAAATGGAATTCTCTTTGCTTGATCATATGTAAAACTAACATTTAAATCTTCCAAAATTTCCACTAAGCTTAAATTGAGGTGGTGGATGCTGTTATCATTATTTTCCAAGATTTGATGAATCTTGTTTCATTAGTGCTGCAAATTTATTGTATATGATTCCTTAGGATAAAACCGCGATTTGTCAACTTTTATTTGCTTGAAGCAGACATTCATTGCTCAGTATTTTTGTCAGTTCAATGATAATACGGCCAAGAACAAAAACTGTCTGAAGTTTCAACAACAAAAAAAGTTCTATCTGAAAAATTATAATACTGTGTCAATATGAAAGCTTCAGTTCATTGTCTTTTATATATACTTTAATTAGTTGCTTGTGTTGAGCACAAATACAAAACAAAATCATATTGATACTGTTATAATTTGGTTTACGGGGTAAATGAAGAAAATTTTGTAATACTCCCGTATTCTAGAATTTTGTTCATAATTTGGTATCCAGTGATAACAAAAGCTGAATTATAAAGTAAAATTTTCACTGATTATAGTGCTTCATTTGACACGATCTAACAGAAACTGAAAAAAAATCCAGTCAAAATAAAGCAAGTCTTTGTCTTTTATTCTCTACTGGTTGAATAGAAAAAATGCGTGTTTGATTTTAGCAGAATCGCAACATTCTTAGCCTGAAGTAGACAAATTGAGCTCTAATTAACAGGAGGAAATATTAATAAATCTGAACAAACCAGGTTCGCTTTTATAGCTTTCAAACAAATTGAGGCTGGAAATGAAGAAAGGTACTTAATTGAAATTGTTAATGATTTGATCAACATGACAATAACCCAAAGTTTTATAGAACCACAAAAATTTTGTTTAATTCATGATTTTCTTAAAAAATATATATTTTTTTCATAAGAAATGCTTCATTTTGTAGTTTAATAGTTTTATGTTACGTTTTGTCCGTTTTTTTGCAGAAACCTATAAACGGCTTAGATTATTTGCTTAATGAACTAAATTGAGTTATGCATAAATAAAGCTTGCTGTTCTTTCTGTAATAAACAGTTTGTAAAAAATATTTCCCTATTTTTTTCACAACAAAGGCTTTTACGTATTTACATTAAACAGGGCCCTCTGCTACATTGAACTCGTTACAATATAGCTTATCAATTTTTCTATTATCTTTTGATCTTGAGGTAGTGATCATGTGAAAAGATCCTCCGTGTAATGATTGGTGATCCATCATACCATATCTCGGAAGATTTTTATAAGATAACAAGTTTTTTTGTTAACTTTTAAGCGGAAAATTATTAATGTTTTTTTTGTAATTTTGAAAACATTGCTTTGCTCCTGTGATATAACTTTATTTGCTTCTTGCAACTTACAGAGGCACGGACAACTAGATATTGTCCAGAATAAAGGGTCTTGCAGCAATAATAATTAAATTTCAATTGAAAGAAAATAATTCACGAATTTTTGATCAGGAGAGTTAATTTTTTTCCTTTTTCCACATTATTTCAACCAGAAAAACTCCATTCGGCGAAAAGCAAGCCTTAATTACTAGCGTCGACGGTTTGAGAGTCAACTCACTCATTTTTGTACAACATTTCACTTTTCCTATCTAAATAAATTCTACGTGTGAAACGTACTTACAAACTTCGAGGATGAAAAGGGGATGCCCTAAATGGATATTTCACTCAGTGTTTTTCACTTTTAGACTCGAAGTAGGAAAGTGGAATCAACTTTCCGCCGCAAAACAGTTTTTGCGTAGGCGGCAAATCACCTGCAGCATAATCTCTCATTTTATTATCCTTAAAGGATTATATCGTCAAACTTTTAAAATTTTGTGGAATGCCCTTTGAGCCGAACGTAACTATAAATACATCAATTTCTTTGGTAGTGTTTTCCATTTTAAGTTATTAAATTGCCGTGTGGATACTACTCAAACGTAATTTAAGCGCTTTTCACATTGGGTGTCAAAAGACCATGTTCGAGCCACGTTCTTTGTAACGAGTGTTTGTTTTGGTACCAGTAGACGCTAATGGCGGTATTGTTTGAGTTTCCAAAACTATTTCTTTTCTTTGTTTAGAAACACTAATTTGAGTGATAAACAATTCTGTTGGTAAGATACGGTTTCATTAAGAGATCTCTGAGATTCTTTAAATTTTTCTAAATCATTGTTTTTTAGTTCTAGACTGGATTAGTCGATTTCTTTGTAGTATCGGAGAAAAGTTTAGATTTTGATTAAAAAATATTGCGCTAAAATTCCATTTGGAGAACTAAGGATCTAAACAAGATTAATACCGCTTGCGTCTAAAAACAATAATCTCATCAGTTGCCATAATTTCCATTCATTTTGAAGGCCCAAAATTCAGCTGGTCCAAAGACACCAGTAATGAGGAGCAATTCGACAGCCAGTGGCAGCGGGGCAGTGATTGAGGAGAATGGAATTGAGGGGGAGGAGCCCAGAGAGGAAAAAGAACCAGACACTTTCTGCATCGAAATTATGGGTGAGTTGATCAATTTCAGTGTTGAGCATTGAGACCCCCCAGGTTCGGGTCCCAGACCAAAGTGATCTCTGATCAGACCGTCACAATCCGATCGATGTCACTTATAATCAGACTTCAGAGCGATCGAAAAGTTACCTTTATCAGAGGTGGGTTCGTTTTGGGACCTCAACCTGGGCGTGAATCACAATTGTGAATTTACGCTGATTAATTTCAACAATTTGATTTGAATTTTTGCCGTTATTAGACCCTCTCCCCCAGATACGTTTTGGAAAATCTGGCAAACGTTTACGCATTAATGCGATTCATTTGCATTCATGACGTTTTTTGGCTGTATGGGTGCCGATCAGTTTGTATTCCTGAGTTTAACAAATCTATCCCCATGTGAATTCCTCCATATAGCTGTGCTAAATAATTTCCTCTTGTCGCAAAGCAAATACTTAGTGTTGTGCACAAGACTTAGCAACAAAAGTACTTTTTTTGTGCAGAAGAATTAGCAGCAATATTTGGGCTCAGAAGAGCAGACAGAAAATCTTAGTGTTACAATCTCCAGTGAGAACTGAATAATGTCTTCGAAACACGCACGTTTTAAAGTGACAGATCACTGCAGTGCCAGATTCTCAAAATAACGTAATTAAGTAAATTCCTTAATATCTGATGGGGCTTGCCAACTGTCCCTTTGCAGTTCAGTAACGGCTCTGCGGATTAATTCAACTCTTTTAGGCAATTCCAAATTATGCCTAAAATTTGGAACCATACGGAGTTCTCGCTTAGGGTTAGATTTTGTGATTGACTTCATCAGAGTCACAATCTGTTCTTCAGTCACATGCCACAACAGATAACCAGGTGCTTGTTTGTGGGCACAAAAGGCATCTTTTTCAGCAGTTTGTCTCATATCATCCATATGCAATCTTGAAATGTGTTTGTCCAGTGCTTCAACAGAACCCTTGCTCGCTGTAGATAACTTGAAACTTTAAACAAACAAATAATTGTTCCGACCCCCACTTTAGCAGGGAGGGAGGAACTATTTACTCAACTGGTTTTTTTTGTTAAGTCAATGTTGGCCGATCAATATATTCATCGTAGAGAATTGTGAGTGGTATCATTGAAAAGCCCGTTCAGCGTAGAATACGGCATTAAAAAGATTTTTACGATTTCGTTTTTTACAGGGAGTTATCGAGGTTTAAAGTTTTGTGAACATTCGACTGTTTTTGTTCACATTTTCAGTAATGTTTGCTAAAATTTGGCACAATTTCGCTAATATAATTCAAAATAAGTTAAAATTTTTAACGACTGAGTGTTGTTGATACCGTTAGAGAATTGTTTGATTGCTGAATTGTTTGATTGATGTTTGTTTGGCTAAAATTTTTGATAAAACTTTCAAAATTTTTTCATCAAAAATGGCACAAAATATGATTTTTGGTCCACTTTGTTAACGCTTGCCAGACTTAGTAACCCAGAAAACTTAAAACAAACTCCCTAATCTAAGAAAGAGCGCTAGTTGCAATTAGGCGGCGGATGAAAGTCTTCTGGATTTAAAACTTTGCAGTTTACCTCGATAATTATACAAAATGCATCGTTCTTTTTTTGATGAAAAAAATTTGATGAATTCCACGCAACAATTGGTCTAATTCGCAAACACTTGGAACAGTTGGTCGGTTTACTGGGCGCAAGACAAAATTAGGGAGAGGTTAGACGATATCATGGATTCTTAGAATCAGATACTTTTTGGTTTTTATTTTGATGCTGCCTTTTTTCAAAATGTTTTGCTTGTTTTTTTAATGTTAATTACTGACAAATTTTTTTATTCACGGCTCCGCTAATGACAGCTCCAATTTACGTAAACTTGAGGCCGAATGTAGATACGGTTCGTTTTCAGAGAACCAAAGGGTTTTTTGTCTTTGAGGAAGAGTTTTAGTAAAATTTAACTGAATTCTTGTTTTTGCCTTCAATTGTTATTCCTTTGGCAGTCTGAATTTTAAGTTTAGCCACTCAAAGATCTATATTTCTTCCTCAACAGGTGCAAGTGAACCTTTTCTATTCATTCAGTTGTTACCTATTGTTTTTTATGTTATTGAATGTATTTGTTTTAAGGAAATTTCTGTAATTTTTTGAACTTGTCAAATTTATTTTATTTTAGTCAACATTTTGCTTATTCTCAGTAAGTACAGGTCAACCTTTCCTCCGTATAGAAGACAAACTAATTTTGTGGCCGATATTTTTAACAGAAAGTTTTCTTGCTTTTGGTACTACGAGTTTTCATACAAAATTTTCTGATTTTTATTCATAATTTTGCATTTTTGTTGTTGTTTTTGTTTCTTTTGTAAATTGTAACATGATTTAACAATCTATCTAAGAAACTTTACAACATTGGAAATTGAGCATATTTTTTGTTTTCATAACATATGGTTTGAAGGGCTGCGACACCGTTCTCTTGCAGAAATTGTTAGAGCTTTTTATTTTTGCCCTTTTTTTGTTTTTAATTTTTGTTGCCATATGCTAAATATTGTGTTATTAAAAGTCTCAGTGGCCATCTATAGAAAAACAAATGAACTTAAAAACTGATATCGGTAAATAGCTAATGGTTGTTTTGACTTTCGAATGAAATTTCTAAAAAAAAAGAGTAATAGCATTCTCCAACTTATCCCTTTTGTTCTGGTTTGCGTTTTTTTTTTCGTATTTTACAATGCTGTATCATTTTCGTAAATTAGCCTCATTATTTAGAGCTCCTTTTAATGTTTTGTTGAATCAAACAATTTTTCTGTTGCTTAATCGTTTTAAATGATGTCTTCAGCGCTTAGACAATTTGTTTCAGAAGAATTTTGTGAAGTTTAGAAAAATATCACTTTTTGTGGTTCTTTCTGTTGTTATTTTGTAATAAAAGTTTTACAAAAAGACGTTATGATGATAAAAAGAGACGCAAATGAAGATGTTATATTCTCGCGGTTAATATCTTATAAATTTAGTGACTTCAAAGCTGTGGTTTCGTAAAATTGTTTTTTGTAACTTATTAGTTCAGCTAGTATTTAATGTTATTTTTAGTCTTATGATTTAGTCTCTTGAAAAACAGTTGCAATTAGTTTTACGAGTAGTTGAAAGACAAACTGTCTACTCCTTTAGTCGAAAAATTTGTTGCCTATAAATTTTGAAAATATTTGTTTTTAATAAAAAAGAGGAGATTGATTTTTGAGATCTGCCAATTTTATTTTTGTTAAATTGTAGCTAAGCATCTCTATATACAATTCACATCATTTATCTATTGGAATACAATTTGCTGTTTACAACGGTTTTATTTTCCTCAAATGGTCATTCCTCTTGGAACAACCAGTTTTCATAAAACCAATTTTTGTGATTTTTGCATTTTTGCCCCTTCTTTGTAGGTTTTTGTTTTCTTTTCACAGTATCACAATAATGGGCGTCGTTTGATTTACAACTGTTGTTACCTTCAAAAAATGTAAAGAAAGATTTTTTTTTATTAGTGATTAGCTTAATATTTAATTGATTGGGGGGACATCGTTTTCGTGCATAATTTTTTGTACAAATTTTTAGTTTTTCCTCTATCTGCCGTTCTTTTTGTGGTCGTATGACATATCCTTGATAATGAAAGGCCTCAGTTGCTCTCTATCCAGGTATAAAAGACTCTCTCAATGATTTCATTTGATGCACAATGTTTCTAATCAGTTCGAAATTAATTTTTTTTTTTAAAAAAAAAGCAATATTTTAATAAACTTTGCCCCTTTTGCTCATTTTTAGTCGACTTATTGCCAAGTCGCATTGAGGAATAGTCCCAAATTTTGTTCCAAAAAAGTGCCGGTTAATCTTCTGATTATAAATTTTATCTGATGATTTGGATTTGGTTATTAGTGGTTTTCAAAAAATGGACAAGGAGTTTTGCTCGTAATTAATATTTGCAATTATTTGATTTTTATTGTCGTCTTTTCTGGTAGTCATATTATGGTAGCAACAGGTCTCGTAGGCCCTCTAGAGTAGATTGTTTCATTCTTTTAGTAGTTTGTTGAACGATATGTTGATATGTTAGTTTTTTAATCTCTTCCTCATTTGGTAGACATTTAAGTGAAAAATGTAGATGAGCGGGGTCGGAACATCATGTGCAAACGCACATTACCGAGCCTCATTGTTCCCAATAGACGCTTAATTGTGACTTCTTAATTGTGACTCTCTTTTTTTGCACTTCTGAAATCAACCTGATGACTTCTGATAGCAAATTTAACAGTCATTCTTTATATTGCCGATTAATTTTATCAGCTTGTCAGTCCGAGTACGTTTTTTTTTGTTCAAAATGTCTAATATTTGTCAAAATATAAATTTGATAAAATTTTTGGTATACTTGGGGAAGTTTCAATGTCATGTAATCAACAAATGAAGCAATATGGCTTGATAACAAAAACAAGGAGAATCGGTAATGAGAAAGAGAAAAGAAACTTTCAAAAATTCACATACTGTGCAAAAACAATGGTCGTTTACTGATTTTTTGAAAATGGCTATTTTGAATTTCATAGGAGCCAGTAGTTAGCAACTGAAAACAATAGTAAGTTTCAATAATAGCTCATTGGATAGCCGATTTACCAGTGAATAAAGAGACTAATTCGTAACACCTGCAAAAAAAACAACAGATGCAGGCAAAACTCAAGAATTCGTAAAAAGTTAATCGAAAATGCTTTGTGGGAGCCCTAGAAGCTTGAGTTCCTCTCTGAAAACATATATAAGAGTTGCTTATGGGGTCTCAATTGAACGTACGTTGGATTCCTCATTAATGAGACTCTATAGAAAAAGTGTATTATATGTAGTTCGGCATAAAAATTCAATAGATTGTAAAAACGTGCATTTTTTTTAAGAAAAAAAAGACCGCGCACCATTAGAATGCGAATCACTTTAGCTTGTATCAATAAACAAACTGGCCTCTTTATCTGGCTTCTACTTCAAACACTTAATTGTTCCAATTAATAGCGGAAGCGGAAGTAAATTAGCCATCATCTGGGTAGATAAAAATTTTGTCAGAAGTTTGCATGTGTTTGTAGGCTATTTATGATTTAAAAGCATATTTGGCGCCATGTTTCAAGACACAAAAGTGAAGTCTCAAAAGTCTAGCCAAAAATTCAGTCAAACCGCTTGAGTCAAACCATTCAGATGTTTACAAAATTTAAAACTTGATAACACTTCGGAAAAAACGAAAACAAAGACAATTTTTTTGAAATTGTACGCTTGGCGGGCTTTCTAATGAGACTACTTACAGCTCCGTACAATAAATATATCGATCGGCAATATTGACTCAACAAAAAGCCAGTTGAGCATATAGTTCCATTAAGCTGGGATTGGATCAAAAAAATTCATGTGTTATATTTTTTATTGATTTTTGACAAGGTTTCATAAAAAATTAAAACAGTTCATTGATAGAATCAGAAGTTATGTCTTAATCACCCATAAACTGGTCAGCCTGACAAAATGGTTGTACGCCTATATTCAGGTTTTCCAGATTTACCTTCTCCGCAAACTGCGTCAGACCAAATAAATTGTATCTGATCAGCTCCAAATACAGACTTGGACTCATGATAACACCTTGACGCAGACATTTTCTAGACTTTTGCGCGATCATTCTTTTCAGTACATCTAAAGTATGTTGCACGTAACTGTTGTACGCGCCCTAAGATGGTCTAATCATCGTCCAAATTTGGGAAAACTTCACACTTTTATGATAAAGCCTGCAAAACCATTGTCCAGACCATCGCGCGACTCAAGCGTTTCCCAGACCATGTAATTTGGGTGTGCGACCCAAATTGTCTGGTCAGACCGGTCTAGGATCGCACAACTAAACCTGGGAATGCTAACTGCTTAAGTGTACTCGGGCTATCAAACATAAATATCAAAGGTAGCTAAAGGGGTTTTATGGCATTGGGTAATTTGGAATTAGGGTAATTTGGGTATTTGCTTAACTCTCTATTATTTAGCCCAAATTTTTTTATCTCTCTATTATCTCACTCCGATTTAAATCCTTTATGTAATTGGTACTATTAACAGTAAACACTAGGTTTACGTAGGGTTTGTGTAAAGAATTTTGGTTTGAACATCTAAACTAGAGGATACATAGCGTTCTGAGATAGGATTTTTTGTGTAGTGAAAAGTTTGCGGGGTGAAATGATCGATGGCTGTTGGGTTATGGACTTCCGCAAGCGGAATAATAAAGCGTTTTTAACTAAGTAAAAGAATTAATTTCTCAAAAATGAGAGAATAACAAAATGATATTTTACAGTAGAATTTAGAGATTTACAGGAGAGATCTGATTATTAGATCAAGATGGTGATTTGAATTTGGGGATGAAAAAGGACTCAAAAATCAGCTGTATATATACCCATTATCAGTGTGAAAAAATCCAGATACAAAACTAATCTTAGCACCGTGATTTATAGTGGGGGTCGCAAAGGTTACCCAATATGGCTTGCTTCTGCAAATCAGTCGCAAAGGGAACCATAAATGGAATGCATTTGCACTTTTCAAAGAATTCATTCACACTTCCGGAGATATCATCATCATTTAAAACTTGCTGGGAAGATATTACATCAATTAATCTAACTCTAATAATAGTTATCTAGATTCACCAATTTGAACCGAATATTGATTCTAAGCACCATTTCTTGACGATTCATTTATATAATTTCTTTGATCGAAGTCATATTGCTTGTCTTTCTAATCTGGTAAGTCAAACGTTCTTTCTAATTCTCACTAAGTTTAAGACTATAGTTTGATCAATATTCTAACACCCCCACTCAGACTTGAGCTGATTGCGTAGAGTCTGTTCCCATCAAAACTGCTCTGAATGTTTCCACTTTCGAAACGGGTAAGGACCTTGTGAAGACGTCCGCTGCCATTTTGTCTTTAGGGACGTAATGAATTGAAATAACCCCATCCTCCGTCTTGTCCCGGATGAAGTGAAACTTTGTTTCGATGTGCTTGCTCCTTTTGTGCATGACTGGGTTTTGGCAGAGTCTGATACAACTTTGGTTGTCTTCTACAATTGCTATTGGACGTTTCCGTTGGATGCCGAAATCCTCTAGAAGTTGTTTCAGGTAGAGTGCTTCCTGAACTGCTGCTGCCATGCCCTGATATTCTGCTTCTGATGAAGAAAGAGCAACTGTGGCCCGCTTCTTGACACCCCAGCTGAGTGCTGCGCCACGTCCGTTGAGATTGAAGTTGTAGACCGTCGTTGATTTTCTGGCGTTCATGTCATCAGACCAGTTTGTATCACTTTCCCCCACTAAATCATAACTAGCTTCTTTTGTGTAAGTAAGTTTTAAACCTTTTGAACCTTGAAGATATCGCAGAAGTCTTTTTCCGCACATCCAGTGTTGATTGGTAGCTGCATTCATGGACAGAATGTTGACTGTGAACATGATGTCTGGCATCGTCTGTTTGGCCAGATACAGAAGTGGTCCAGCCAAGCTTCTGTAGATCCTCTGGTCCACTTCTTTGTCTCCGTTCTGTGCTGTCTGAAGTTTCAAATTCAAATCAGCTGGAGTTCTTGAGGGTTTGCATTGATCCCTTTGAAACCGCTCAAGCATTGTTTCTATATAGCGTTCTTGGTCGACTGTGACTTTGCCCTCTTCTCGTCCGATTCTTAGACCCAGAAATCAGTGTAGTCTCCCTCTGTCTTCCATGTGAAAGGTTGCTTCTAGTGCCTTCTTGACATCAGAGACCACTGTCATACTTCCTGAAACTACTATGATGTTGTCAAACCAGACCAAGATGAAGGTGTAATCCTCTGCCTCTGATCTTGGGAACAAGCAGTGATCGTTCCTGCTTCTGGTGAACCCCTGTCTCAGAAGGAAGTTTGCCAGCTCTTTGTACCAATTGTTAGCAGCCTGTTTCAAACCATAAATTGATTTGTTTAGTCGACATACTAACTTCTCCCCATCTGATCCGCGTTTTACAAACTCCTGTGGCTGTTCCAGATACACTTCTTCCTCGATTGGTGAGTGCAGGAAAGCAGTCTTGACATCAAATTGGTGCATCACATGGCCCTGCTTCGCTGATAGCTGAAGTAGAATCGTGAATGTCTCTGGCTTGCAAGTAGGCGCTAAAGTCTCAAAGTAGTCCAGTCCTTCCACTTGTTTGAAGCCTTTCGCCACATAGCGCGCTTTGTATTTGTCCACTTGACCACTGGTTCCCAATTTCACTTTGTAGACCCATTTGCCCGGTATGACGTCCCTGTCTATGGGTGGTCTCACTAGGTTCCAAGTCTCGTTGTCTTGGAGTGCCTTGACCTCGTCCTTCATCGTACGGTGCCACTCGTCCAAATCGTCACCTTGCTTGGCTTCGTTGACTGTTTTGGGTTCCACATAGTTGCGCTCAGTCACAGCAAGATGGGTCCTGACGTCTCCAAAAAATTGCGGAACATTCCTTGCTCGTGTCCCTCGTCTGGGCTCTGCTCTGTCCGCGTGTTTCAGTGCATCTTCATTGAAGCCAACTGTGAGAAGTCTTCTGTGTCACTGTCTTCCAGTGACTCTGAGTCTCTGTGACTCCCTCTTGTTGCAGTAGATCCTTCATCTAGTGCTGTTTCTCCAACATCCGAGGCCTCTTGTCTCAGTGTTGTTTCTTGAGTATTCACGCTCCCTGCGTCATGCCACTCCTCCTTTATTGCAGTAGATGTGTCCTGTCGTTCTCTGTTGTCATCGTCTTGATGACCATCATCTGGGTGCCAGATTCCCAGTTCCGACCCATCATCTAGTAGGTCAGCCGTTTCTTTGTTGTCAGGGATTGAGCCCACTTCAGACTCCTTGATGATCACATCTCGAACTGCCATCACCTTGCGTGTGTTGGGTATGTACACCAGGTATCCGATTTCTCCTTCAGTATAACCCACAAACTTTCCTTCCAGTTTCTTGGGTTCTAGGTTGCTGACTTCTCTGTTCCTCTTCCTAATGAAGACTGTGCAACCAAAAATAGATAACTTACTAATTGGAAGCTTAGGTTTTATACCTCTCATCAGCTCTGCTGGGCATTTTTCTTCTCCTCGTCTCACAACCAAGTTTCTGATCCTTGCTGCGTGAAGAATTGCTGCTCCCCACATCATCTTGGGAAGTCCTGAGTCAATGAGCAAACATCTAGCCATCTCCAGCAGTGTAGAATGCCTGCAACTAAGCAGTACGTCTTGAACTGCTCTGAGGGAAACTCCTTCGCATTGTCTTGCCTCAGCTTCTTGGGCGTCCCACACTGAGAAAAAATTTCTTCAGGCTGGCCGATGCTTCACTCTTTGCCTTAAGCAATTCCACAAACACAAACTTCGTGTACTGGTCTGCAAACACTATGCAGAACCGGAACCCTGACAGTGACTCTACTCTGAAAGGTCCCATCACGTCTGTGAACACCCTCTCCAGCTTCTCTTCTGCTTGGGTCTCTGCCACTCTTGGTACCGGAGTCTTTGTGATCTTGGCCAATGCACACACTTTGCACACATCATCGAGTTCCTCCACTGACTCTGGTGCATTCCTGACCACATCCGCTTGATTTAAATGGACCCAATCGTCTGTGCCACTTCCTTGCACTGTCAAGTTTCACGCTGTTGGAACTCATCTTGAATTCTAGAACGCTGCATGATAACAAAAACAAATTATTTTCTTGTGTTTGTTTTACCCGAGTTCCCGTCTGGAGTTTCATGCAGCTATTTCTTTTCTCGAAAGTGAAGCTATGTTTCCACTCCGTGCATCTTGAGGCTGATAAGAGGTTTGAAGAAAATTCAGGCACACACAAAACATTTTTGAGTTTGCATTGGAATTCCCCTTTGTTTGAGGGTATGCTGATCCTCACACAGCCTCTGCCCACCACTCTGGAAGCCTCTCCGTTGGGATTTCTGACCACTGATTGAATGGGCACAAAGTTCAGGAACGCATCGATGTTCGTCATTATGTGATCTGTACAACCACTGTCCACTAGCATGCCTGCTTTCTTCCAGTGGGGAAGAGCTGCCCAGCATTCCTCGTCTGGTGTAGCCAATGTTGGACCCATTGCCACCGTTTCATGTTTGCCTCCATCTCTTTGTCTCTTGCATGCCCTGTCTAGGTGACCCTTCTCACCACACTTGCTGCATTGTGCTGTCTCCTTCTGCCTGCAGTCCTTGGCAAAGTGTCCAGGGATCCCACACACACAAAGCAGTTTCCTTTCTTGAGTCCCTTCTTAAAGTCACGCTTCACTGCCAGTGCCACTGAACCACTTTGTCCCTTGTGTCTTCGCACCGTGCTCTCATGAAAGTTCTGCAGCCTTTTCCTCAACTCTGTGAAGTTCGTTGCCCGGTTGAAGCTTTCCTGTATAACAAAACTTTCATGCCTCATTGGCAGACCATTGAGGACCAAGACGTTGAAGAGGGTCTCTGAGACTGCTTCCCCTGCTTCTTGTAACCTTGTGAGCAACTCCTATCCTCTGATGAAGAAACTGTCCAAATTCTCAGAATCCTTGAGCTGCAGTCGAGCGAGCTGTGCCACTAAAGTCACCATTGCCGGCGCTCCACACTCTGAAATCTCTCTTGCAAAAGCTTCCTAGCCATTGCTCCATCTCCAATGCCATCATCTCCGACACAGTCATGTCTCATCAGCATGAGGGTTGTTGCATCTAGAGTCAGTGCCAGATGGCACCACACATTGTTCCGTTTCTCCTTGATGTCTGCAACTTCCTTCTCATATGCATCCTTCAGCACCTTATGGTTCTTCTTATCATCATTGGTTGCCCCATTGGCCAGTGGCGCAGGCTCATTGGGTTGCTCCTCTGTCCCCAGTAGTGATTTGTAGAGTCCCTTCGTCTGCATCATAGCCACAAATCTTGTGCTCCAGATTGGAAAGTCCTGTGCCTTTCCTGTGTAGGTCAGCAGATTCACTGTCTGTTGATCCATTGGAGTTTGAGCAGGCAAAACAGTTGTGAAAAGAAAAGGTACTAAGCAGAAAAGGATTATGACTGTCAACAACAAATTAGTTTTGTTTTGGAAACTAATTTTATGACTTAAAAAATTGCTGAGCCCATAACCTGTTGGGTTATGGACTTGCGCAAGCGGAATAAAAAGCAGTTTTAACTAAGTAAAAGAATTGATTTCTCAAAAATGAGAGAATAACAAAATGATATTTTACAGTTGAATTTGGAGATTTACAGGAGAGATCTGATTATTAGATCAAGATGGTGATTTGAGTTTGGGGATGAAAAAAGACTCAAACATCAGCTGTATATATACCCATTATCAGTGTGAAAAAATCCAGATACAAAACTAATCTTAGCACCGTGATTTATAGTGGGGGTAGCAAAGGTTACCCAATATGGTTTGCTTCTGCAAATCAGTCGCAAAGGGAACCATAAATGCAATGCATTTGCACTTTTCTAAGGATTCATTCACACTTCCGGAGATATCATCATCATTTAAAACATGCTGGGAAGATTTTACATCAATTAATCTAACTCTAATAATAGTTATCGAGATTCACCAATTTGAACCGAATATTGATTCTAAGCACCATTTCTTGACGATTCATGTATATAATTTCTTTGATCGAAGTCATATTGCTTGTCTTTCTAATCTGGTAAGTCAAACTTTCTTTCTAATTCTCACTAAGTTTAAGACTATAGTTTGATCGATATTCTAACAATGGCGATAAGATATGGCGTTAAAAAACTCGGTGTTAAATAAATTGGGGCGAAAAGAAGTAGAACAAAAATTTTATGTAATCCTCTTGTTTGCAGAGGAGATGAACTTTGAGTCGCGCAACGACCCCACCCGGCTGCTGCCAGATTTGATCTCTGACAAGCACAGAGAGAAACTGAAAAAGACACTGGCCAATTTCTTTTACGCAGACAACATCACAGAGCAGATAGCGTATAACTACTTCGTAGCCGACCTGAACAACGAGGTCAAAGAGTTCATTCACATGCGGTTCCCGTTTGTGATTGTGTTCTATCACGAGGAGGACGAACCAACAATCAAATGTGCCGAAATTGTCAAGGTCAGATTTTTAAGTTTTTCACGGAATGTCTGTATTCTAAATTACGGTCATGAGATAACAGCGAATAATGAGAGATTTTGGTCGTTGTTGCCGATATCAAGTGATAAGAAAGCCCCAATAACAGTTACACATGTATTATACAGGGGTGACACTTCCCCATTACAGACTAGCGCCCCTACCAAATGGAAAATAAACTAGATTAACTTAAATCCCGAATCCCATAAAATGGCCTATTTTCTGGAATATGGTGACAAAATTGGTCACAAAATTCCACAATTAAGCATGTGAGCATGTTTTTTGGTAAATTAAATTTGTCTATTTGACGTTGATCTTGCTAAAACGGCAGTAATCCATCTTCAGAGATATTTGTAATTGCTTCTTGTTATACTGTTTTTGTAATTGACTAAGCTTCTAATAAATAGTAATTAAGACCCGCGCAAAGGAATAATAATAGTAATTAGAACTAACTTATCGATGCAAGACACCTTAGCAATTGTGCAATGATGAAAAATTTGATCAATTAGGTATGGAAAATGATTTGATTAAATCAATCACTTATGATTACCATCATTGTTACTAGCATATTGAAAACCAAAAAGTAGAGTAGTAATTACAGATCAACCAAAGAACAACTGAAAATGAGACTTTTCAAATTAACAGTTTTGTATACGTCTGAATAGGTTTGAGGGATTTTTCAGAAAAAAAAAGAATCAGACGAGGTTCTTGGTGGCCTTAAAGACTTTAAGTTACGGTTTTTAATTCCAACTTCCTTCAATTTTTAACAGTTAAATTTAATTACAGATTAACAGAAAACAAAAGTAAAAGTTTTATAAATATTGTTAGCATAATTTTTAATATCAAAACATTTTGTTTGAATTAATTGCATGTGGTTTTTCTCTTATAAAAATTTATATTATATAATCAAATGTGTAATGTACAAGATAGTTTGTATAACTATGCACCTTGTAATTTGAATATTCCCGCATTGTCAGCTAGATTTGTTGTTTTCAAATTGTCTCTGAAGTTGGATTATTAGCAACTCAAACAAACATTAATTGAATGCTTTTTTGTGGAGTCCAAGGGACCTAGCGAGTGGAAATTGAATACTGCAAACACTGGAGTGTCTTAGTTTTAAAGTGCAGAATCTGAGGCGCAAATTTTGTCACCAGATTCCACAACTTGTGGAATCTGATGACAAAAATTGAATCAATTTCCTAACCAATCTTTCGTAACCATATTTCACATTTTGAGCCAAATTTGCATGTTTTAATATGCTTTTTGTGGAAAACGATAGGTGAAATGGACCGAATGGTCCGTTCCAGTTTGGTAGCGGCGCTAGTCTGTAATGCTACCCTATTTGAGAGGTCGGTTTAATAAAAAAGACTGTGCTCGACCGATATTGGGTATGAAGAGACAGACGGTGGTCAATCTATCAATCAACTTTTAGTCGAACGTTAATGTTTTCCATAAATAGGTAAATGAGGTAACGATGCCCCCCGTCCTCAGTCTTTTCCTGGTATTTTAACAAATAACAAATTTCCTTGCAACAACATTCGATAGAAATCAGCTATCTTATTCTTAAGATGAGTTGACTTTTATTATGATCGTTAATGATTTCAAGTTTAGCAGTGCGATTAGCGTGATAGTTAAGGTTTCATGATTGTAAATGAGTTCCAACCTTTACTAACATTTGATTGTGATGAACAACCTGGGAAAATGACAGCGCAACAAAATTTAGTTGTTCATTCAACTCCAAACCCCTCTCCCATATATTACTGCAAAACCCTAGTGGTATAACTACCGCAATGGTCCTGGAAAAGCTTTAATTTGCCGTCACACTAAATTGCGTTAATGAGTGTCGTACAGATTTAGAATCTGTAGATTTGAATTGTTTCGTAGTGCCAATTAGCGTTCTTTATTGGGTCAATTTAAGAGTGAATTGGCGGAGCGAATTCAAGCTTTATTTTGTTATTCAAATATTGATTATTTGAGTTACAAGTTTTAGGTTGATTTGGCGGAGCGAAATCACGTTCAACTATCTATCGGGTATTTCGCTTAGCGAAAGATACCAAATTTTTGATGCGTCTGAATTTAGGCTTTGGCGGATCGAAATCTTGTTAAGAGAGAGAGACAACTATTTTTAATTACGAAATTGAGTAGAATGAAATTAGGCAAGATTAACAAACTGCTTCACAAATTGTTCACAAGATAACATTACTAAATGGCGGCAACTGACAATCACAAGACAAGGCGAACAGACAACAATTCATGCTTAGGATATAAACAAATTAACGAGTATGAAATCTTTGGATTTGATCTTCAAAATTAAACTGAATAAATGAACAAATTAAAATAAGGAAATTGAACTAAATTAAGTTAAACAGAAATTGAACTAAATTGGTTGCACCGAATTAAGGAACTCAAACTAAAAATGTACTATTGTACCACATTTCCCCCTTGGCGGAAATAAATAACATGTTATTTATCAGAAAATTAGTAAGAAATATGTACTTGTTAAATAATTAATACTGTAATGTTTGAGACAAAGTTTTGAATGGTCAGTTTTACTCATTAATCGCTTTCGCTTTCATAATACCTTTCCGCCTCGCCAACTGTCATAGATAACTCGGGTTCCTCATAGTTCGGAGAGACGTAGAATTGCGTGGGGTAGGAAGTTGTTGGGGAACATGGGCCAACTGTGAAGTTTGACTCCTCTTGATTGGATTGCGCCGCAGCCGTTTGTATTGCAGAAATTATGGACTTGTTTTCGATTTGTTGTTTTTTAATGTTTTGCCGTCTCTTCTGTTTTCCAATTGCTGAAGTACTTGGTGTTACCGGAGGACATGATTGTGTTGGGATTACAGACTCATCCGATTCTGTTGTTGAAGTGGCAGAGTGTTTTCTCTTTGGAGGAATTAGCACTGCGGATGCTTTCGTGGCTGCTTTTCTTTTCGGTCTGCTGGGTGGCTCCGCGATAATGATGCTTGAAGTTGGTAGTTGCATTGGCACTGCGGGATCGTTAGTTGACTCCGTGGTTTGATTTCGCGGCGCCGTTGTTTGTTGTGTCTTTGGCTTGGTCGGCATTCTTACTCTGAGGGCGCGGGTTACATTAGAGTGAATGGACGACACTGTGCTGACGTCATCTGCCACTTTTTGGTGTTTCATTTTCTTTCCACCTTCCAACTTTTTTCTTAATTCTTTAGCATGGTGATGAATTATTTCCTCCGTTGTTTTTCCCGTGGGGATTTTCGGGCGTCTATTTGCATATATTTGCAAATCTGTTTCTCGTTCCGCCTTTGTGCCGAACTTTGCGAGGTCAGAATTCATTATAGTAACCTCTCTCTTGCCCGGTTCTTTGGTTACTGATGTGTTTTCGGTTGTTTCAATAACTGACGATCCTGGTGCAAGTACGTCGTAGAGACCGTCGAGACTTTTCTTTGATCGTTTTATTTGTGGTTTTTTCTTTGCCAATTTGAGCTCCCGTGACGATTCTGTCCTTGGTATCGGTTGACCAACATCGGGATGGGAAAGGAATCTCGATTCTTTATTTGGGTCGTCTCTCTGCCTTTTCATTGCCTCTTTGCCCAGCTTGTCCTTGTTTATTTCCATTTCTATGTCGCTTCGCTCATCATTGTCCCATTTGTCTTCTGTGATGAGTTGGTCCCATTTGACAGTCTCCAAATCTAAATATTTGTTAAGAATATTTTTGTAAGTTAAACTTTTTGAATCTGGATTAGTCGTTATATTGCTTAATGGTGTATTCGCTTTTCTGCCAAAATGTGCCTCAAAAGGTGATATTCCAATAGTCTTTTGAAGACATATTCGTAAGTGATAAATTATTGAGTTTATGGATGCTTTCATGTTAAATTGATTTTGCGCCGCCGTTTTAATACAGGCTAAGCGATTCTTGATTGTTTGAATGAGTCTTTCAACCAAACCAATAGCTCTGTGGTCATGTATTGGCGCCTCGATAAGCTGTATATTATTTTGATTACAGAATGTTTTAATTCGATGCCCCGTTTGACATCTAGCTTGATCCAATCTAATCGCGCGGGGTATACCGTGTAGCAAAACATATTCTTGAAGAAACTTTGAAATATTATCTGCATTGGCTCTATCAAACACCTTTGCTGTTGGAAATTTCGAAAATCGATCAATACATGCAAGAAAATAAATCTCTTGATTTTTCCCATTATAAATGGGTCCTCCAAAATCAATTTGAATCTCCTCGTTAGGAACTTTACATAGCTTTAATGGTGTCCATTTATTTGCTGGTATAATAGGTTTTAAATTTTTACCAATTTTGACACATGGGTTGCACTTTGCTGTTTTGGTGGCAATATCCCTGTGCAAGTATGGCCACCACGCGTATGTCGCCATATCCGTCATTCCCCATGTGCCAGGATGAGTTGCGTGAATTGCATCTACATACGCATCCTTGATTGCATGTGGGAGTGCAATTCTGTCGTCTATGCAAACACACCCATTCTTCACGTGTAAGTCCTTCCAGAAGGAATGAATGTAGGGTGAGATTTGTCTGCATCTGTCTTCATTGGACGTCAAAATGCAGTCGCGAATCTCTTTCAAGATCGCGTCCTTTGTTGTCAGGCTGGCCATGAGAGAGCTTGAGAAGATTTTTGACAGCGCGAAACTGAAGGAATCCATGTACAAGTCGTCTACCGAAGGCGAAGTGGCTGTTGTGTCTGTAGTAGGTGTAATGGGGGTCACAGGTGCCGCTGGAACAGTAGAAGGCCCCGCCTCTGCAAATCGGACTCTCGAAGGTGTCGATTGTTTTACAGTCATCAGTGTGTCGTCGTCAGATGGTGATTGAGACATCATATATACGTTCTTGAATTTTGTTGCGATGCGTTGAAATTGATTGAGATTAGAGTGTGACTGTTCGGTGGGTCGGTTTAAGGCAAAAAGCGAGTGAGGAATGTTAGTTGTTTCGATTTTGGGGATGGAATTTAAATTATTTATCGTTAATTCGCTAATTGAGTCGTCAATTTGCGTGCTTGTAGAATGTTCTGGATTTCGCGGTGCGAAATCACCACATAAGTTATTAGTGTAATTTGGATCCTAAGCATGAATTGTTGTCTGTTCACCTTGTCTTCTGATTGTCAGTTGCCGCCATTTAGTATTGTTATCTTGTGAACAATTTGTGAAGCAGTTTGTTAATCTTGCCTAATTTCATTCTACTCAATTTCGTAATTAAAAATAGTTGTCTCTCTCTCTTAACAAGATTTGGATCCGCCAAAACCTAAATTCAGACGCATCAAAAATTTGATATCTTTCGCTAAGCGAAATACCCGATAGATAGTTAAACGTGATTTCGCTCCGCCAAATCAACCTAAAATTTGTAACTCAAATAATCAATATTTAAATAACAAAATAAAGCTTGAATTCGCTCCGCCAATTCACCCTTAAATTGACCCAATAAAGAACGCTAATTGGCACTACGAAACAATTCAAATCTACAGATCTCGAGCTGACTGCGCCATGTCGTACAGATTTAGAATCTGTAGATTTGAATTGTTTCGTAGTGCCAATTAGCGTTCTTTATTGGGTCAATTTAAGAGTGAATTGGCGGAGCGAATTCAAGCTTTATTTTGTTATTCAAATATTGATTATTTGAGTTACAAATTTTAGGTTGATTTGGCGGAGCGAAATCACGTTCAACTATCTATCGGGTATTTCGCTTAGCGAAAGATACCAAATTTTTGATGCGTCTGAATTTAGGCTTTGGCGGATCGAAATCTTGTTAAGAGAGAGAGACAACTATTTTTAATTACGAAATTGAGTAGAATGAAATTAGGCAAGATTAACAAACTGCTTCACAAATTGTTCACAAGATAACATTACTAAATGGCGGCAACTGACAATCACAAGACAAGGTGAACAGACAACAATTCATGCTTAGGATATAAACAAATTAACGAGTATGAAATCTTTGGATTTGATCTTCAAAATTAAACTGAATAAATGAACAAATTAAAATAAGGAAATTGAACTAAATTAAGTTAAACAGAAATTGAACTAAATTGGTTGCACCGAATTAAGGAACTCAAACTAAAAATGTACTATTGTACCACAATGAGAAAAAAGCCAAAACTTTGTAGAAGACGCTTCTGTTTTAGGTGCTCAAATCAATTTCTCACGACTATAACTTATTCAAAATTGACGTTTTATCAGACATGGTCTTCGGCAGTCGCAATAACGAAGAGAAAAAATTGAGCTTAAACATGCCCTATGTTTACGTATTCGGTCACCATTTCGAAAAATCAGACAAACTTGCGTACCATGAAAACTGCAGCTCTTGTGAAATGCTCGACCTCATTATCACCCAAAGGTCAATTGAAGTTCTGCAGCTGAACAACCGCAGTGACCTCTACGAGAAGATAATGCACAACAAATTGTTGAGGAACAACTTTTTTCACACGGCTTTAATTACTTATAACCTAGTTATGTGTGGGTTATATTCACCAGTTGAGGGCATGATGGGAAGAAAATCAGGTGACAAAACTCGGGTTGAAGATGACGCTGATGATGATTACCTGAGCGACTGAACAAACGAGTGAAATAACCCAAAAATGAAATCATCAGATTTAAAAATTACTGTCTGAAAAATTTAATGAAAAACATATTGAAGACAGGGTACTGAATATTATATAACAAGAAATAGGAAGTTGTCGAAAAAGTTATAAAATCATGATGCTGAGCAACTCCCCCCCCCCCCCCCCCCCCCACTGCCCCAGACAACCTTGACCCGGCACAGCACCCACCTTCTTTCTCCTGAGCTCACAACCGCACCCACACGTACATTAAATGAAATCAGCCTGAAAACTTTCCATGAGGGGTAATTAAGGTGGCCGCCGTATTGGCCGACAGGGCGTTTAGCCGACAACCAAAAAATGAGAAATTTAGCCGACAATTTAAGTAAAATGAGCAATAAAACTTATTGTGAAGCTTTGATTGGCCAATTTAAACACTATTTCGTAAGCGGATAAAATATACCGCAGTTTTTTCATCAACTAGCGTAACGAAGGTCTATCAACTAGTGTAACAAAGGTATTTAACCGGATCTGGCCATGCCTCGCGGGCCATGGCCATGCCTCAGCGGCCCATGGCCATGCCTCAGCGGCCCGTGGGACTTGATATGAATCTATCACAACCGAACTACTGATTTATGGACCAATGAGACTTTTATGACCAATTATGATAAATTGTCGGCTAAATTTCCCATTTTTCCCTTGTCGGCTAAACGCCCTGTCGGCCAATTTTCCTAGCACCGGTAATTAATTCCGCTTTGGAATGATTAGCAAATCGGCGCGTAAATTTTTGTCTCCACTTTCAAACTTTTGGGGTTAATTTGTAGGATTAGTAGCCAGGTATAAAGTGTCTATCGCTCAACTATTTGTCCAGCTGTTTGGTTATGACATCTGTAAAAATGTATGGACAGCTTTTGTCCTTTTCTTTAACTTCTTTTGGGGGTAGCATCATGATTGCAAAATTATCTGTTCATCCATATCAAATATTGTCATCGTTAAATTATGATCTAAACTATTTGTGTTTATAAACGCGATCTAGCTTTAGTACAAGACTTCTGTCTTATTTTTTACTTTGTATTTTCCAACTTTATTTTCAAGCAAAAGAACCACCACTGTACTGTAATACCATCAGCCATGCAGTTATAACACTATATCAGTTATAATATTTTGTGCTAACTACTTGGTAGTAAATGCAATTGGTACTAATTTGCTTCACGTTTCATCCAAGTTCAAAAAAACCAACTGCAAAAGTTATTGTTTAAATTTGCAATTTCACCGCTTAACAATGCACATTTTGTGCGCAGAAATCAATAAATTTTTCTTAATTAAGCCACTAACTGATCGATAAATTGGCGTAGAATAGAGAAAATTTGGTTTTATAGATTTTCTTTCATTATAATTTGAATATATTTTGTCTCCCCATTATTGCGTTTTCCTTTGTACCTAAGGAAAATTGAGTTAGTGAATGATGAACAAAATTTGCGTCATCGTAGGGAACGGATTACGAAACTTGCTGCTTCATTGCCTCATGCTTACCAAAACAGGATTATTGTTTATAATAAACAAGTTCACTTTTCCCAATAATTGGCACTGTTTTCCACAAGACAGAGTGAAAATTGAAATTGCGTACCTAATTTTTCTAAATCAATAAAGAAGAACACAAGAGAGAAATGAATGAAAATTGATTGAAAATAAAACTGTCATCTAGAATTTGACAAAAGCTGTTTTTCAACCGCATGTAGACATTGTTTCACATAAGTATGGAGTGACACATGAAAATGCTTGGTTACCATAAAAATTGGTCGCACCAATAAGAAAGAAATTAAAGACGAAAAACAGATAGACTGATTTGATTGCTTTCTTTAAAATGTAAGGGAGCATGATGTCAAAAGTGCATTGATGGGTGGCTTAGCCGTTAACTGATTTTTATGAACGAATCAAATTACTTTAAAAATCATCACGAGCTACTAACTGAAATTTGTCAGTTTTCTATCGCAAAAATAATTTTTGTGAGAAATCCAATTTGGCCATAAAAATAAGCGCCAATGTTGACAATGAAATGTGATAATTAAAAATATGGAGCAACATTGAGGAATTTATACTAAGCTCACTATCAGAGAGAGTTGTGGAATCAAGTTATAACATATATATATATATATATATATATATATATATATATATATATATATATATATATATATATATATATATATATATATATATATATATATATGTTATAACTTGATGCGCCGAAAAAGCTTATGTCGTTGCCACAAACAACAAATAGCTCAAATATGGTATATAGGTGTTGTTTTATAGAATTGTTTGGATTCATTGTTTGGCAAACAAAAACGGTTTTACGGTTTTGATTTGTTTTAGTGACCAGTAGTAAAATTTGCAACAAAATTTGTATTTAATGAAGAAACGATTCCTGCCAAGATTTGGAAATACTTGCGTGGTTCTTGCAGAACCAAACAATATCTTATTTGGATTTGGAAATGATGTCGTGGGAATCCAAGATCTTTCATGGATTTATCAGAACTTTAGAGAAAGTAAACGTAAAAATAGTTATTGGGTTAAGACACCAAAACCTTTAAAGCGAACAAAAAGTTATTTTTTACCTCAGATCTGTGAGAAAAATTTGACCTTGTGCACTGTTTGATGACCGAACTCATACCACGCTGTACAATTTCTTTAAGAAACAAAAGAAAAACATAACCGATTAAAGTTGGACGAGATGCTCTGAAAGATCTGGCGAGTCGTTGGCTCTCGTAGTCACTATAGCTTAATCGTAGGGAGCTTATCGTCACAGGGTGGGGGTTACTGTTCAGCCGTGAAACTGTGACTCCTCAACAGTTTCGATGAATCACAGTTTTAGAGAACAGCAAGGCTTGTCGCTTGGAGCAGATCAACAACTTAGTGCCTTTCTTTAACAGTTTTTCGCATTTCCCAAATCAAAAAGTCAAGAAATCCGTTGGTCAAAAAATAACGATTAATAAAACAATTGCTTGTACGAAAATCGCATCACGAAGATCAGCAAAAAGATAATAAATTGCAAGGACAATTATTTAAGCAGGGATAATTATGCTACAAACTAAGACCGTTAAATTTTGTTTCTTTTGAGGCAAAAAAAAGTAAGCTGCCAGAAAACAACTGCTCTAATTTTTGCAGACTTGCAGTTTCAAAAAGAACATTAAAAAAATGCGCGAAGAGGCTAAGTTTCTTTTTGTTGCTGTTTGTTGAGATGTCATTTTCAAGAAATTGCATTATGTTTGCCTCGTTTCTCTTAGCTGTCATCAAATAACTTTCTTTTAGACATGCCTCATTGCTTTGGACTAAAGTTAGCAAGAATAAATTTGAGAGCGAGAATGTTAATTCGAGATGGTCGAGATGGCACGCCAAAACTGTTCGAATTCAGTCAAAAATGCTTGAATGAAAAAACAAAATGCTTTTGGAGTGTCGCTGAAGACGCCATGTGGTTGTGACAAAAAACTTGACGGTAAAATTTAAAAAAAAAACAGAGCTGTGTTAGTGATAAATTAAAATCTAATGAACTTGATTGATTAATGGCTTGATTAGCGACAATGCTTAAGTAGGAGGCTACTTTGATAGACAATAAAACAAAATGACCAAAGCAAGATCAAACAAAAAAAATAAAAACAATTTGAGAACGTCCTCCGAAAACTAGCGTGGTCAAATGTATCAAGGACAATAACAATTTTAGATATAACTTTTCAAACTATGTGTCCTTAGAATGGACACAGAAAATTTTCGGAGACCACTGAGAAGTAAATAATTTAATTGACTAAAAAATGGAATTTTGATGAAAATCAGAATCTTTTTGAAATTTGATGCAGTTGAAGTCGATAAAGCACATGGCTATATAATAAAAGATTAAACAACCACAAAGTCTTTAAACTGGGGGGGAATGAACATTAGAAATTGAAAAAGGACTGATTTTATCAGGTCAAGAGGGGTAAAAGTAACAGCAAATACAAAAGATCCAAAAATAACAAAAAGGTTGCAAAATCATTGAATTCAAAAACAAATCTTGCCATTTTAATAAAAACTTCAAGTAAATTATGACCTAATAGACCAAATAAAAAATCTCATTAGGAGACCAATAAAAATTTGTTATCATTCACAAAACTTTTAATTTTGAAATTTTGCTATAGTTTTTTTGAAAACAAATAGCAAATAAAACATTGAAACTATTACCTAAAAACCCAAATCCTTCATCAAAAAACCTAAGTTCCCGTACGCCTAATTATCATTCAGTTAGGCAAATTGTTTATCGAAATAAGCGACAAATGAACAAAACTAACTAACTTTAAAGCTTTAAGAATACAAAAATTTGAAAAAATTCATAAAAGAGATGTAGTTAAAACCGCCTATTAATATGCAATCAGATATGTCGTCAATCAGACTGTGGTACTCTACTCAATTAATACCCTATTCGCGGAGCGAGATGACGATTCAATAACTTGGGTTGATTTTGCTTAGCATGAAAGTAAATTACTTTCGGCCTTACCTTTGCGGCGCCAGAATTAACAGAAGAATTAATGAACTGAATTTAAAGCGAGAAAGAAAAATGCGAATTTAAAGCGAGAATGAAATTGTCAATTAGTTATCAACAAGACAACAATTTTGAAGAAATTTTTAATCGTGATGCGCGGAGAAATATTTATGAACAGACATTAGATTATAAAGCGGGAACTTAGACACTATGAATAAAGAATAAGATGCAAAGCTATCGAAATTAAGGGCAAATAAATTTAATCTAAATAAAATGTCATAACTATTTTACTGCACGAACCTTTAAATGATGGATACGTATGACAAACTCCTCAGTTATTTTCATAATAATTGCACAGACATGAAACTTTAATTGTTACATATTGACAATACTAATAAATTGTCCCTCTTAGATATGTAATAACAATATATTTACTGGCTATGAATAGCTGGTGACATTTAATAGAACAAAGATTTAACAGTTTACTGCATAGCAGTTTTAATCCAAATTATCATTGCGTTTTGTCTCATATACTGTCACTGAGATGACATCATCGGTTGTCAAGCTCCTGATGTCAGTAAAATAGCGTACTCGAGGGTCAGGGACGAAATGGTCCAATCATTATCAAATTTTTTTTTCCTCAGGGACTTGTTCTGCGGTTGCCTGCACTGTTTCTATGAAACAAATTTATGGGGGTTTCAAGTTTTCGATATCTCCTGCTCTTTGTTTTCGTGTTGGTTGGATGTCAGTCAGTGAATCAGACGAATTATCGAAGTTACCGAAGTAATCATGACTTCTTCTAACATCCCACTCGATCGGGCCTGATTGCTTCTGTCTTGTGTGTGTGTGAAGATGGTGCTTGTTGTAGGGCATATAGGGAGCAGTATTGGTTGTGCAATTCAAAAATTGGCCTGGCGATTGCTCAGTCGAAGTGGTCTTGGTCTCTCGAACTGGAGAGAAATTTGCTATCTTTGGTACCTCTTCCGGTCTGGTGCTTGCAGTCTTCAATTGGAATGCGGACACTCCACAGACGGTTCTTGGAGTTTATGTTTTACCTTCTTGTCCCAACGTCAGGTTCTTGGACAACCCTTTGATTTTGGTCTGGATTTTTTCATCAACTAGTTTTTCTGCTGCTCATGGTCCTCGTCTCACTGCATCAAATTTCTGGGGAGCCTGTCATTCAAACTGGGTACCAAATTTTGCGATATTGCGGTTGTGGACTGTGACGATTGGTATTCCCGGCTTTCTAATTTTTGACGTAGTTAGTCTGACTTTGACTATATTGAATCTTGTTGCCAGCATTTCATAGAGATCTTCTAAGTTCTTCTTAGATCTCCTTTTCCCATGAGCTTTCGGGCCAGTTCTCACTTTGCTTGCTCAGACAAACCGTTTGTGGGGCGGAAACTATTTGAGAGAAACGATCGTGGTTCATCATCCTCACTTTTTTTCTCTCTGATTTGACTCGGGTTGCTTTTGTCATTCCTTTTTCAACCTCAATGTCACTGCTGTAGCCATTTATACACTTTTTATCAGATAAAAAAGAATCTGGACTGATTGCGTTCTTCTGAACAATGCTTTTTAACACCTTCGTACGAGACACTTGAAAATTTGGGGTAGTGCATATTTTGCTTAGAGTGGTACTAGATTTTCTACCAAAGTTTGCTTCGAACAGCGAGATCGTTGTAGTCTGCTCTTTAAAAATTTGCAAACGATGTAATACCATTTTTAGCGTTGTTTCAAGTAGACTGATTTTATTGCTGCCTTTTCCTCTTTGAGAACAGCAATTCTTTTTTTAAATGGTCCGAAGTAACCGCTCTACTATTAAACGTTCATCATTTACTGGTGCTTCAATTATATCTGAGTTATTGTTTTCACAAACGTTTGTAACCATTTGTAAAGACATTTTGCTTGATCTAAGTGGAATACACGATGTACTATATAATTTTCATTATACATGTCTAATAACTTTGTTACACTAAGGCCATTTGATTTATCGAAAATCTGCTGTAGGTTATTTGAAAAATCGTCTATTGTTGCAAAGAAATATATCCGTTGTCTTTTTTCTTCAAATATTGCCCCCGAATCAACTTATATTTTTATATTTCTTAATTTGGTTCAGTACATGGAACATGAGGTAAAAAAAATTTTGCCGGAATGAACAGTTTAGGATTCTTACCAAACGCTTTGCCATGTTTACATTCAGCAGATTTGACTCTCAACTCTATTCATGTAGGGCCACCAGCAATGTGTGACCCTACAAAATATTTCCTAGGCAATTGGTTGACTAACGTGAATGTTGTGAGTTAGAGTTTCTGGCAGTGCGTTTGGTTGTATCTTTTCATCGATACAGAGAGAGTCAGATCGTACACGCCGATCTGGTCAATGCGAATGGATGTAAGGATTAATCTTGGTTAGTCGCTTTTAATTGTTAGTCAGTACGCAATCGCGTACCTCGTTTACAACGCCGTCCTCGCTGGTTAACGCTGCTATTAGACTCTTACTGAATACTTTTTAAACTATGTTACCAAATTTTGGAATGTGTGTCGGCGATCTGGATATAGGAAATGAAGGAGGATGTGTGTTGTCTGATGATTCTCCAAATCTGACTCTAGGCGTTCTTTTCCCGTTGGATTTCGAAGTCATAGTTTTTTATTTTAACATTAATTTTAGATTTAAAAATAGGAAACTGATTTTGATTAGCGAAATGGGCAGAAAGCACTGAATTTTTTTGCTGCTTGACATTTGAAAATATTATTGGAATGCATATCAGTTTGTTGGAATTTGTTCCTTATTAATTGCTTTTCTCGCTTACCGAATGTGTACGCTTTTTACGGTAAGTATTATTGAACTAAGATGTATGTCGCTGAGCAAGTACTGCGTGAGTTGGTATTTGCGTCGCAGAATGTACAATTTTAGAGTTTTTTATTCAGAGTTGACTTTTCAGGCTTGAAATTGTTGAGTGGGTGACATTTCAATGTTATACATGCTTGAATGGGTCAATGGTTTTAATTGTGTTTACTGAAATTGATTCAGTAAAAACTAATGTGTTAATTTGCTGTGCGCGATGATGAATTTTAAATTTGCAAATGGGGTACAGTTTGGCTTAACTTAAATCTATTGACTTCGCAGATTCAGATAGTAATTTTAATTCAATAATTAGGGTTTCTTAACAATACAATGCTACTCTTTTGGCTTTTTAGTATGAATGTCGTGAATTATAATCACAAGACCCATTTTTACAGCTGGCATGTGTTCAGTGGAAAATGCTAGGGCAAAATTCGATCCACTCAAAGCGTTAGACGGCTCTTATTTGATTAATTAAAGCGGTTTTTTTGAGTATCGAGAGTTGGGCTCTTTGATCTGTTATTACTTTAAGCTGTTGTCCGAAGAAATAGTTTTTAGAATATTCAATAGACCAGACTACTCCTACCAATTCCAGTTCATTTACCCTGTAGCTTTTTTCACATGAATTTGGAAACCTGGATGTATAAACAATACGCTTCCACCCGTTTACTTTAAGTTGTTCTGAGGCAGCTCCAAGACCAACAGGAAAAGCGTCACATTTTACGCGAGTTTCGAGAGACGGGTTGTATTGACAATTTTCTGTAGCGTTCGCTAGGCCTTTTTTCATTTCAACGAAACTGTTTTCGTGTGCTGCAGTCCAAACGAATTTTATGGTTTGCGTATGAGAGGTTGTAGTGTGTTGCTTTTTTGAGATGGATCAGGAATGATTTCTGCAATATAATGTACCGAGCCACGGAACGATCGAAGCTTCTTTAGAGTTTTTGAAGCTTCGACTGACAGAATAGCAGATTTTCTGTTTTCGAATGGCAAGATTCCTTTTTGTGAAATCTGTTTGACAAAACAGTCTACTTCTACTTTTGCGGATTGGAATGTAGGTAAATTGAGTCTGAGGTTTTCTTCATCCAGTTGACGTAAACAATCAAAAAAAGTTTCTTGAGCTCTTCTGTACCTTTCCTGACTATTAAAATATCGTCAAAAAACTGCACGTATTTTTAAGTCCGATTAAATTATAGTCCATCGCCTTTTGTTGTTATGCAGGCATATTAGTATTGCCTATTTGCATTTTGCGAACTGTAGGTGCCTGTCATATCATCGCTTTTATGTTGATGTTGCAGTTTTTTGCAGTCTCAGGTTTCTGATTTGATTGACTGTATGTGTATTTAAGTTCTATAGTAAAAAAACTAAGTAGTGTCTTGCGGTGGGGATCACCAATTTGTTGGGATAATGATTCGATTAGTGTTTCTTTCTTAGGCATTTGATATTTGCGATTATACAATTTATGTTTTTTATAAAAAATTTGTTAAGGATTTTTGAATCTGGTGTCAATTTTAGTGATAAAATTTTGTTTTCAAACGGTGACTGCAAAAGGTTAGATGAAACCTTGACCTGGACAATTGGTTAGTGTTTTATGATATGTATTTCATCAAGTAACTAAATGTATGTTCTACATTTTTTTTCTTGCAAATAATTGGAAATCGTCTTCCTTTTTGATGTCTTGGTTGTTTGTTGAGCTTTGATTTAGCTAGATTTTTTAATATGTTTCAACAAAAAAATAATTAAGGAATTTTCTTGCTTTTTGTATTATAATTGGACACTGAGTTGTATTAATGTTTATCTGAATGCTTTTCGAAGATGGAAGTTTTGTAACTGCTAACCCTAGTTGGTCAAACAGATCACGTCCACTTAATGGTTAGAGACCATCTGTTACTACCGTGAATTCAGAATGTGGGATTTGCCAAAAATTGCTGGACAAGGGTCCAAATTGTTCATTTAATTTGAATTCGTTCATTTGAGAATGTTCGCAACTGTAAAATTGAACTAACCGTATTAGGATGACCATAAACACAAAGGCCGACGGAGTTGTTGAGGAACCAACAATAATGCAAATTTGCTGAGTTGTTTACTTAACACCAAAACCCACCATAATTTGACTCGTAATATTGCAAACTAGTAAACTGTATTGAACGTGAAAATGAATAAAGGTGCTCGAAGAGGAGTTAAAATCATGAAAGTGTTAGTGACAAACCGGGAAAGGAAATTAGCAGACCGGGAACTAAAGGGGAGGATGAAGTCGTTAGACATGGAAGCGCGTGTGCTGATCCGTATGTCACAGATAGCACAGGGGAGGTTGTTTGCTGCAAGGGGAGAAGAATCGAATAGTGGAAATGAGTCGGAGGAGGAATGGCTAAGAATAATGAGGGCGGAAGAGAGTAAAACTAAAACTGTATAGACTAAACTTAAATTATTATCATCATCTCATCATCGCATCATCATCGCATCACCATAGCTATCGTATTGTATATTTGCCTTTGACTTTAGTTTATTGTGGTTTCGGGACAACTTTCCGCACCGGGCTAACATGACCCGTTCCGTCGTCCGTGACCGAAAATGCAAGGTAGATTGCGGGAACCGATGGGCCAGCGTGCGTGCCCGTGTAACATTCCCATTGACCCTCTGATTGTCCAGGGGAACTAATATACACGTAAATATTCGCTGATAATGACCGGGCAAGCATCCGTAGGTCGGTCGAACTCAATTCGGTAACGTCTTCGACCGATTCACTCGAACGAACCCCATCGGGGAGGTCGAACAAATAACGGTCTGGTCCTGATTTTCGCAGGCGTTTCACCCAGTCCTCGATAATTCCGCCAGAGTTGCGGGCACCCGTTAGTACTACTGATAGAGCCAAGCACACGCAGTTGTACCTATGATGACCAGTACGCAGAGTCTCGATTCGGAACTGGGTGACGTCAAGAGATTCCGAACTAAAACGATGCAGTTATTTAATTATCATCGTATTTAAACGTAGCACGCGATATATACTATAATACTCACTTTTTGAAAGCTGGAGAAAGCGGGTGGGTACCGTTAGAAGGTATCCCCAATTGTTTGCACAGTCGTTCTACCCGCCGCTTGTCGAGGTGAACCATAGGTCCGGTCTTGCGAACTCCGACACGCTGTTGGCACTTCCGACAGCTCGCCACCACCTTCCTGCAGAATTGTCGTAACCGCTCGACGTGGTACTTCGTGCGGATAAAACTTTCCAGCTGTAAACGATCAGGGTGATTTCTATCCCGGTGTTCCATAATCAAAGTAGCTAGCGCGTCTTCGCTATGGAGGACTCGTCTTCCATCTCGGTAGAGTTTCCCATCGCGAATTGTGAATAGTCGAAGCTTTGTTCGGAAATGTCGTTCTGCACGAGTAAGAAGCTTCGAGGATGTCATAGAGAGCTTTTTGTAGTGTAGTAACTTGTTATATTCGTTAACATCCATTATAACTGAAAGAAAATAGAG
The DNA here is from genome assembly GCF_964194025.1 of Convolutriloba macropyga. Classification (NCBI taxonomy): domain Eukaryota; kingdom Metazoa; phylum Xenacoelomorpha; order Acoela; family Convolutidae; genus Convolutriloba; species Convolutriloba macropyga. Next base: position 55,840,371 of record NC_134471.1, on the reverse strand, counting down.
TTTTACAAAATTCGTAATTTTGGCCAAATCTGAAAATTTTTACAAGTTGGGACCGAAAATCTGTCCACCCCCCCCCCGATTTTTTGAAGCCGATATGGCTGAACCAAGCTGGGGTCACCATCACCTTAGGGCACCCCTAAGCTATTTACAAACCAGGATTGGTAGTGCCAGCTTTACCCAGTCCGGAGCTATTAACACTTATGAGGGAAAAAAGTGATAATTTTGGGGAAAATCCGAAAATGCTGATTTTTGAGTTTCATGGACTCTAGTCATACTAGGGTGCAATAAGGCCCTGAGCCTACGCCTGATTAGGCGGAATACGAACCATACCCCCCAAACCGCCCTAAGTAAACAAAAGACCCGGAAACACATATTTCGTAGGTAACTAAGTATAAGTCGACTTGTCGGCCATTTTGAACTTTTTGCTTGTTACGGACGTATGACGTGACCGGACCGTAACCCTATAGCGGACAAGCGGACGTGCGGACGGTACCCTAGGAACCCCCCTATGTAAACAAATTGCACGTAAGAACGGAAAAATCTGGAATTCGCATATATGTAAATTTGGCGGCCATCTTGACTGATATCTAATAAGTAAGTTTGGTATTTAACACGTCACCTTATTACGGCAGTGGTATTACGGAATGTAAACGAAGTAGCCAACCGTGGTATAGAAGGCTGAAAACCTTGTGCAATAATGACGGTTATTTGGTTTGAGTAAACAAACTGTTTGCTCGGCTCAGTATATAAGCGGCTTACACTATAAGCGCGGCGCAGAAGTTGCAAATCGCGAACGAGTTAATTATCGATTGTTTGGCATAGTTTGCCGGTATTATTGAGTGAGAGGCTCTTGTTAATCGTTATTAAGCGTCGTTGCGTTAACTTTGCCGGAGCGATTGAGCGAGAGGCTCTGAATAGTCGCTGTTATAGAATTAGAGTTATTTGGCTAAGTTTTGCCTGATTTGATTGAGCGAGAAGCTCTGATTAGTCTTTGCGGTGCGGTTACATTATCGAGCACCCATTGCTGTTGCAAGTGAGCGAGAGGCTCTGGAACTTGCGTTATTCGATCGAGCAAGCGGCTCGGATTAGTTATAGTTAGAAGAGTTGCCTGTACCGTCGAGCATCGAGCTCGGATTGTGGTCTAGCGTGTTTAAAATCGCTAGACGGTTACTTAAGTAATAGAGCGATCGCTCTGATAGTTTGCGGGATTACCGACGTTTATAGCGGGTAGATAAACGCGTAGAATCGTATCGTTCCGTGGGAATTTGGCTAAACCTAGAAGTTTGTTGTGCTTAAGGATTACCAGTCAGTACTCTGAGTAGTTCTTAAGTTTATTATAGTTAGTGCTGTAAACTGTTACTTTAGTTGGGTTACCATTGTACAGTTTGATTGTTTGTTGTTATGTTTACTATTATTCCATTAGTTACTTACATATTTAGTTATTAATTGAATAGTTGCACTAACTGTTTTGATCAAGCCGGAAGAGCAAATAAACGGGCAAATAACAAGAACGAACCACCAAATAAAAACCTTTCGAATTGTGAGATCTGGGCGCTAGTTCCCGTTCTAGGCTGCCTAATAAAGTTCAGAATCTTACAGCAACTGTGGTTTGTCCATCTCGTTAATCCAGAATGCTTGTGTAGTTTTTTCTACCACCCTGTGATACCCGAACAATTATTTATTTCCCAATTTCATTGATGCAGTAAAATTTATATGATGCTCTTAATTTAGTTCATTATCTTAATCTTAATCTTATGATCTTGTTTCAACTGTCTGGTTAGTTTCCCGCTTCGTGATCAGACATGTCTGATCACGCATTCACGTTGTGCTCGAGTGGTTGTAGTTTATTAATTTCATAGTTCTGATTTTCTGCAATTCAATTCAGTTTGCAAAACCTTCTCTTAATTTCCCGCTCTGCAAGTAAGCGAAAGAAATGTGAAAGTAGATCTCGCGCCGCGAATAGTCAAAGAATATTCCCTTTGCAATCTCGCACCGCAAATCATCACTGCAAAATAATAAAGTACGACATGGCGCAGTCAGCAACGAAAAGAACACCCCTTGGAATCGACCCTTTCTGGGACAAACCAACACCTGATCCACCACTCCGCTGGGAGAAGTGGAGGGTACAATACAAACTGGCACTCTTAGCCAAAGAAAACATCATTTTGGACACCCTTCTCGGCCCAAAACCTGATACGGTAGAACTACCTCTAGAGCCAATCTACGAAGAGATTTTGTGGGTGCATCTGCAAAATCAGAGAGGGAGAGGAACGCGCGCAACGCGCAACAAAAAATGAACTGGCAAAACAAATGCCAACGACTTATTGAGGTAGGCATCATGTGTGGCGACAAACCCTGGTCATTGGCAGACCGGAAAACAGTCTCCCTTCTTTACTTGAGCATCGGAATAGAGAGACGTCGTATCCTTAACTGTAAGAACCCGCATATCATGATAGACACTCTTGCTACTATCGATTTTTGGAAAATCGTGGAGGAAGCATTCATTCGCCCACGCAACATAACATTTGACAGACGTGTCTTCCTGATCACAAAACAGCTTAGAGGAGAAACTGTCGAGCATTTCTATGGTAAATTAAAAGAACTGGCGGAAAACTGTGATTTTGAAAACAAAGAGGAGACCCTAATTCGAGATGTATTCATCACCAATCTGATCGATCCCGAAATCCAAAAAGAACTACTAAAACAAACGGTAGAAACGCGACAGGCGTTGGAACTCGCAATCAATATGGAACTCGGGATGCGAAATCAACACCAAATACAACAGCACAATAAAATTGTTGTTCCGGCGAATGTCAATGCTATTCAATTCAACAACTCACGAAGACCGTATTGGCAGAACAATAATAATGTTCTAAAACAAAATAATAGATCAACAATGTATTGTTCGAATTGTGGCGGAATCTGGCTCCCAAATCATCGCAAAAAGTGCATTGCAAAAGGAAAGACATGCAACAATTGCGGGTTATTAAATCTTTTTGCAAAGGTCTGCCGTAAACAGCAAAAGAACATCAACGTAAAGCCTCAAGATCCCAAGAAAAAGATGGTTCGGGTGGTAGAAGAAGAGCCACACCCAGAGGACTCGGTAAACTTCGTCCAACCGGCAAAACTCTATGAATCAGACTACAGCAGCGGTGAAGAGGACAACACAGTCACAATGATTGAAGCCGCAGTGGAGAAAGTTGAACCCCTCAATATGCCTCTCGAGATTGGAAATGTCAATACAACTCTACTCGTGGACTCCGGGAGTGCATGCAGTATACTTCATTATTCACTCGCGTCGCAAGTGGTACAAAGCAGCCCCCGCGCTTTCTGGATTCACGAATCGTCACCACCACAACTACGAAACTTCTCTAATGAACCAATACAGGTACTGGGAAAGATTCAAGCCCGTGTAACGAGCTAGGATGGGTATGCGACACAGCAGCTTTCACAGTTGTGGCCGACGGCTTAAAGTCCTTAATAGGTCGTGATTTGTTCAACCAACTTGGACTTGCCGTAACTCAGTCTACACTTATTAAAAGTAACAGTGTCAACAACATCGCATCCCCTGAATTTAAAGAACAGATAGCCAAAAAATTTCCTGGTTTGGTATCACGCATTGGACGATCAAAAAGTCATGTAGCAAAATCTAAATTTCACAAGAATTTCCAACCTAGACATCAAAAAGGTAGACGAATTCCTATCAATCTTCAAGATAAAGTTAATACAGAACTTAGAAAACTATTAGCTGAAAAACACATTATAAAACTGTCAAGCTGTCCTGATAGTTATTTCATCTCACCTATTGTGGTTACAGTTAAAAAAGACCAAACGATAAAGCTTGCACTGGATTCAAAAGTTTTAAATAAAGCTATTCATAAGAATAAAAATCAAATGCCAAACATTGATACGTTAATTGAATCAATATCTCAGCAAATAAGTGCTCCCGCTTCGCAGAACACAACGTACTTTTCTACGATTGATTTGAAATACGCTTTTAGTCAATTAAATCTGGACATCAACACAGCTAATCATTGTAATTTTAATATTATTAGTGGAGATATGACTGGCACTTACACATTTCAAACAGGATTTTACGGACTTACAGATATGTCAGCTGAATTTCAAAAAGCTATGGATTATACTCTAATTGGTTTAGAAAATACATATTGCTTTTTGGATGATATTTTAATTGTTAGCAAAGGGTCTCTGATTGATCACAAAAATTATGTCATGAAATGTCTCCAACGTTTAGACGACGAAAATCTTAGGATAAATCTTCCTAAATGCCACTTTGGTAAATTAGAAATTGATTGGCTTGGGTATCATATATCACAAGAAGGTATTTCGCCCCTCGAATCTAAGACCGCAGCAATTCTGGCTCTCGAAGCTCCGAAAACTTTAAAGAAACTCCGTTCATTTTTGGGATCCGTTCATTATATTGGGAAATTTATCCCTAATCTAGCCCAAATAAGTCATCCTCTTCGCCCGCTACTGCGGAGGTCTTCAAAATTCATCTGGACAACTGAACATGAAAATTGTTTTCAAGAAATTAAGACTCGCATAGCGAATGCAACTGCAAATAGTCATTACAATCCGCAACTCGAAACACGCGTGAAATTCGACGCATCCCGCTCAGGTCTCGGCGCGGCCCTCGAACAATTAACTGTAGATGGGTGGAAACCAATTGCATTTGCGTCTCGATTTTTAAATTCCTGTGAAGAGCGTTATAGTGTAAATGAACTTGAACTTTTGGGTGTAGTCTGGTCAACAGAATATTTTAAAAATTATCTGTATAGAAAACAATTTAAAGTAATTACCGCAATTACCGATCACAGAGCACTTCTCTCAATCATGAAAGAACATAGATCTAATAAATCATACAATAGTAGATTGACCCGCTGGGTCGATCGCCTTCTTCCTTTTCAATTTGATATTGAACACCTTCCTGGGGCAAAAATGGGTTTGGTCGATTATATTTCTCGCAATCCATCACAAAAAGCTAAAAAGATCTCTACATACGATGAAGAATTTATTGTTGCCAAATTGAATCTGATCTCGAAATCAATTAACGCATTAGAATTAAACACTGAACACCCTGCATCACATTTACCCCAGTTATTAACAAATTACACTCTCGACCCGCAAAACACGTCTAAAATTGAGATACTCGATCCCGTATTACAAACTACACCTAAAATTGGGACCACTCATAATTCAGTAAATTCAATTAACACCCGCGCTACGCGGGTACGCAAACATGTATTTGGCAATTCACTCGCTCCGCGAAACCTTGCCTCAAATAGTATTTGTCAATTAAACAATTTAAAGTATGCGACACTCGCGTCACAAAATCCACTTTGCACCTCTCTCGCCCTGCAAAATACCAGAAACAACAACAAATTAATCCAAATTAGGAATAAAGTGACATACGCGCAGCTAGAGCATCCATTCACTCAATTACAAATCCCGCCAATCAAATCACATTCCACAAATACTTCTAAAAGTCATCACCCAGAATTAAAATCAGTGCTTTTTGCCTCTTGTCATTCTAGAAATCAGTTGCATCCTTCTAAACTAAATAATTCTAATCAATCATCATCCGTATTCAAATATATCAATACAATAGATAGTAGAATGCCTTCGAAAAAAAAAATAACCCGAGTCCGATTCAATGATGCATCCCGCGCTGCGGATCAACCCTCAACTAGCGACAACACTACGCGCCCCGCAAGTACGCGATCGAATTTGCCAACCAGCTCTCGTGCGGCGAATCAACCCATACAAAATCTCAGTACACCGCATGCAACAAGTACGGCACAAAACACAACTTCCCCATCCCCAACTCATTCTTCTAATGCTAGTACCCCATTGACGCCGAGCCCGCACGTACCCACTTTCGATTATATCGTCTCCAAAATTTTTAATAAGTCTCTGATTGCCTCTCTAACTAGTAAGGACGCTGTTCTTAAAGAGGTCAGAGATTGTATCTTGACTAACAACGAAAGCAGATTAAAGGCAATAAACCCCTACATACACTCGTACTGGAGGGATCTGCACGTGCGCTCCGGGTGCGTGTGCATAGATGAACGAGTGGCTATCCCTAACGTGCTCCGCGAAGCGCTGATCGACGATATCCATTCAAGTCACCCAGGTACCTGGGGCATGATTTGTATGGCTACACACTCCTGGTGGCCCTACATGCACAGGGAATTAATAGTTAAATCCACTGAGTGCAAACCATGCACAGCAATCGGTAAGAATCTTAAATCAATTATTCCCGCTAAACAATTCACTCCTCATATACCATGTGTTGAACCTAATCAAGAAATTCAAATCGATTTTGGGGGACCAATTTTTGATGAAAAGGGCAATCAGGTGTACTTTTTGGCAGCATTTGATCGTTTTTCTAAATATCCAACTGCATATATTTACGACAAAGCTAATGGCCCAAATGTTTTGAAATTTTTGGACATGTATATGGAAACTCATGGAATTCCAAGATCTATTCGTCTGGACCAAGCAAAATGTTTAATTGGACATCAAGTAAAGACTTTTTGTAATAAAAACAACATCGAGATTACTGAAGCGCCGGTATATGATCATCGTGCTATTGGGTTAGTGGAACGATTAATTCAAACAATTAAGAATAGACTTGCATGTATCAAAGAAGAGAAATTATCTACACACGCCTTTCATGTAAAGCATGCATTAAAGATAATCATTCACCAATTGCGTATATGTAAACAAAGAACAACAAAGACCTCGCCCTTCGAAGCACACTTTGGAAGAAAGCCTAATACCCCGCTAAGTGTGATTGCAACTAAACCTAATTTGCTGAACCTGTCATACAGGAGTATTATAAATCATTATTTAGACGAGGACACAGTGATGCCCGAAGAGATTCTGCCTGACGATAAGTGGACCAATGGATATCGTAGCGATATCGAAGTAGAACTTGGCATGACCCGAGCTACAGCTGAAGCACGATCCAGGGAGCAGGCCAGTACAGATGGGGAACCACGATTCCTCAAGACCACGGCGATCCGCCCCATTCCCCTGAAAGAGCGTGCGGCCGAACTGAATCTTGCGAGAAAGGTCCATGGCAAGCGACGCTCGAAAAAGAACTTGGAGGGTTTATACAAGGTCCTTGCCCCTGGGTCGCAAATTCTCAAAGTGAGCCCCACCACGTCGACCATAAAAGAACCGGGCAAGCAAGTAGTGACAGTTCGCAATAGCGATATTGCAAAATTTGGCACAAAGTTGGAGAGGCAAACTCCACTGAAAGCTTATGCGGATAGACGCGGACCCCGTTCTGGAGAAAAAGTCGTGGAAGAGCTGATTCACAGCCATATCAAAGAGTTCACCCGAAAGCAAAAGGGTGACAAGAAAATGAAGCACTGCTGTAGCCATTTATACACTTTTTATCAGATAAAAAAGAATCTGGACTGATTGCGTTCTTCTGAACAATGCTTTTTAACACCTTCGTACGAGACACTTGAAAATTTGGGGTAGTGCATATTTTGCTTAGAGTGGTACTAGATTTTCTACCAAAGTTTGCTTCGAACAGCGAGATCGTTGTAGTCTGCTCTTTACAAATTTGCAAACGATGTAATTCCATTTTTAGCGTTGTTTCAAGTAGACTGATTTTATTGCTGCCTTTTCCTCTTTGAGAACAGCAATTCTTTTTTTAAATGGTCCGAAGTAACCGCTCTACTATTAAACGTTCATCATTTACTGGTGCTTCAATTATATCTGAGTTATTGTTTTCACAAACGTTTGTAACCATTTGTAAAGACATTTTGCTTGATCTAAGTGGAATACACGATGTACTATATAATTTTCATTATACATGTCTAATAACTTTGTTACACTAAGGCCATTTGATTTATCGAAAATTTGCTGTAGGTTATTTGAAAAATCGTCTATTGTTGCAAAGAAATATATCCGTTGTCTTTTTTCTTCAAATATTGCCCCCGAATCAACTTATATTTTTATATTTCTTAATTTGATTCAGTACATGGAACATGAGGTAAAAAAAGTTTTGCCGGAATGAACAGTTTAGGATTCTTACCAAACGCTTTGCCATGTTTACATTCAGCAGATTTGACTCTCAACTCTATTCATGTAGGGCCACCAGCAATGTGTGACCATACAAAATATTTCCTAGGCAATTGGTTGACTAACGTGAATGTTGTGAGTTACAGTTTCTGGCAGTGCGTTTGGTTGTATCTTTTCATCGATACAGAGAGAGTCAGATCGTACACGCCGATCTGGTCAATGCGAATGGATGTAAGGATTAATCTTGGTTAGTCGCTTTTAATTGTTAGTCAGTACGCAATCGCGTACCTCGTTTACAACGCCGTCCTCGCTGGTTAACGCTGCTATTAGACTCTTACTGAATACTTTTTAAACTATGTTACCAAATTTTGGAATGTGTGTCGGCGATCTGGATATAGGAAATGAAGGAGGATGTGTGTTGTCTGATGATTCTCCAAATCTGACTCTAGGCGTTCTTTTCCCGTTGGATTTCGAAGTCATAGTTTTTTATTTTAACATTAATTTTAGATTTAAAAATAGGAAACTGATTTTGATTAGCGAAATGGGCAGAAGGCACTGAATTTTGTTGCTGCTTGACATTTGAAAATATTATTGGAATGCATATCAGTTTGTTGGAATTTGTTCCTTATTAATTGCTTTTCTCGCTTACCGAATGTGTACGCTTATTACGGTAAGTAATATTGAACTAAGATGTATGTCGCTGAGCAAGTACTGCGTGAGTTGGTATTTGCGTCGCAGAATGTACAATTTTAGAGTTTTTTTTTATTCAGAGTTGACTTTTTAGGCTTGAAATTGTTGAGTGGGTGACATTTCAATGTTATACATGCTTGAATGGGTCAATGGTTTTAATTGTGTTTACTGAAATTGTTTCAGTAAAAATTAATGTGTTAATTTGCTGTGCGCGATGATGAATTTTAAATTTGCAAATGGGGTACAGTTTGGCTTAACTTAAATCTGTTGACTTCGCAGATTCAGATAGTAATTTTAATTCAATAATTAGGGTTTCTTAACAATACAATGCTACTCTTTTGGCTCTTTAGTATGAATGTCGTGATTTATAATAACAAGACCCATTTTTACAGCTGGCATGTGTTCAGTGGAAAATGCTAGGGCAAAATTCGATCCACTCAAAGCGTTAGACGGCTCTTATTTGATTAATTAAAGCGGTTTTTTTGAGTATCGAGAGTTGGGCTCTTTGATCTGTTATTACTTTAAGCTGTTGTCCGAAGAAATAGTTTTTAGAATATTCAATAGACCAGACTACTCCTACCAATTCCAATTCATTTACACTGTAGATTTTTTCACATGGATTTGGAAACCTGGATGTATAAACAATACGCTTCCACCCGTTTACTTTAAGTTGTTCTGAGGCAGCTCCAAGACCAACAGGAAAAGCGTCACATTTTACGCGAGTTTCGAGAGACGGGTTGTATTGACAATTTTCTGTAGCGTTCGCTAGGCCTTTTTTCATTTCAACGAAACTGTTTTCGTGTGCTGCAGTCCAAACGAATTTTATGGTTTGCGTATGAGAGGTTGTAGTGTGTTGCTTTTTTGAGATGGATCAGGAATGATTTCTGCAATATAATGTACCGAGCCACGGAACGATCGAAGCTTCTTTAGAGTTTTTGAAGCTTCGACTGACAGAATAGCAGATTTTCTGTTTTCGAATGGCAAGATTCCTTTTTGTGAAATCTGTTTGACAAAACAGTCTACTTCTACTTTTGCGGATTGGAATGTAGGTAAATTGAGTCTGAGGTTTTCTTCATCCAGTTGACGTAAACAATCAAAAAAAGTTTCTTGAGCTCTTCTGTACCTTTCCTGACTATTAAAATATCGTCAAAAAACTGCACGTATTTTTAAGTCCGATTAAATTATAGTCCATCGCCTTTTGTTGTTATGCAGGCATATTAGTATTGCCTATTTGCATTTTGCGAACTGTAGGTGCCTGTCATATCATCGCTTTTATGTTGATGTTGCAGTTTTTTGCAGTCTCAGGTTTCTGATTTGATTGACTGTATGTGTATTTAAGTTCTATAGTAAAAAAACTAAGTAGTGTCTTGCGGTGGGGATCACCAATTTGTTGGGATAATGATTCGATTAGTGTTTCTTTCTTAGGCATTTGATATTTGCGATTATACAATTTATGTTTTTTATAAAAAATTTGTTAAGGATTTTTGAATCTGGTGTCAATTTTAGTGATAAAATTTTGTTTTCAAACGGTGACTGCAAAAGGTTAGATGAAACCTTGACCTGGACAATTGGTTAGTGTTTTATGATATGTATTTCATCAAGTAACTAAATGTATGTTCTACATTTTTTTCTTGCAAATAATTGGAAATCGTCTTCCTTTTTGATGTCTTGGTTGTTTGTTGAGCTTTGATTTAGCTAGATTTTTTAATATGTTTCAACAAAAAAATAATTAAGGAATTTTCTTGCTTTTTGTATTATAATTGGACACTGAGTTGTATTAATGTTTATCTGAATGCTTTTCGAAGATGGAAGTTTTGTAACTGCTAACCCTAGTTGGTCAAACAGATCACGTCCACTTAATGGTTAGAGACCATCTGTTACTACCGTGAATTCAGAATGTGGGATTCGCCAAAAATTGCTGGACAAGGGTCCAAATTGTTCATTTAATTTGAATTCGTTCATTTGAGAATGTTCGCAACTGTGGTTTGTCCATCCCGTTAATCCAGAATGCTTGTGTAGTTTTTTCTACCACCCTGTGATACCCGAACAATTATTTATTTCCCAATTTCATTGATGCAGTAAAATTTATATGATGCTCTTAATTTAGTTCTTTATCTTAATCTTAATCTTATGATCTTGTTTCAACTGTCTGGTTAGTTTCCCGCTTCGTGATCAGACATGTCTGATCACGCATTCACGTTGTGCTCGAGTGGTTGTAGTTTATTAATTTCATAGTTCTGATTTTCTGCAATTCAATTCAGTTTGCAAAACCTTCTCTTAATTTCCCGCTCTGCAAGTAAGCGAAAGAAATGTGAAAGTAGATCTCGCGCCGCGAATAGTCAAAGAATATTCCCTTTGCAATCTCGCACCGCAAATCATCACAGCAAAATAATAAAGTACGACATGGCGCAGTCAGCAACGAAAAGAACACCCCTTGGAATCGACCCTTTCTGGGACAAACCAACACCTGATCCACCACTCCGCTGGGAGAAGTGGAGGGTACAATACAAACTGGCACTCTTAGCCAAAGAAAACATCATTTTGGACACCCTTCTCGGCCCAAAACCTGATACGGTAGAACTACCTCTAGAGCCAATCTACGAAGAGACTTTTGTGGGTGCATCTGCAAAATCAGAGAGGGAGAGGAACGCGCGCAACGCGCAACAAAAAATGAACTGGCAAAACAAATGCCAACGACTTATTGAGGTAGGCATCATGTGTGGCGACAAACCCTGGTCATTGGCAGACCGGAAAACAGTCTCCCTTCTTTACTTGAGCATCGGAATAGAGAGACGTCGTATCCTTAACTGTAAGAACCCGCATATCATGATAGACACTCTTGCTACTATCGATTTTTGGAAAATCGTGGAGGAAGCATTCATTCGCCCACGCAACATAACATTTGACAGACGTGTCTTCCTGATCACAAAACAGCTTAGAGGAGAAACTGTCGAGCATTTCTATGGTAAATTAAAAGAACTGGCGGAAAACTGTGATTTTGAAAACAAAGAGGAGACCCTAATTCGAGATGTATTCATCACCAATCTGATCGATCCCGAAATCCAAAAAGAACCACTAAAACAAACGGTAGAACCGCGACAGGCGTTGGAACTCGCAATCAATATGGAACTCGGGATGCTAAATCAACACCAAATACAACAGCACAATAAAATTGTTGTTCCGGCGAATGTCAATGCTATTCAATTCAACAACAACTCACGAAGACCGTATTGGCAGAACAATAATAATGTTCTAAAACAAAATAATAGATCAACAATGTATTGTTCGAATTGTGGCGGAATCTGGCTCCCAAATCATCGCAAAAAGTGCATTGCAAAAGGAAAGACATGCAACAATTGCGGGTTATTAAATCTTTTTGCAAAGGTCTGCCGTAAACAGCAAAAGAACATCAACGTAAAGCCTCAAGATCCCAAGAAAAAGATGGTTCGGGTGGTAGAAGAAGAGCCACACCCAGAGGACTCGGTAAACTTCGTCCAACCGGCAAAATTCTATGAATCAGACTACAGCAGCGGTGAAGAGGACAACACAGTCGCAATGATTGAAGCCGCAGTGGAGAAAGTTGAACCCCTCAATATGCCTCTCGAGATTGGAAATGTCAATACAACTCTACTCGTGGACTCCGGGAGTGCATGCAGCATACTTCATCATTCACTCGCGTCGCAAGTGGTACAAAGCAGCCCCCGCGCTTTCTGGATTCACGAATCGTCACCACCACAACTACGAAACTTCTCTAACGAACCAATACAGGTACTGGGAAAGATTCAAGCCCGTGTAACGAGCAAAGGATGGGTATGCGACACAGCAGCTTTCACAGTTGTGGCCGACGGTTTAAAGTCCTTAATAGGTCGTGATTTGTTCAACCAACTTGGACTTGCCGTAACTCAGTCTACACTTATTAAAAGTAACAGTGTCAACAACATCGCATCCCCTGAATTTAAAGAACAGATAGCCAAAAAATTTCCTGGTTTGGTATCACGCATTGGACGATCAAAAAGTCATGTAGCAAAATCTAAATTTCACAAGAATTTCCTACCTAGACATCAAAAAGGTAGACGAATTCCTATCAATCTTCAAGATAAAGTTAATAAAGAACTTAGAAAACTATTAGCTGAAAAACACATTATAAAAATGTCAAGCTGTCCTGATAATTATTTCATCTCACCTATTGTGGTTACAGCTAAAAAAGACCAAACGATAAAGCTTGCACTGGATTCAAAAATTTTAAATAAAGCTATTCATAGGAACAAATATCAAATGCCAAACATTGATACGTTAATTGAATCAATATCTCAGCAAATAAGTGCTCCCGCTTCGCAGAACATAACGTACTTTTCTACGATTGATTTGAAATACGCTTTTAGTCAATTAAATCTGGACATCAACACAGCTAATCATTGTAATTTTAATATTATTAGTGGAGATATGACTGGCACTTACACATTTCAAACAGGATTTTACGGACTTACAGATATGTCAGCTGAATTTCAAAAAGCTATGGATTATACTCTAATTGGTTTAGAAAATACATATTGCTTTTTGGATGATATTTTAATTGTTAGCAAAGGGTCTCTGATTGATCACAAAAATTATGTCATGAAATGTCTCCAACGTTTAGACGACGAAAATCTTAGGATAAATCTTCCTAAATGCCACTTTGGTAAATTAGAAATTGATTGGCTTGGATATCATATATCACAAGAAGGTATTTCGCCCCTCGAATCGAAGACCGCAGCAATTCTGGCTCTCGAAGCTCCGAAAACTTTAAAGAAACTCCGTTCATTTTTGGGATCCGTTCATTATATTGGGAAATTTATCCCTAATCTAGCCCAAATAAGTCATCCTCTTCGCCCGCTACTGCGGAAGTCTTCAAAATTCATCTGGACAACTGAACATGAAAAATGTTTTCAAGAAATTAAGACTCGCATAGCGAATGCAACTGCAAATAGTCATTACAATCCGCAACTCGAAACACGCGTGAAATTCGACGCATCCCGCTCAGGTCTCGGCGCGGCCCTCGAACAATTAACTGTAGATGGGTGGAAACCAATTGCATTTGCGTCTCGATTTTTAAATTCCTGTGAAGAGCGTTATAGTGTAAATGAACTTGAACTTTTGGGTGTAGTCTGGTCAACAGAGTATTTTAAAAATTATCTGTATGGAAAACAATTTAAAGTAATTACCGATCACAGAGCACTTCTCTCAATCATGAAAGAACATAGATCTAATAAATCATACAATAGTAGATTGACCCGCTGGGTCGATCGCCTTCTTCCTTTTCAATTTGATATTGAACACCTTCCTGGGGCAAAAATGGGTTTGGTCGATTATATTTCTCGCAATCCATCACAAAAAGCTAAAAAGATCTCTACATACGATGAAGAATTTATTGTTGCCAAATTGAATCTGATCTCGAAATCAATTAACGCATTAGAATTAAACACTGAACACCCTGCATCACATTTACACCAGTTATTAACAAATTACCCTCTCGACCCGCAAAACACATCTAAAATTGAGATACTCGATCCCGCATTACAAACTACACCTAAAATTGGGACCACTCATAATTCAGTAAATTCAATTAACACCCGCGCTACGCGGGTACGCAAACATGTATTTGGCAATTCACTCGCTCCGCGAAATCATGCCTCAAATAGTATTTGTCAATTAAACAATTTAAAGTATGCAACACTCGCGTCACAAAATCCACTTTGCACCTCTCGCCCTGCAAAATACCAGAAACAACAACAAATTAATCCAAATTAGGAATAAAGTGACATACGCGCAGCTAGAGCATCCATTCACTCAATTACAAATCCCGCCAATCAAATCACACTTATTCCACAAATACTTCTAAAAGTCATCACCCAGAATTAAAATCAGTGCTTTTTGCCTCTTGTCATTCTAGAAATCAGTTGCATCTTTCTAAACTAAATAATTCTAATCAATCATCATCCGTATTCAAATATATCAATACAATAGATAGTAGAATGCCTTCGAAAAAGAAAATAACCCGAGTCCGATTCAATGATGCATCCCGCGCTGCGGATCAACCCTCAACTAGCGACAACACAACGCGCCCCGCAAGTACGCGATCGAATTTGCCAAACAGCTCTCGCGCGGCGAATCAACCCATACAAAATCTCAGTACACCGCATGCAACAAGTACGGCACAAAACACAACTCCCCCATCCCCAACTCATTCTTCTAATGCCAGTACCCCATTGACGCCGAGCCCGCACGTACCCACTTTCGATTATATCGTCTACAAAATTTTTAATAAGTCTCTGATTGCCTCTCTAACTAGTAAGGACGCTGTTCTTAAAGAGGTCAGAGATTGTATCTTGACTAACAACGAAAGCAGATTAAAGGCAATAAACCCCTACATACACTCGTACTGGAGGGATCTGCACGTGCGCTCCGGGTGCGTGTGCATAGATGAACGAGTGGCTATCTCTAACGTGCTCCGCGAAGCGCTGATCGACGATATCCATTCAAGTCACCCAGGTACCTGAGGCATGATTTGTATGGCTACACACTCCTGGTGGCCCTACATGCACAGGGAATTAATAGTTAAATCCACTGAGTGCAAACCATGCACAGCAATCGGTAAGAATCTTAAATCAATTATTCCCGCTAAACAATTCACTCCTCATATACCATGTGTTGAACCTAATCAAGAAATTCAAATCGATTTTGGGGGACCAATTTTTGATGAAAAGGGCAATGAGGTGTACTTTTTGGCAGCATTTGATCGTTTTTCTAAATATCCAACTGCATATATTTACGACAAAGCTAATGGCCCCAATGTTTTGAAATTTTTGGACATGTATATTGAAACTCATGGAATTCCAAGATCTATTCGTCTGGACCAAGCAAAACGTTTAATTGGACATCAAGTAAAGACTTTTTGTAATAAAAACAACATCGAGATTATTGAAGCGCCGGTAAATGATCATCGTGCTATTGGGTTAGTGGAACGATTAATTCAAACAATTAAGAATAGACTTGCATGTATCAAAGAAGAGAAATTATCTACACACGCCTTTCATGTAAAGCATGCATTAAAGATATTCATTCACCAATTGCGTATATGTAAACAAAGAACAACAAAGACCTCGCCCTTCGAAGCACACTTTGGAAGAAAGCCTAATACCCCGCTAAGTGTGATTGCAACTAAACCTAATTTGCTGAACCTGTCATACAGGAGTATTATAAATCATTATTTAGACGAGGACACAGTGATGCCCGAAGAGATTCTGCCTGACGATAAGTGGACCAATGGATATCGTAGCGATATCGAAGTAGAACTTGGCATGACCCGAGCTACAGCTGAAGCACGATCCAGGGAGCAGGCCAGTACAGATGGGGAACCACGATTCCTCAAGACCACGGCGATCCGCCCCATTCCCCTGAAAGAGCGTGCGGCCGAACTGAATCTTGCGAGAAAGGTCCATGGCAAGCGACGCTCGAAAAAGAACTTGGAGGGTTTATACAAGGTCCTTGCCCCTGGGTCGCAAATTCTCAAAGTGAGCCCCACCACGTCGACCATAAAAGAACCGGGCAAGCAAGTAGTGACAGTTCGCAATAGTGATATTGCAAAATTTGTCACAAAGTTGGAGAGGCAAACTCCACTGAAAGTTTATGCGGATAGACGCGGACCCCGTTCTGGAGAAAAAGTCGTGGAAGAGCTGATTCACAGCCATATCAAAGAGTTCACCCGAAAGCAAAAGGGTGACAAGAAAATGAAGAACAGGAAGAGAGAACCGGGCAGCGGGGTTTCATCGCAAAGATCGAATATCTCACGCGCAATGCGGGGACCCCAAAATTACCAAACTTCTCTGCGATACGCAATCAACAACCTCCACTCTCGACTAGCGAACCAACCACAACTACATCTACTCACGCGGCCACAACATCATCTTCTACGCGTACTTCAGACCGTCCTCGTCGAAGCCCATCATATTATGGCTTCGAGACTTCTCCACCAGCTTCTGATATCTTGCCTCCACCGAAACGACCCCGCCGAGCGGACGATGTGGAAAATTTTGCACCACCTGACACCATTGTCGAATCGGTACAGCAAATTGTGGACAATCAGCCCGAGGAACAAAATGTGTCACCCCGTATCAGTTCTGTCTCGCCTCCCGCTACCCGAAACACGCCTCTGCTATATGTGGACACCCCAACGCTGGTTCTGACGATGACAGCTCTCGAGGCAGAGAAACAAGATTCTGACAATGAAGATTGGAATTTGTAATGCTCGAAAACTGCAAAAAGAAAAACGTCATATATTGTATTAATCATCGTATTTTTAGCTATGATAACCAGTAAATATATTGATATTATCTATTTAACCGGGGACCTTTATTAATTTGTAAATATTGTTATTATATAAATTTTGAAAATTGTATTCTACAATTTTCTCTTGCTGCAAAGGGTATGTGATACCCGAACAATTATTTATTTCCCAATTTCATTGATGCAGTAAAATTTATATGATGCTCCTAATTTAGTTCATTATCTTAATCTTAATCTTATGATCTTGTTTCAACTGTCTGGTTAGTTTCCCGCTTCGTGATCAGACATGTCTGATCAGGCATTCACGTTGTGCTCGAGTGGTTTTAGTTTATTAATTTCATAGTTCTGATTTTCTGCAATTCAATTCAGTTTGCAAAACCTCTTAATTTCCCGCTCTGCAAGTAAGCGAAACAAACGTGAAAGTGGATCTCGCGCCGCGAATAGTCAAATAATATTCCCTTTGCAATCTCGCACCGCAAATCATCACAGCGAAATAATAAAGTACGACACACCCGCAAAAAAATTCCATGCGTTGTAGCCACCACGTTACTGTCTCCACTGCAGTAACCTGTATCGTACAATTTATTGTATAGTGATGATTGTAATATTTTACGAAATCATGCATTGAAAGTTCTGATTTTACTGCTTTGACCAATTTTTCTTGTTTCGGTTCATTTCCTTGCGAGGCTTTCTGCATACTTTTGCAAACTGATTTGATAAGCCACAGTAATTGCACTGTTTTCCAAGTGCAATATAATTTTCTTTGTGGCCTGGTGTTTTGGCTGTTGGAGGCGGGAGTTTGGGAGGCTGATATTGGTATGTAGTTCGTGGCGGTTCAATTCGCAGAGTGAGTGCATGCTGGGTTTTGAAACGAATTTACGCTTTCCGGGACATGTGTTCTGTTATTTGGTTGAACTGGCGTTGATTTCTCATACCAAGTTCCGTGTAAGTTCCTAACTCCTGGGTTTTTGTGTTTTTGGGTTAGGGGGCCATCCTGGGTTTTACCGATTTCTTTAACATTTTTTAGATTCTTGTATCTATTAGATCAGTTATGAAAACTTCCTTGTAAAGTGCTACTTTCTGCAATTTTTTTAGTTTGTAGTTTGCCGTATAAAAACTTGTCTAGTGGGTGTTTTGTTTCCTGGCCTAAGAATTGCTTCTTCCACCAGAATCCAAAATTCTGATGTGGAAAGACTATCCACCATGGTGTTCGGGTATTTTCTTTTAAATATCCGCCTGCCTTCTAATCCAATACTCAAGTACAAGAGGTAGACAGTCCTTTAATCCGCAAGGGGCCAAGGTTTTTCAGCGCAAATATTCCAATTTCTGAACGCCTGCGACTGTTTTCCCTATTCATCTTTTTCAGTGCTTTCCGGGCGTTTTTTTCTCGTTCAGATTGAGCTAACGAACCTATTGTCGTTTCGTCATGAATTGGTTCCAGTGGTAATCCAGCATGTCCAAAATTATGTTTGGTTATTCAGTAGGGTTATATTTTGTTTTGCTAAAAAAGCTATTTTGTATTGAACCCTCCAGTTTTCTCAACGGGGTCTGGAGGTGCTTTGTCCCCGAATGTGTCAATTCCTCGGGCAGTTCATTTGTTTGACTGCGCCATGTTTTAAATTTTTCAATGAACACTGTATCGCCGGAGCGAGATGACGGTTTATTGGCTTGAATTTGATTTCGGTTAGCAAGAAACTAATTTTTTTAGTCCTGAATTTTGCGGCGAGGGAATCAACAGAAGAATTCATGAACTTAATTCAGTGCGAGACTTATATCTGAAAGAAATTTCCAAGTACCTAGGAACAAGACGACATATAAGAAGAAACCGTTAATCATGACGCGGGGAGTTATATGTATGAAGAGACATTAGATCAGAAAGTGGGAGTTTAAAAAGAATGAAGAAGGAATAAGATTCACTTTTATCAAAATGAAGCTCAAAAAATGGAACTAAGTATTACATCTTGTGAAATTTAATGTAATGCACTGAATTAGAATCGCTGGATACGTATGACACAGACCAAGTGTGAAGATAACATATTCCTAAAGTAATGCGGGTATAGTTCAAAATTTTACATAGTTTCAAAGTAACAAAAAGCGTTATTATACGCTAATTGCAGATTTGAGATATTTGCAACTCGACAAAACTATAACCCAGCTGGCATTCCTATAGCAATCACGAAAAGAAAAAGATATCAAATTGCCGTACGTGAAAGTAAATTTTCTTGTAACAACCAGACATTTTTTCAAACGCAAATTTATAACTTCTTTCAAAAGCAAGTTGGAAAAGTCATACTCCAACACTACTCTTTTTTCACTAATTTGCTAGTCGAGCGTGAACAAAATCACCGCTTTAATTAGACGTCTCATGGACATCAAAAAGTTGAAAAATCATTTTTAATCCGCTTTCAATTTAAAAATAACTTGTTTAAGAGACCAATAGTGATAATTGCATAAACAAAATCTGTGTCCTTTGAAAACCATGCAAGTTCCTGCCAAGATCTTCGAAACCTTGCTTGGTTCTTGGAGAACCATCCAAGTTGTAGCGTGGACTCGGAAAAAGATGTCTTCGGAATCCCAGCTCCTGCATGGACTTGGCGTAGATATCTTGGGTTTGCAAAATTCAGATAGCAATAACCTGATGCGTCTTTGTATTTGTAATTTTTGCTCAGCAAATTCTCAACAAACAAATCAGAATAGTTTTTCACGATTTGACAGTGAATCTACTTAATTTACTGGTGCTTTTTTCGCTTTCACGACAGTCGTCTTCAAAAAACGTTAGCAAATTTTTGATTGTGGCCTGCTTTTTTGGATGCATTTTTCAAGATTAAAGATCGAATTACAGTTTTCGAATTTTTCCTTCACTGAGAACAAGAATTAAGTTTGTGATATTAGTTAAACCGACGTGGTAAAAAATGCTAAGAATCTTTGCAGCTAGGGTTCACAATTTTTATTAAGACCACTTTGAAGGAACAAGTTCATTAATTGCTGTTAACATTTTTTTCAAAAGAGCTGCGATTCTCTTTAAATTAGCAAATTAATGGTAGTTTTGGCTGTGTTATTACTTAAATAGTCACGTGCACATTTTAAAACGCCGAAAGTCTGCATTTCCAGAAGTTAAAATGCCATAATTTGTTACCTAGCCAGAAGTTGACCGTTTTCACTTTAAAACATGCGCGTTTGGTGTTTTACGCATGGTTACGACTCTGCAGAAGTCACTTCGAAATTCTGACTTCTTATCTTGAACCGCTTCTCGGTTCACGAGAAACGCCAGAATTTCTCACTGACTTCAAGCAGATTCAGGTTACCATTACTTAATTGCTTGCACTAAGAACAGCTCTCATTTGAACAACTTTCGCTACAGTTTCTTTGACAAGATAGCAGGGATATGTTTAGTTCTCCTTTTTGGAGTTGTTTTGTTCCTCAATCAGTTAGTCTTAATAATGGCTGATCTTGTTGGCTCTTTTGAAGTCAAATTTTAAAGCTTAAATTAGTTCATTCATTTCTTTAACAACCGTGTTGCTATTTTAAAAACGCCAGTAATTCCTTGGCTTCTGCGGTGAGCATTTCTGTCCTATTTGTATTTGTCTTTTTGATTGCTCATTGGATGCCTGTTGAGATATATTGAAAAAAAATTGTTTATTTATATGTTCGATCATTTCTGTTAACGTATTTTTTGTCTATCTTTATTGTGATTTGAATTATTTAGTGAACAGAGGCCTTGCGGTTGATTGTTTTGAAAACAGACCACAGCCATCATTCTGAAAAGAACCAGGCCGTACAATTCGTATACACCTACGCTTCATCAATCGTTAAACTTAACTGAGATAATCATCCATGGCGAGGTTAAGCTTTAAGTTAATAATTTTCATACATTGATTATTATTTGAAGGGTTGGAACTTCATGTTCGAACACATTACCGATTCTCATTGTACTTCATAAAACTTGAGATCCAAAATAGAAAAATTACAAATTATGTTTTTCTTAATTGTACGGATTTAGATTACATCAAAGACGTAATGATAGCCCCATTTATCAGCGTTAGTTGTGAGAAACAAACAGAATAACCATTTAGGTGATGGCCAAAACAGTCATTCATTTTAAAAAAAGCATGTCGAGTTTGTTCTTGGTTTTTTTGAAAATAAGCAAACCATTTTTCAGTGCCCAGTCGATATCGCATAACTTCTAATTTCAGGCTTTCTACCGCGATGCTTTTATTACTCGAAAAACCCAACAGTTCATTTGGCGGCCAAGTGTCAAATTCAACTGAGTTCCCGATAACCGGAGATCTATTATTTGCAAGCCACAAAATATCCGATCAAAACTTGATTGAGCATTTTGGTGGTGAAAGAAAAGCGTGGAAAGTTCGATGACCATCAGAAGTGAAATCTTCAGCAGTACATAACTTTCAGAGGCAAATATTTTTTTGGTAATTCACACGTTTTATAGCAATTAATGAATTGAAATGCTGACTAAAACATGCCTAAATGCTGACTAAAACATGCCTAAAACATGAAATGTTGACTAAAACATGCTGACTAAAACATGCCTAAAACATGAAATGTTGACTAAAACATGCTGACTAAAACATGCCTAAAACAGGTTCGCAGCACCTTGCTGACTCCTTGCCAATAAAACGAATTTAGAATACCTCTAATTAAATCGATTAGTTCGCTCATTATTCAAGTCTCAATATTCGCTATCAATATATCACAATCTTAACCTCAGCGTACAAATTCTTCATGTGAGCATATTAATACAGTAATCCAGTCATTCTGTTAAACGTAACGTCTGTTGTAGATAAAATGAGTTTGTGTACTTGGTGAATGTGTCTGATAGTGTTAACCCATTTGCCATGGCTTGAGACGACAGTTTTCGTGAAGTCCTTTGTATTCGTAATTTACTGGCAGGTCGTACTTGTCAAGGTAGTTCTGCTCCGCATCTTCAAGACAACGTCGCATGTGCACCACTGAAAAAATTAAATACAAATTTCCGCTTTGAAATCGGATGCAATATGTTAACGTCTACCCTCAAACCACGCACAGGAGATTGGAAAAAATAGTAATAATTAATAATATATTGTTTGATAAAAGTAGTCTCCCCCTAACCGTTCCAAATTATGCGTTGTTACACAGCGCGTTACAGAAAAACAGCATTAAAAATCCATATCCAGCAGACTGCCATAGTATGAAATCCACTACGAAGGGCCATAGTATAGATTAACACCGCCTAAGTAAAGGGTTGCAGTCGGATGAGCGGATACTTTGTCAACTATGTTCAGCGAAATTATATAGCTGACAGATTATTAGAAAAAGCTATAACACATTTGCAGTAGTAAAATACCGATGATAAAAGAACCAGAGAGCAATTGTTAAAAGAAAACTGCTGCTGGACTAAATTGAAAACATGGTATCAGGTGTTAATTTCCTCCATTAAACCTTAAATTATGAGATGTCCTTAACTGATCATAAATTATTCAACAAGACGGCTCTTGCGAAACTGTGCGTAGCACAGCATGTTCCAATATGTCTCAAGTTAGACCAAAGAATTTCTTCGTTTTGAGAGGAAAAGCCATTTTAACCTTTTTTAAGCAAATTTGCCAATGAAAAATGAAATACAAAATCCTCATTTGATATAATAAGAGATATTAAACTCCACACATTGTCAATTATTCTGCAACATAAAGCAACTCTTCGGAATATAGAAATTCAACAAGCTCAATCAGTCGCTAATAAAATTTGACAAACACGGTCAGTAATTGGGAACACCGACATGGACAGAAGTGAAGCGTGTTTTAAAACAAACACGGACAGAAGTGAAGCGATGTTTACACACTAGAAGTGGCAAAAATGACCGTTTTTCTCTCATCTAACTTTTTTCTATTTGGAAATATGCCCAAGAGATAAAATCTTTATTAGTTAGACTCAAGATCCAGTTGAAAATTTCTCTCAGCCAAATGTTACGAAAATCAGGAAGTCATCAAAAGTTTTTGTTGATCGTAGTTTACCCATTTTTGTAAGAACTTAAATTATTTTCGACTAATTCCGACAGTTTCTAATTTCTAACAATCAAAATTTTACGAGATAAACTGACAGAGAAAATTATTTTAAAAAATTCGTACTGAAATGCTGGAGTTTTTTATTTTGCTACCAGAAGCCGTTGGCTCATGTAATTAGATATTTATTGAATTTTGAGCTGAATGGAAGAAGTACGTTTTAAAGTAAACCAAGCATAAGTTGACAAGACGGTTGCAGTGTTTACAGTTTACAAAGACATTTTTTCCACAATGACTATTTATTCTGTTCATCTTGTTACAAAATCAACTTGGCTGATGCTAGCCATATAGAACCCATAAGAAATTAGTGGACTTGGCTTTGAAATTTGCAAAAAAACCTATCTCAATAAAAAAGCTACCTGTTTTTCATTTGAAGTAAAAATGTGCAAAGTACTATAGAATACGAAACTAATTAAACTACGAATCAAAAGAAAACCACCCGAGCAGCGGAAACTTCAAGGTTATATTAATGTTGAAGTGAAGAGTTTGAAAAAGATTTCTTTTTCGTTCTTCCCTCTAGTGGTTGCCCTTCCAGTATTTATGTTTTTGAATGTCCCTTAAAAAAACCAAATTTGGAAATGTAAGTCATATAAAAAATTCAAAATGACGCCAGACTACAATGAGAACAGAATAAAATGCATATCATCAATTAGCGCAGAAAAAGATATACATGATTTTCTACTAATTTTTTTTCCTGATTTGAGTTTGTTTTTCATTTTATGAAAAATATACTGGTAATATTGTCACGTTTTTTTCACATCTGTTGAATGAAATTGGCAGTAAACCGAAGGCAGTTTTAGTTTAATCTTGGGCAATCAATTTTCTTAGTTTAAAAAACGAATGATGTTCCAATACCTTTCCCGTTAAATCAAATAGTCCATAATAAAGAGACTCTATTTCGCATGCAGTTTGATCCAGCAGCAAGAGAAACCCCCGAAATGATTAAATAATTTTTTGAACTTTTCCACTTCTTCGCTAGTACATTTTTTCTGCAAATTTATTTGCATATTAATTAGGAGACCTAATCAAAAGACAAAAAACGGTTTTCAAATTGGTTTAAGAATACGAAGAAAGAAATTAAACCTTTCTTTTCTTTATAAAAATTTATTGCTGTTTATTCAGTTTTTTTTATTCCCAAGTTCCAGGAAATTTTTTTGCTGAACTAAAAATATTTAGAACTTCAAAAAGTGAACATCCAAAATGCGTATTAAAAAGAAGAGAAAGAGCGGAAGAAGTTTAAATTATTTATTTTAAAATTCCTTTCGAATTGTTAATTATTATACTGAAATTTCCTCTTTGTTTTGTTTTCAAATGACTTTCATAATCAACTATACTTAGAGTTGTATAATTAATTTAGCAACACTAACTAGAGCAATTTGTTTTAGCATAATTCAAAATCTTCCTCGACCCCTCCCCTACACCAATTTTTTTCCTCTCCAATTTTATTGAACAGCTTTCTTTATTCAACGTGCAATAAAATTTGTGTTTTTAAAATTAAAATAAAAACTAGCCTATAAGGTCTACAAAATGCTGCTTCTCTGTTTTTCTCTAGGATTCGTAAAAAAGTGAAAATTTGGCCGAAGAAAAAAAGCTGGCCAGAAATGTATTTCCCGGTTTCCAAAAAAAATGTTGGAACAGTTAAAGAAAAGAGAAGTCACTGTAACAAATTAAGACTTAAATGGGAAACAGATTAGTACAACGCCTGAACAAAACTCATTCCAGTAAAAGCGAAAATCGCCGCAATGAAAATATTTGTGGAAAAATTACTCAGAATGAAAGAAAAAGAATTTGAAGGGGGCGTGAAAAACACCAAACAATGACTTGCTTCAGTAGGTAGCAATAATATAGCTGGCAAATTGCCGAAACAGCTGCGATATAGACTTACGTGATGTAGAATATCGATAGTAACTTTTTGATGTACTTGTCGAGTTTTTTAAAACACGTTTTCAAAGTAAACATTTCCCTTCAAAACCATTCTAATTCTTTATTTGATTTTGGACTTCATGATCCACTATTAACAATAATCAATAAATAGGAGACCTATATTGACCTATAAACGTAAAAGTAGCAAAAGAGCAGTGAAATAGCAGCATGAAAAGATCATCAAAATAGCTCTTTTGAGGTTTGTGGCCCAAAAACATAAACGAAAAATATAACCGACTAAACGTCGGAAGAATTGCTCTCGAACGACTAGTGGGAGCTCAAATCAATTGCAGCCTGCTTCAGTGGGGGGGGGGTGAAGGAGGGGTATCCTAAATGGGAGAAAGAAGTTCAATAGTGGGCTTCAAATAACCATTAGAGGTTAACATATACCACTAAGATTTAAAGTAAAAAATGGCACCAGTTTCGGCGCGCTTTTCATTTGACTTTTAGTATTAAATTGCCACCAATTGAATTCAGCTGCTTGAAATTGTGATTGAGAGAGAATTTTAGTTCACGCGAAACGCAAAAAGTCAAGGGCGTAAAAGTCACTCGAAAAGTCAAAATTGTCAAGCAAAAATTTTGCATAAAAAAGACACAGACACACACGTTTACAATAATTGCTATGAACTTCGTTCAAGAGCAATTAAAAAGAGCGTCAGACGACGAAACAAAAACCAAGATCAGCGCAATATAGCCACTCTCAGTTTACAGTTTGAAAGCTATAAAAGAAGAAATTTTTGAGCAAAATCATAGACCAGGAGATTGGGTGGTGGGAGAGGAGGGGAGGAAGTAGTAGGAAGAGGGTCAAAATCTAAGCCCTTAATAAATACCATGAATATGTCTGTTAAACAATTTCGGAGTATCGCATAATTAGAGGCTATGAGGCTGTTAGGCTCTAAGAGAACTTAACGCCTCCCGGTCTTTACCTGTTTTTTGAGGACGAAAAGGCAAAAGTCGGTAATACAAAAAATCGCATTAAAAATAGCACCAGGACTAATCTAGTTGCTACGAATTACCTTTGAGAGCACTTAAAATCAAACGAAAACACACGACTTAACCAAAAATCACTCAAAGTCTACAATTACCTGGCGCTTTAAATTCTGTTCTTACATGCACCAAAGAAGTTCCCAATTTGTTTAAAAACGACCAAAACTGTGCATAAATATGAATATTTTAAAATAGTCCTGCTTTTAATCGCTCCTTAACTGAGCATCTTTTCATCTTGAATACTAATTGTTAAGAAATGTTAATCATAGAGGGTAAAATAATGAGGGTCAAATGATAAGGGTAACTTATCATTTGACCCCCATTATTTTATCGTCAATGATTAACATTTCCTAACGATCAATATTCAAGATGTAGAGATACACAGTTAAGGAGTTAGGTAATTAATAGACAAAGTTAAGAGATTCTTGGGGATTGGTATAGGCGTTTTGGGTGAAAAGTTATCTGGATGAAATGATTTAGGAGTGAAATGACGCGGGTCCAATGAATCGGGGTGAAAGGACAAAAGAAGTGAAAAATCAAAGAAAAGAAAAACTGATAGAGTAAAGCGTAGACTGCAACAGCCAAATATACAAGCCTTCCAGCTGACAATTTAACTTTTCATCAAACTTTCGGCATTTTTAACCTGATAATTGAACGTGGTTGAAGTTATCCAAAACTATTAATGTCATTCTATTGTATATGGCACATCAGCTAGAGATGGAGCAGGCCGCGTATGCCATTAACATGTGTGTTTACAAATGTGCTGATATCCGAAAAAGTGAAGAGCAGAAGAGCCAAACACAAGACAAGAGCACAATTAATCTTTTTCTAATTGTGGGAACTAAACTAACCTCCAGTTGATTCCTACGTGAAAAGAAGTTACTACAAAAAAGATAGGTCACCAAATAAAGGTTCGTGCAAAATTTAGTAAGAAACAGTTTTAGAGAAATATCAACAAAACAAAACCCAACAATCTTTTGAAACCAAAAAACTTCACCCACAATTGTTCAACACGCTTAATTTAGTTCCTGCTTTCTCTTGCTTTTCCTTAACACAGCAAGAGAGCATAACAAGACCAAGCGATAGAGACAAGCCAAAAATATTTTGAACACCTACAAAAACACTGCTTCAACCAAAACTAATCTCACCAAAATTATCTACCACCAATAAGAAAGACAATAAAATCTCATCGAAAATGTTATCTTCAAATCCGGCTACACACTCCAAAAACGAAAATGCATTGCCAAATAGATCGATATCAACATTAAAACTTTGAACAAGGGAACTTTCTTAACGTTCAACAACTTTTCCTCTTACAAAATCAATTTAAGACATGTGAATGAAGACAAAAAATGAATTTTAAAAAGGTGAAGTGAGACACAAGAACCTTGAAACCTTGAACAAAGTCGGCAGATTGCCGGAAAATAGCCGCGATAGACGCTCGTGGCTTTCCATGGAATTGAAACAACTAAAGAAAATATAGCAGGCAGATTGCCAGAAAATAGCCGCAATAGCTTCGTAGACCTGCAGTCTCAAAAAGATAATAAAAGAAACAGACCAAAAAACTTTTTTATAGCCTTTTTATCTCATTTTCATTAAGAATCTGTTTAAACTATTGCTACTTCAAATATCCCTTCTAATGCCATCAAATAACCTTCATTTAGAGTGACACGCACTAATTTGACCTTATCTCTGAATTATAGCAAAGAAAAGTCAATTTCAAGAGGAGGTCATTATTGAGAGTGAGTTTAGGTCATGTCTGACCAAAAATCTGTTCACGCGAATGGACAAAAAAGTTCGCTCCGCTAAGAGTGAAAAACGACGTCTCAAACGCAATTCAGTTACAATTGCATGGACGAATGAACAAAAAGCAGACTCGAAGTGATTGTGACGTCATATGGTCATAAAAACTTGACAACGAAATAAAAAAGAAGAAGGCCAACAATAGCCTCAGCTATCGCTTCGCGGCTATTATTAAGATAGACAGATTGGCCACTAGTCATTTATAAAACCAGCAGACCTTTTGGGATTAGATTGGGACTGTCATTTACATGACACATTACGCTCCATAAGTAAAAAACCCGAGGAGCCTTTCCAAAATTAATATTTGAAATCAAGACTAATACCCAAGAATTAGGGCATATACGTTTGACATTACTTAGCTGCACACTAATGATCTTTAGCTAGTAAATGCTCATAAGATTTAAACTTCATTAAGTGAGCTCAGAAGTCATTTTTTCAGTGAGGTAAGTCGCGTAGTTGACCTAAAAGCAGAACAAATGAAAAGCAGAACAAAACGCAGACAAATTTTATTTGATAAGCAGTAGAAATCACTAAAATTGAAAAAAGTCCGTGATCGCAAAAATCATCGATGAATACGACAATCTCGAAAAAAAACAGCAGGACAAGTCCTTGAAATCCAAAGAATTGAACGAAAAACTTAGAACTGCTGTACCTGAACAGCAGATCAGTTGAACAACGCCAGCCAAAAAGATAAACCATCTCAAAAGTTGAAACAAAAATGAAACAAATAAAACAAAAAACAATCATTGCAACAACTCTTGCTTTTACCCTAAAGGCCAAAAATGTGCTAATTATGAACTTTCAGCAGCACTAGCAAAAGCCTTGAAAGAGCTTTAGTGGCCAATAAAATAGCAAAAATCGAGAAAAATGACAAAAACTTAAATTGAAAAATTTGAAGAAAGTATCTTAATTTAGCAGCATTCAAAAATTAACAGCCATTTTTTTTCTTTGGAATCGGCCCAAAAACTTACCTGAAAAACCGTGCACTTACCTGCAATTAGTTTCTTCAAAACCATTTCATTGTCTCCAGAGGCTATCCATTTTCCCAAGTTCAAGCCCCAAAAAGTTGCATTGGCTGATAAAGATCGATAAACGAGGGACAGGACAATTATTTTCAGAAAAATTGACAAAATTTAAAACTTTATCGAAAAAATGCTTTAACTTGTGATAATAAAAATTTGAAAATTAATCCATTAATCCATGGCCAAGAAAAATTTTCCAGTAACTTATAATTAAACGCTAACGGAGGTTTTCCGACCCTTAAGGCTCAAAAAACCTGAATAATGACTATAAATGAATAAATGCCAAAAATTGGGAAAAAATGGCAAAAATTGTCAAAAAGTGCTGAAGTTCATGATGCCAAAACATTGCAAGAGATTCCATTACATCTAAAAATTATACAATAACCTATTTTCAAACCCTTGAGGATGTTCCTTGGCTCTTGAGACTGAAAAAACCTGAAAAACGACAAAAATTTTCAAAAAGCAACTTTGATCAAAAACTTGCTAACATTTGTGACATTAAAAAGTTGAAAATCTATTGCACGGCCAATGAAAATTTGTCAATAACTTATTTTCAACCCCTTAGGAGTTTTTCTGGCCCCTGTGTCCGGAAAGACCTGAATAAGGAAAAATAAATGTCAAAATATTGCAAAAATTGCCCGTTTTGTTAAAAAAATACTAAAATTTGTGATGTTTAAATGTTGAAACAATTCCATTACAACTAGAAACTATGCAGTATTATTATATCCTAGAGGAGGTTCCTTGACACCTAGGGCTAATAAAAATCAAAAATGAAGACATTGAAAGTATCTCTCTAATTAGGTAGACCACCTAGCCAAGAGGAATGCAGCGTGACTTCTCAGCATATCAATTTTTGGTAACTTACAGTCTAAGTTTTTGTTCTCAGAGGTGTTAAACACTTTCTTCACGGCTGCCTCCCAGTCGTCCTCCCACTCCGCCTTCTTGAACATCACAGCCGCCACAGCTGAATAAAAAACATCAGCCTTAATCAAAGACAAGCGAAATATTTCGTTTTAAAACATGTGAGTATTAAACAAGGTGACCGTAAACAGGCAGGCATTACGTTATACAACGATGGAATCCAAACTTTTTAGAAGTTGAAAACAAAAACGTTGCGAGCTATTCCAGCGATTAGTAAAATAATTATCTTCGAACTTAAAAATTTTACAATTAAATCAGTCTCAGAAATTTTCTTCACTTCCGTTAACAAAATCAGAATGATCAATATGAGAGAATTTAAAACTTTCTCAATCATGGCCACATCTTTAGGAGCAAATTTTTTTTCTGCTATGATTAACCAGAACAAACCTTGCATCTCAGAAGGTAGGTTTCAGAAAAAAACAAGGCCAATTAATGCAATTTAAAAAATGAAAAAACAGCTTTTAGCAGATCATCAAAAACATACCCCTTACAATAAAAATGAATGCGCTGACACTTTTTGCGGTCTTCAAATTTTTGCAGAGAGAAATGAAGCAAAAAAACTTTTGCAGTTATATTCTGCTCCCTGAGGAATTAATACCACTCATCTCGCTACGTTCAAATTCATGTATACAATTAATACTCCAATTTGGAGGTAAAATTGACAATAAAGCTTGGCTAGCAAAGAGTTCCTCTGCTAATTAATCGCAACAATTTTGTCACGAACAAATTATGGCTCCAAGCAACTTCAAATATCATAACGTTAAATGGGAGGAAGACAAGTAGTGAATTTGAACTACAAATTCAATTGATTGATAGATTATTTGGAACACCCTTGCTTTGACATGGAAGGCTTAACGCAAAAACTGAAACAGTAAAAACTCTCCATTTCACCGACGAAAAATAGCTAGATTGATCCAGAATGCGCAACAAAAAATGTTCGGTGAACTGACGAGTTCAAAGTATCCAAAGTCACCTGAAACAGAAAAAAAACTTATTTGGTTCAAAAACTGTAGTCAAAAACTTTACCCTAACATTTACCTCCGACACGGATATTAAAATTTTTGAATAAGAGTATATAAAGTATAATATAAGAGTAGCCTAATTGTTGTGATAAACTTATTAAATAGTTTCAGATGGGATTAATGCTAATTGAAAACCATGGTCTACCTGGTTGGAGCTAGCTGTCTTGCCAATCTGACAAGAACTTTGGATCACAAGGACAAACGCATATTTCAACAACTTTCCTACTCGAAGACTGGCCTCTCTCTCAACCCCAGAGCGAAGGACAAGTACAAGACAGTGCAACACCTGTTTCAAAACAAATTTGTGCTCCTAAATCGAAAACGAATAGTCATCTGGCACGACGTGATCAACAATAGCATCACCCCCCACAGAAGTAACAACAATCGACCCCTCTTCCCCGAGCAACTGATCGAAATCCTCAAGAAGCTCAACTCAAACGGGCAGATTGAGGCCATAGTCTACACCCGCCGAGCTGGTACCCCTGACTTATCCATCGACCTCCGACAAACCGGCATCCTCATTCTAGAAGCAACCAAAAACCTCAGCTCAAGAAGAAAACAGGCAAATTTTGAATATCTTTACAAGTTAACCCAGGTACACCCCGAAACCCACATCGATCTCAAGTTGGTCACCACTATTCTCTTAAACTGTCGAAATCTTCGAAAGCTGATCAAGAAGCGATCGAAGAAGCCGGCAAAGAAGAAACCGAACAAACGCCAAAAGGACAGAAAGAAGAAGCGGGAAAGCAGAAGCAAAACAGCAAGAGCAAACAGAGTAAGTCACTGTTTTCTGATTTTTTCTTTTCTTTTTCCTGGTTAGTGAACCTGGAGGTCTTGTTATCTCAGGATCGCAATCAGAAATTAATAAGGAAACCTCAGTAATAGTACTTACGTTCCCCTAAATCACACTTCCTGTGAACCCGGAGACATTTATTGTCTTAGGATTGCGGAATTGTGTAATTTCCTATCAAATCCTGTGAATCCAGGAGCAATTAGCTTGCTTTGGGATCGCGGATCTGTGTTGGAAAGTCACCCCCTTGGTTAAGGTATAAACCCTTCAGTGAATCCGGAGGTTTCAATTGTTACCTAGGAATTGCGACTGGTTTATAAAACAACCGAGATGACTCGATCAAAACCTGAAAGCACCTGAAACGTGCTCCCTCCCCATCAGTAACAAAAGTGCAGTGTTCAACTGTGTCTCGTGTGACGACTCCATGCACCTGACCCCGAAATGCAGTGGAATGAGTGAAAAAGCCATATATGGACTACAGGAAATCCGACAAAATGTCTTGCTGATATGTAACGACTGTGTGCAGAACTACCAACGAGACCGAGTTATAGACAACTTGGCATCCAGCAGAGAATCCCCAGACGTGGCGGAAACAGCAGAGCTTTGATGAAGTCAAATTTGAGATATCCAAAATCCGAGCGGAAATCAAGTCCCTCCCCGCCCGAGCCGACAAAACGAGCCGTGCGTCAACCAGCACAGCCGATCATCCGAGAAAAGCCAACATTCGATGTAAGTAAAGGAAATCCTCGCCCACATGGATATCGACTGCCCAATGGATGATGTAAAACGCGTTGGAACCTACGAAAATGAGAAAACGAACCATAATTGCAAAATTCTCCAGTGAACATCATCGGCGACTTGTCCTGCTGTCCGCCCACAAACTTGCAACCTACGATAAACCAATTTTCGTGAGCCGAGAACTCAGTCCGGACGAGAAAAAGCTTGAAAATGCTCTGTTGATCAAGCGCAGATACCTCATAGATGTCGAGAAAATAGCCCTAAAAGACTTGCGAATTCGCAATCTGAAACTGCAGAAAAAAGAAAACAAGAAATGGATGGACGTTGATGTCACTCCTACTGGCAGCAGCTCACCTCCGGAACAAAATTGACTACAAAATAAAA
The DNA here is from genome assembly GCF_964194025.1 of Convolutriloba macropyga. Classification (NCBI taxonomy): domain Eukaryota; kingdom Metazoa; phylum Xenacoelomorpha; order Acoela; family Convolutidae; genus Convolutriloba; species Convolutriloba macropyga. The sequence goes on along the minus strand of NC_134471.1, from coordinate 55,807,655 downwards.
ACAAACTCCAAATACTCAGTTTCAATAAGCGAAGTCTGCTTGACTTCCAAAGGCGACAAATTTTTGCCAATGAAATAACAAAGAGGAACTACGATGTACTCTGTCTCACGGAAACCTGGTTAACAAGCGATGTACTTGACAATGCACTCTTTCTTACCGGATACACAATCCACAGAACTGACCGACCTACCGAAAACCATAACTCAAAACACGGAGGAGTTCTCATTGCGGTGAAAGACATTCCTCACTACAGACTGAAAAACACAACGCACTCGGAAAGTGTATCGATTGCGTTACAAACTCCAACTGAATCACTTGTAATTTGCTGCATGTACAACCCTCCTAAATCTAGCCCTTACAGGGCACCAGCCAGTCAAATCCACGAAACCCTGGAAGAAATCGAAAAACAGATGAAACAACGAAACAACGGGATAATTACACCTTAATTGTCAGCGGCGATCTCAACCTCCCTGGAGCTGATTGGAACAGCATGCTCTCAGATGATGACTACGACTTTTCGCTTCTCAACAACTTTGAAACCCACCAACTTCAGCAAATTCTGCCTTGCAAACGAAATCAATCACTGGATGTATGCCTCACCCAATCGCCTGAGAGCATTGAACTCGCCGAAGTCGACAAAAACCTAACACGGGATTACTCAATCAACGGAAAGAGATGCTCCGACCATCAAGCATTCCGGACAACCATTTCCATCGACATATCAGCTACGAAACCAGCCCCCAAAGTGAAACATGCATATCACAAGGTGGACTGGAAAGAATTTAACAGCCACCTCAGAGACCATACCTTTTCACCCTAGTGCTTCAGCAACGTCGATGAACTTGTTGACCAATGGTACCTATGGATCGAAAAGATAATTGAGATACTAATCCCCCGTGTCACCCAGCACCGAGCAAACCTTCCCCCATGGATTTCCTCTGCCACATCACACGAACTCAAGATCCTCAGAACGATGAAAAGAAAATACGAGAGAGCACCGACCCTCAACCTCCTGATAAAGATAAAACGACGCGAAAAACTCCTCAATGAGCAAATCCTGACAGATCAGGCAGTCTATGAAGACAACTCTTCAAAAGCCGCCGAATGTCTGACCTACAGAAATACCTGAAATCCCTACGCAAATCAAAACACTTCCCTGATGAAATGTACTACAATGTGGTGCAAAATGGACAAGAAACAAAGAAAACAGCCACAACCGATAGTGAAAAGTGCAATCTCTTCAACGACTTCTTCTCCGACGTTTTCACCAAAGATGGTAAAATCAACGAACCCTCAGTCTACCCAAAACAGAGACTCAACTACCTCAGAATTTCAGAAGAAGAAATCGAAAGACAACTGTTGGGCCTCCAGGCAGACAAAGCGTGCGGCCCAGACAACATCGGAAATATACTCTTAAAAAACGCCCCAGCTTTGGCAAAATCTATCAAACTTATCTTCCAAACCTGCCTTAATAAAGGAAAATTCCCGGAGAGCTGGAAAACAAGTGAGATCACCCCGATCTACAAAGAAAACGACAAAGCAGACATCACACAGTATCGACCAATAAGTATACTGAAGAACGTCTCAAAAGTCTTCGAGAAAGTCATCTTCGAACGGCTTTACCCACCAATAGAAAGAACTCTCTCTGACTCCCAACACGGTTTCAGAAAGAAACGATCAGCAGTCCTTCAACTCATCCTCTTCACAGACGAACTATACCAGCAACTTGAATCGAAAAAATGCAATGACATTCGAACTGTATGTTGACTTCAGAAAAGCCTTTGACAAAGTAGCGCACAAAAGACTCATCCAGAAGCTCGAGAATATTGGCCTCGGAGGAAAGCTACTCCAACTACTCGAAAGCTATCTCACAAACCGAACGCAACGCGTCAAAATTGGAACAAGCAAATCAAAGACCAGAAATGTAACCAGCGGAGTACCTCAGGGATCAATTTTGGGGCCTCTGATGTTCATCATCTACATTGACGATCTCCCCGAAGAAATCTCAGACATCCCGGCCTCCGGATACGCGGACAATTTCTAAGCAATTACACACGGTGAACACGAATGCGAGACCACTCTCGGGGAAATACAGAAATGGAGCAAAGCAAACCATTTGGACCTAAATGTTAGCAAAAGTAAAACTCTCCTCATCAGAGGGGATCTAGCCGAGCGTGACGAGGCAGGTCTGGAAACCGTTGCCACCCAAAAAGATCTCGGAGTCGTAATGTCTCGAAATCTCTCTTGGAGCGCAAACTGCCAACTTAGAACAACCAAAGCGTGGAAAGCCTTCTACACATTCAAACGAAATGTTTCGAGCAAACCTCAATGGAAACGAAACTGAACGCTTACATAGGATACGTAGTGCCCGTACTCACTTACGCCTCCCAAGTCTGGTACCATTCGAAGACTGACATGAAATCAATCGAGAAGATCCAGCAAAAGGCAACAAAGTGGATATGCGGTGGAAACGACGAATACCATCAAAGACTCGAAACACTGAAAATACTCCCACTCTCCATGTACATGGAAATGCACGATGTCCTCTATCTCCTCTCAATCCTAGAAGGCAATTACTACGTCCCCGAAGACAAACTGCCAACGCGAAAAGAAAACGAAACAAGACAAAAGCAGGAATTTGAACTCCCCAAACACCGACTACATAAATCAGACGAAAATTTCTTCTTCAGAGCCGCAAAGCTATTCAACATCATCAGTAGGACAACGGAGAAGCCAATGACGAAGAAACTTCTGACAGAGATGTACCAAAACTATTTCCACAGAAGCTACAACGAACTCGACAGCTGCACTTGGAGACTTCTAAGCAACTGTGGAATCTGCAATCCAATGAAAAAACTCGTGCCAAACGAAAACTGAAAGATTCCACACCCGAGGGCTCCGACCCTAAAGACTCTCCTACTATTACTACTACTACTACTATATCAGATACCATAGTCACACAGCCAACCCAAATAGAAATTAATCATTTTTATTTAATATCTGAACATAATTGCTTCTGAACATTTTTTTGGAAAAATGAAAAAATTGAGCTGTTTGTATTCTTTACCAACTTAAGATAGCCTTGGGCAGCAGAGGTTTGTATTCATACTGATCACTAGTCGATGGCCTAATCACAGCCATCCCTCGCCAAAAATGGCGGAGGATGTGAATTCAGTATGTTCGCAGCAACCTACATCCTCGCAGGCAAAGAAAACAGCTTCAGAGGAGAGCGAAGCTTAATATCCCTATTTCGGAGAGAAGCTATCTCTCTTTAGAATTCCGATTTTGTCCCGTAATTGATGGCAAGCAATTTTCCGATATATTGGGTTCACTAATTTCGAAAAATCTAGAGGTTTCAGTGGTAGATCGACATAGAAAGGATAGTTTGTTTTGAACACCTTTCGTAAAATAAGCGTAAGCGTTCTGAGGGAATTTTTGGCGAAATGGGCCAATTTCTGAATAGTCTTGACATTTACTTTGCGAGTCATTTAGGTATTCACCGCAGGCTGGCTGTGATCCATTAACTTAACCTAATACGCGTGTACCTTCTGGAATCTCAAATTCAGTGGCGCAAAGAGTTCTAGCGCTTTCTCTTTTAGATGTGGTTTTATAATAAGTTCATTTAAAGGCATCAAAACATGGATCTGTGTTACGCAATGACTAACGAGATTCTGCAGCATTGCCATTATCTACAAACAACTTCTGCATGACATCTTCAAGGGAGCATTGATATCGCAGACAGCATACTTTATACATCGCCATTGAGTTGTGCCCTCCTTTGAAAGTAATTACATTCCATTCGAACAGAGTGCTGGGTAGGAATTATATAAGCGTAGGATATATTGCGTCGAAGATAAATGGACCAGATCTACGGATATTTTCAGGGGCTAACTTTATGCTAAGGTTATTGAAAGCATTTTTTTTGCATCGATCAAAGTAAAGTATCTGTTTGAATGAATGAATGAATGAATGAATGAAATAAGTAAATTACATTCTGAAATAGAACAAACAAAAGGTTTAAATATAACGTAACGTATATAACGTAATGTATAATGTAGCTATTAAATATGGAGTTAATAGCTATTAAATAAGTGTAGTTAGTCTAGTAATGGAATAATGCACTACAGATGTCAGTTCTCGTTATCAGATTGGTTCTCTAGGAGGTTCCGGATATCTTCTAAGTCATGAACTACCGTGTAGTTTTTTGAGTTTAATAATTTCTTGGCTCGGCGTGGCTTCTTTGGTTTCGAGTTATCGTTTATAATTAGTGGGGGTTTCACGAGTGCTCTTGCCGCAATTTTTAGAGCTTCTGAGTGGGCAATCTGATGTTTTTCGGCAAGGTGTGGCGCCAATTTTTCCTTCTCTGAACGTTTAACGTGGCAGTTAGAAAATGGGCAGGTGAATACAATTTTGTGGTGAATAATGACATGTTTCTTCATATGGCTGGGCCTGTTGTTTTTGTATCCGCAGTCGTTATATTCAAGGGTGTTGCCGGATTTCTCAAATCCTTTACCAAGTGACTTGTCGTTTCTACTTAGTTGGAAGTAGAAACCGTTAGGAATGCTGTCAGATTGTGATAAAATTCATCTATATCGCCTTCTAAGTATCCGTTTCATCTTGCATGAAGCATGATCAAAATTCATGTATGGCAAAATAAATCCCGCATTTTTGGTGCAATTTACAATTGACATTGTTTCAATTCAACTAGTCATTGCTTCGACAAAAATTTGCCATCCTTGCTTTAGGATTCCTGTACTGTTTTGCACCGATTTGCTACTCCGATATGTCAGCTTTTGGTGATGTTTGAATTTTCCACTCCGTAGATAATACGCCAAGTACATTTGTTCTCATCGTTGTGCCACATATTAAAATAACCCCAACAGACTTTAGAAACCATGCTTTTACAAAAATGTCCTTCGCACCATGAATGAGCTTTAATCCCTTGGTTATGCGAAATTTGACGGACGAAATTTTTCATCTGCCTTCACTAACCCATTCTAATTTTTACTCAATTCACCTCAACTGCATTGACGAGTAAAATTTTCTTAGCACAGTTTAGATCTGGGAAGTCAAGGGTGTATATATACCTTCTCGAAAGTGATTTATAAACATAGCAGACTAAGGGCGCAATAGATAGCACCATAATTTTAAATCTTTAATATAGCAAATCGCAGTAATTCATAAAATCACAAACCATCCCACTGAACTTGCTGAACTCTCGAAATTCTGAACTTGTCCCTCACGTGTGCTTGATAGTAGTACCACGCTACAGAACCAGTGGCCCCTGCTGCCAGGGCTGAAAACCACACAGTCTTGTAATGCCTCCAAAACATACCTTTCAGCTGTGGCCGAGGAAGAGCCATTGTTCTGAAATAATACAGCAAAATTAACAGACTGGGAAAACTTAAAAAGGAGTGAATCAAAGCTTGAAAAACTGTTGCATCGTCAAGATAGGCCTTTAAGAAAAACGACAACGCAGTCAGAGCTCTAGACTGAATAAAAACAAACATAGCCGGCAGATTGCCGGAAAATAGCCGCGATAGACGCTTTTGGCGTTATATGAATTGAAACAACTATAGAAAATAGACAGATCGACCACCAGTCCTTTACTAGACCACTAGACTTTTTGGGTTAGCTTCGGACTGTCATTTTTATGAGACACATAAGCTCTATAAGGAGAAAGCCCTAATAGGTTTTTCAAAATTAGGATCTTTTCCATTTGTGCCGCCTCAGCTTAGTGGGCGCATATTATTTGCAACCCCCAGATGCACGTGCTATATTTGGGGGGGGGGGGATTTCAAGAATTAGGGCATATGTTTGGCACTACTTAGATGCACACTTTTGACCTTTAATAAGTAAATGTTCATAAAATTTAAAGTTTCATTAGTGAGCTCAGAAGTCATTTTTTTGAGTGAGGTAAGTCATTGAAAAAGTCCATTCCAAGAAGTCACGGTAAGACAAAACAAAAATCTGTTTGACGAAGTGAAAAAAAATTAGGAGCGCTATAATAGCCGCCTAGAATTGAGGACGCCGCTATTAAAAAATGTTTTTCTTCAGCTGCACAGGACAATCCAATAGATGAGTAGTGATCCCCTACTATGAGACATCACAGCATCGTATGTAATTTTGAGAACAAGGTACTATCGCTTTAGAGCTGCGTCTTTAGAGCAATCTCTGGATTTATGAACCTCGTCTCCCCTCCCGCACTATGGCAGTGCATGAACTATCAATGTCAGTTGGCCGTTTGGAACCACGACACTCTCTTAAGCATATAAAATATGAAAGACAAGGCACTAAAATTCTTTAGGGCTGCGTCTTTAGAGCAATCTCCGCATTTATGTATCTAGTCTCCCCTCCCGCACTATGATAGTGCATGAACTATCAATGTCATTTGGCCGTTTGGAGATGCGTATGTACTCTCATGCGTATGTATGTTATTACGTCCGAGTAAGGTTCGTCTTTCTAGCAATTTTGCTAGCCAGCTGTTTCATAGTGCCCGTTGGGGACGGTCCTGCTCTCACCATCCAGAAAACACGACCGGAACGAAGCCTTCCCGACGTCAAGCATTTGTTGCTCATACTTGAGGCACTTCGACTACTCATATTTGTACGCTTCTACGGAATTTTTTGGTTATTACTTGTCCATTGGTTTAAAAATTTTCACATCGAAGAAATAACAACCCCATAAGCCATTCGCTTCAATGTCTAGTTGCGCGTTTTCATCAGTGCCAGTAGTTTTTCGTATAAAGGAATGGCCTTGAAGCAACTGTAGAGTGAGCTTAACCTCGAGATCATAACAAGCGTAAAACATGATCTAAGCAAAGTAGTCTCGGATTTCGTTGTCTCACGTGTGCACACCCACCCTTCGCAGTGGAGACGTGATAGGGTGATTTTTTCACCACATAGACAATTAATGGGCGTATTTGCGGCCTCGATGGTATATCAAACGCAAAGCCCTTCTCTAAATTTGAATTCGTTAGCGCAAACCGTAGCGTTTAAGCTGTAGAGCTGTGAGCCAGTTCGAGGCTACTTTTTCCAAAGTCATTTCTGTCTTCTGGCGTTGCTCGGTCTGAATTATTTCCATAAGATTCTTCTTACGAGATCGAATTTTATCAGGCGTGCGGTGCGTTGGTTGTGCGTTATGCGTTCTCAGGTGAAACGCGAATTTGCTCGATCCTCATCTTCAAGAGGAGCGAATGCGGTCGGAGAGGCGACGTACTTCGTTTCGTATTCTATCGGTTCCCGGACTGGAAAGGATTACAATTGCCATAAGGCATAGGAGAGTCAAAGAACGACGGTAGGACGTGCATTTGGATGGTGGCCTCCTTGGTTTTGAAGACATTCCGTGAGTTTGGCGTTGTCTTGGACAAGAAAATTTTTTATTTGTGTCTCGCTTCTTGTGAGGCATGCAGAAACGTTTTAAGGGGATGCTTTTGTTTTTTGTCTCATACGCTTTCTCACTGCCATTTACAGATCCTAGAACACGGCAGCTGCCAACAATTATAACTGCCGTCAACTCAAACAACCTTAGAGCTATGCTCTTTGAGGCCTATATCATTATTTGAAGCTCTAGATTAAAAGTAATTATCGGCATTTGTCAAAAAAAACCTCTAGCGTACGCGCCAAAGCACTCAATAGAAGACAAATTCAAGGAAGCCCATTTTCTAGCAGACATACATAGACACAGACATTGAAGTTATTTTGCCAACAGTTCTCCAGTCAGTAAGTGGGCCCAGTCCTCACAAGGCTCGGTCATACAACGAAATAATTGTTGTTGTGGTTTCGCATCTTCTGTCACAGGGTTCTCTTTCCCAGTCATCAAGTTTTAAAATTGTATTAACTTATTTCTACAGAGACAGTAATCAGAGAGCAGATTCAGTGTGCAGTTTTTGTTTTTACAGTATTTCTCGTTGACAAAATGTCACATTATTGATATTTTTCAACGTATTTGTCCGTTCTATTCACACGTCAATAATTTCTGAAGACAAACACTAATCGAAATTTTTCCCGTAATTTTCTTAATCGAGCACAAATGGTTTTTTTGCTTCTTTTTTCTTGCAGAATTTCCGGCAACTCGTTGCAGATCGAGTTTTCGTTGACAAAAGCAACAAAACATAGATTGCTTTAAACAAAAGGATATTTGGCAATCTAAGTTGATTTTCCGGACTGATATCTCTGAGTCCAGTAGTCCATTTGACGGATTCATTTTGAAAACCTTCAAACTGTTGTAGCTTACTTCTTGATGCCATTTTGTCAACAAAACTATAGACCAACACTGGAAGAATCCAAGTTTTGTAGAATCCAGGTTTTTTCCTTGTTTGAAAATCCATTTCAACATTCCTGTGTAGTAATTAGAGCACTTTCTTCCTTTTAATTGAAAATATTTTGCTATTTGCCTACCAAGGAAGGTTACCCGTTACATGAATCCCTAGGTCTTCCAATGTCGCTATGGTTGGAAGTTTGACTTCCACTGGTTTGTAAAGTTTCTCTTCTCCCTAAACGTAACCTTCCTGCACCATGCACTTTCCATGGCAAGATCCAGTTTATTCATGTCCACACAATTCAAGAATGCATTGTCATTCTTCTTGTACCGCCCATGTTTCGTTTCCTAATTGCTAAGTTTTAGATTATCGGCAAGAAAGAATGAACCTCAGAAGATGAGTGCTACCGGCAATTTTGAGAGCATGAATCGGAAGTATAAGAAAGCTACTAAAGAAAATTTCTCGTTTCATATTTTTCACAGCCACAGCTGTAGGAAAACCTTTCCTGCAGTCATGCTTAAAGCGAGCTCCAGATGTTTCTGCAGCTAAAGCATTCTCAAAAAAGTTGCCACATACAACAATTAATCAGAAACACTTTCATTGAGGATTTTCTACAGTACAGCCCCTTGGCAACTCTACGTGTTGTAAGAACAAATTCAATTCCCGCTTCGGCATCCTGAAGTTTGCGGGTAGTCGTCATCGGTCTTCAATGGCATTAAGCAGTACTAGATTGCACTTTTAGCTTTTGACTAACTTCGTGAGCATCATAAATTTGTTTAGATGAAGGAACCTGGGGAGTGATAGTATACTCAACAGACGACACACGTTTATGTAGCTTGGTTTTCTAATTCCTGTTTTCCTTTCACCATTTTCTTCTGGAATTTATTGACGACCAGAAATACACTTTTAGACAACGCCATGCACGGAAAACAATAAACAAGGAAAAGAAGTAGGAAAACTTTGTAGAGACCCAGTGTATCTGAAGTTTTAAGCTTGCTCCTGCGTTTTTTTCCCCGAAGAGAAACGCACTTCTCTAGAACTGTTTTGAAAAAAATCAGCAACAAATTTGATGTGCATTTTGGGTTCAATCTGGGTCACCGTTACAGAGAATGAGATCACACCCACAGTTTTCTATTTATCAGGATTTTTCGTTGTGGTTATATATTTTTCATCATGGGGTGTAGCATTGAGCAAATTGTTTTGTTGAAAGAATTCAATTTTTGTTTTATGCTGAAACAACAATTTTAAAAAAAACTGTATTCGAAGCAATGTCAAAATTTGCCACAGTTGGATTATAGAAAAAGATTCTTATATTTTTAAATTTATTTTTGGAGAAAAGACCGATTGGAAAAAATGGTTAAATACTTCACTTTTTTATTTAGGTATGCACTTTTCTTATATTTTTTAATTATCAGCTTTGGTGGGCTGAAAAATTTCTCTAAAATAAAGATGTTTAATAATACTGCGGATTTTCTGGACCGCAACATCCTATCCTGGTACTCTTTTTAAACAATCTCAATTGACGCAGTAACCAGATTATATTAAGATATTTTTTATTTTATATTTTTTGTAGGTTTCTCAATCAATAGCTCTTTCTATATAGTTGAGTTTTTTTTAATAAAATTGGACGAGTTCATTGAGACCCATGGAGGAACAAATTGCCCCAGTTTAGTACGATAAAGTTCCTTTAATTAACAACAAAGTTTGTAATAAATCTCAGAGCTAAAGTTGTTTTTTCCCGGAGCAAACGAGACTGATTGTCGTTTTTTGAAGAGTTTTTTTAAGCCCTCAATTTTTGCCGAACAGTTTTGTTTAGCGGCGAAATCTACCAATTGATGAAAATAATTGTGTTTAGAGCAGTTGTGAACAATTTCGACGCTTCATCGGTGGGTGCGCTAACCACCGAATTAATCGTAGAAAGCAAAGTATAGGACATTTATTTGGCAATTTGGAAATAAAAGCGCTCGTCTAAAGAATTTGTCCTCGAGAAAATTTAAAACTTTCCCTTCTTCAAAATCATCGCTTTTGAAAGTTCAAGAGTTTGCGTGTGGAAAAATGAAATACTCGCAAAGGATTAGTGGCCGGTTTGAGATATGATTTAAATTAGCAGCTAAAATTCATTGAAATTGTAATTACAATGGCTTTGAACTGCTGGAATGAAGCCACATAACAAAATCTCTTGGCAATATAAACCGACTTTGTAAGCAACACAAGAATCAGGTAATTTTGTTTTTATAAATTCAGATGCTAAAGAGTCTCTGGTAGCAATCAGAAACCCAACGTTAGCATTCTTGTTCTCTGTGGGATAATTGCGGCATTTATTAACACAACTATTACGACATCAATACACAGCATTTGTTGTCTAATTTTTCACGCCTTCTTTCATGGTTTTTCCTATTATGTTTGCACAAGAACAGTCGTGTGGTTATAAATAATTTTTTATTTTTGCCTAACACAAGAAAATTGTTCGAAATTTTTTGCTCCCGTTGTTGATAACAGTAACAAGAAACTTTTAGCGTATAAAATAGTTCCTTTCCTTGTTCTCCACACAAGAGGTTCAGAACAACATAGCGTTCAAATCAAGCTCATTGATCCCAATTATTGCCAGAAAAGAGAGAGAGAAGAGATAGTGAGAGAGAAGGAAAGAGAGCAGTTCATTCAGTCGTTAGATGCTTTTGAGCATTACAAACATAAATTTTCTGGACAGCGATAATACACATTTTACAGTCTTTACATTTCGTACCTATGACAACAGGGATGCAGGGATGTATAGGTGCCTGACAGACTGTAGTGTTTTCTTAATGTGGCACCTAAAGGGACCTGTGTAAGAAAACCACAGCCATTTTCTCGGGTTAAAAAAACTTTTGAGAGTTCAGATAGAAGTCTGTAAAGTACAGATTTTATGCTGATGAAACTGTGTTCCAAGAAAAAATATCACGCTGGCCTGCATTTAGTTGACACTCAGATGCTTTCTTTTTTCGTGCTTTGTGCAGTTCTCTTTCTTACTTTATTTTGATTGGTCTCTTCCTTATTCTCTTTGAATTATTCTTTTTGGGGAATTCGTTTGGAAATCCTCCCAAGAATTTTGTTAACTCTTCTGACTGTTTTTCTCTCGCCATTTTGCTCAGGTATTTCAGGAACTTATAGGTTTGTGACTTTTTGCGAGATAAATTATATAAATCAATGAGACCTTAAGCGACGTCAGAGTCCTAGATTGACAGGAGTGAATCCGCTGAATGGGATTTTTTCTCTTGCGATAGTTGTTTGGCATTAATTTTCAAGAATTTATCTTTCAATAGATCTTCCTAAAAATTATTGATTTTTTTAGATATTGTTGGATCTATATGGCTTTTGACAAAGTAGCTCTTTTCTCAAAACTAAATTAAACTTCTTGTTTTTATTTGCTGAAGTGTTAGAAAACTAGTCATCGGCCGTGCCTTCCCTCCTACGAGAATATTTCTTCTATTCAATCACTGAATAGATCAAAATTTCCGGTTTTAAATTTTTCCCTGAGGAAACCTGCATTAATTCATTGATGTCCCTTTCTAAGAGCCTGAGCTTTTTGTCTGCATCTTCTTTCGTTAACGCAGGATAAAAAGTTTCTGGATGTTCTCCGCATTGTTTGATCCGAGTAATCACCAGTTTAGAACATAACTCATTTGACACTGTCAATAGTTTTGTTCATGATTTCAATATTCCGGTGATATATTTTCCAAGTCGTTCGACATCTCTTTTTTCAGGATAAAAGCCAATCAACTTCAATATGTCGGTAAATTTAGCTGTGTTGAGGACAAAGTTCTGAATTTTTCGTTTTGTAGGCTCTTCCGTAAACCCCCGGACTTGGAAAATAGCTTTAGATATGTCGTGAATCTTTTGTGGTGTTGAGATTGTTGCATTGTTGGTTGGTATTGTCAGCTACTGTTGGTCAATTGCGGCATTTATTACCACAATCATTACGAATTCTATCTACAGCCTTTGTTTTCTCATTTTTCAAGTTTTTTTTGATTTTTTCTATTATATATGGTACAAGAACAGTCGTGCGGTTATCAATTGCTCCCGTTGTTAATATCTGTAACAAGGAGCTTCTAGCGTATGAAATAGTTCCTTTCGTTGTTCTTCACACAAGAATTTCAGCATAGCATTCAAATCAAGCTCATTGATACCAATTATTGTAGAAAAGAGATAATGAGGGAGAGAGAGAGGGAGAGGGAGAGAGAGAGAGAGAGAGAGAGAGAGAGAGATAGACAGAAGGAGAGTAGTTCATTCAGACGTTAGATGCATCTAAGCATTACAATTATAAATCTTCTGGACGGCGATAGTATACCTCTTGCATGCTTTGATTTCGTAGCCATGACAACAGGGACAAGGACCGCATAGGTGCCTGACAGACTGAAATGTTCTCTTATGGTGGCACCTAAAGGGGCCTGTGTAAAAAAATCACAGCCATTTTCTCGGGTTAATGAATATCTTTTGAGAAATCAGATAGAGGTCTGTACAGTACAGATTTTATGCTGAAGAAACTGTGTTTCAGGAAAAATGTCACACTGCATTTAGTTGACACTCAGATGCTTTCTTTTTTTGTGCTTTATGCAGTTCTGTTTCTTACTTTATTTTGATTGGTCTCTTCCTTTTTCTTTTTGAATTTTTCTTTTTGGGGAATTTGTTTGGAAATCCTCCCAAGAATTTTGTTAACTCTCTTGACTGTTTTTCTCTCGCCATTTTGCTCAGGTATTTCAGGAACTTATAGGTTTGTGACTTTTTGCGAGATAAATTATATAAATCAATGAAACCTTAAGCGACGTCAGAGTCCTGTAGATTGACAGGAGTGAATCCGCTGAATGGGATTTTTTCTCTTGCGATAGTTGTTCGGCAATAATTTTCAAGAATTTATCTTTCAAAAGATTTTCCAAAAAATTATTGATTTTTTTAGATATTGTTGGATCTATATGGCTTTTGACAAAGTAGCTCTTTTCTCAAAACTAAATTAAACTTCTTGTTTTTATTTGCTGAAGTGTTAGAAAACTAGTCATCGGCCGTGCCTTCCCTCCTACGAGAATATTTCTTCTATTCACTCACTGAATAGATCAAAATTTCCGGTTTTAAATTTTTCCCTGAGGAAACCTGCATTAATTCATTGATGTCCCTTTCTAAGAGCCTGAGCTTTTTGTCTGCATCTTCTTTCGTTAACGCAGGATAAAAAGTTTCTGGATGTTCTCCGCATTGTTTGATCCGAATAATCACCAGTTTAGAACATAACTCATTTGACACTGTCAATAGTTTTGTTCATGATTTCAATATTCCGGTGATAAATTTTCCAAGTCGTTCGATATCTCTTTTTTCAGGATAAAAGCCAATCAACTTCAATATGTCGGTAAATTTAGCTGTGTTGAGGACAAAGTTCTGCTTTTTTCGTTTTGTGGGCTCTTCCGTAAACCCCCGGACTTGGAAAATAGCTTTAGATATGTCGCGAATCTTTTGTGGTGTTGAGATTGTTGCATTGTTGGTTGGTATTCTCAGCTACTGTTGGTCAATTGCGGCATTTATTACCACAATCATTACGAATTCTATCTACAGCCTTTGTTTTCTCATTTTTCAAGTTTTCTTTTTTGATTTTTTCTATTATATATGGTACAAGAACAGTCGTGCGGTTATCAATTGCTCCAGTTGTTAATAACAGTAACAATGAGCTTTTAGCGTATGAAATATTTCCTTTCGTTGTTCTTCACACAAGAATTTCAGCATAGCATTCAAATCAAGCTCATTGATACCAATTATTGTAGAAAAGAGATAATGAGGGAGAGAGAGAGGGAGAGGGAGAGAGAGAGAGAGAGAGAGAGAGAGAGAGAGATAGAGAGAAGGAGAGTAGTTCATTCAGACGTTAGATGCATCTAAGCATTACAATTATAAATCTTCTGGACGGCGATAGTATACCTCTTGCATGCTTTGCATTTCGTAGCCATGACAACAGGGACACGGACCGCATAGGTGCCTGACAGACTGAAATGTTCGCTTATGGTGGCACCTAAAGGGGCCTGTGTAAAAAAATCACAGCCATTTTCTCGGGTTAATAAATATCTTTTGAGAAATCAGATAGAGGTCTGTACAGTACAGATTTTATGCTGAAGAAACTGTGTTTCAGGAAAAATGTCACACTGCATTTAGTTGACACTCAGATGCTTTCTTTTTTCGTGCTTTGTGCAGTTCTGTTTCTTACTTTATTTTGATTGGTCTCTTCCTTCTTCTTTTTGAATTTTTCTTTTTAGGGAATTTGTTTGGAAATCCTCCCAAGAATTTTGTTAAATCTCTTGACTGTTTTTCTCTCGCCATTTTGCTCAGGTATTTCAGAACTTATAAGTTTGTGAATTTTTGCGGGAAAAGTAATGTAAATCAATGAGACCTTAAGCGACGTCACAGTCTTGTAAATTGACGGGAGTGAATCCGTTGAATGAGATGTTTTCTCCTGCGAGAGTTGTCTGGCATTAATTTTCAAGAATAAGTCCCCCAATAGATGTTCTTAAAAATTATTGATTTTTTAGATATTGTTGGATCTATATGGTTTTTGACAAACTAGCTCTTTTCTCAAAATTAAACAAAACTTCTTGTTTTTATCTGCAGATAAGTTAAAAAATTAGTCATCGGCCGTGCCTTCCCTAATACGAGAATATTCCATCTATTCAATCACTGAATAGATCAAAATTTCCGGTTTTAAATTTTTCCCTGGGGAAACCTGCATCCATTCATTGATATCTCTTTCTAAGAGCCTGAGCTTTTTGTCTGCATCTTCTTTCGTTAACGCAGGAGAAAAAGCTTCTCGATGATCTCCGCATTGTTTGATCCGAGTAATCACCAGTTTAGAACATAACTCATTTGACACTGTCAATAGTTTTGTTCATGATTTCAATATTCCGGTGATAAATTTTCCAAGTCGTTCGATATCTCTTCTTTCAGTATAAAAGCCAATCAACTTCACTATGTCGGTAATTTTAGCTGTGTTGGGGACAAAATTCTTAATTTTTCGTTTTGTGGGCTCTTCCGTAAACCCACGGACTTGGAATCTAGCTTGAGATATGTCGTGAATTTTTTGCGGTGTTGTTGCATTGTTGGCTGGTATTGTCAGCTTCTGTTGGTTAATTGCGGCATTTATTACTACAACCATAACGAATTCTATCCTCAGCCTTAGTTTTCTCATTTTCAAGCCTTTTTTCGTGAATTTTTCTATTTTATATGGTACAAGAACAGTCGTGTGGTTATCAATTGCTCCCGTTGTTAATAACAGTAACAATGAGCTTTTAGCATATGAAATATTTCCTTTCCTTGTTCTCCACACAAGAATTTCAGCATAGTGTACAAATAGAGCTCATTGATACCTATTATTGCTAGAGAAGAGATAGAGGGAAAGAGAGAGAGAGAGAGAGAGAGAGAGAGAGAGAGGGAGAGAGAAGGAGAGCAGTTCATTCAGACGTTAGATGCATTTGAGAATTACAGATGTAAATATTTTGGACGTCGATAATGCACCTTTTACAAGCTTTAGTAATAGTAGTAGTAGAGAAGGCTTCTTAAATTCATCCACGGGTGTTCCACACCCTTCTTCGCCAGTTAGGTGAGCTTTGTGTGTATATCACAGTTCGTACATAAGCAGCAAACTTTCCAGGTACAGTGGGTCGTTCTCCAGATATCGTTTCCTAAGGAATAGCCTGTAGATGTTGGTTATTCTTTCTTTTCTTTTTTTTGCTCCTTAAATCTGTTTTTCTACAAAAAATATTGTATAAGATTGTGGTTCTTATCCAAAGATTTTCATCGCTTTTACATAGTCTTGTTTTTGCAACGAAAACTTTATGTGTGCCTTGTCTTGTTCTTTCAATTGTGTTGTACTTAAAAAACTGACTTATATTTATGTTGTTTTCATCGTCGGCAAAATTACAGTAAAGTAAGAGACTGTGGAGTTCTAAATACATCGCAAGAGGTAGAATATTCTGAGTTAGAAGCCTGTTTTTGTAGTCGATTGAGTTTACAAGGATCTATTTTGTTGCATTTTTCTGTAGTTTCTTTAGAAAGGCTAGATCCCCTTTGTTATGACGACTAGGATGAAGGAATGTATAGTTGCCTAACAGACTGTAATATTGTTTATGGTTGCACCTAAAGGGGTTTATGTAAGAAAACCACAGCCATTTTCTCGGGTTAATAAAAAATCTTTTGAGAAATTAGATAGAAGTCTGTATAGTAAGGCTCAATTTTCGTTTTTCGTCACTTTTCAACATAAGATTAGAATAAATGGGTTTTAATGGCTGTTTGATGTTGCAAAATGTAGCTAGGAATTAGTCGAAGGTGTTTGCGGCAGATTTCGACATGATTTTGGGGTATAATTGACATTAGAATTTGATCAATTTTAACTCACTTTGACAGGGTTCGGTTTTTTTGTCATAACTCAACTTTTAATGATTTTTACGGATTTTTTTTAATACCATGATGTTAGACGTGAGCTGATGAAATAATGAGCATTGAGTAGTGCAATAAATTGGGTTGCTATGGGTCAATTGAAGGATTTTCACTTTTTTGTGGAAATTCGAGCTGATTCGAAAAGTGTTAAATTTTAGGTTGCTCGCTGTCAAACAATTTTTAACATGCTTGAAATCGCTCTAAAGTTTAGAGATCATTTTGTCTGCTTAGAAAAACCCTGTAGTCTGTACATTTTGGGCCATCTGAGATCTTTTGGTCGATGGCTGTTTTGGGTGGTCTGACCGTAGTATTGTCGGATATGGATCAAATTGGTGTAAAGTCTAGTTACCTAGGTCTGGGTAGACTAAGGCTCGAATGGGAGATCGCTGTTTTTGGACACGGGCGTTTCAAAACACTAGAATAATTTGCATTTGGATGAGGGTTTCTGGAGATATATCAAGAAACTAAGTTTTGAGGTCAAATTTTTTCTAATTATAGGCAATTTTTGGGATCTAGAGTCCAATTACTCAAGTTTGTTGGGCCGTCGGCGCAAATAAGGGCTACTGTCAAAGAGTAATGAGCTTTATTTGCTAATGGATATATATAGTTATGAATAGAGGGTCAAAGACATGGCATATAAGCTCGAAGTTTTTGTTGAATTTCTAATTATGATAGCCACAGGCGAGTTTTGGATGGCTTAGGTGTCGAATTCTTTCACTTATGACTATTTCTCTCTGCTCATTTAGACTTGGTTATACTGATTCGTATTTGATTTGACAAAATACCTGTTTTGGTAACTAGGTTGAACACATAGCGGTTAAAATGTGGGTTAAAATATGTTATGGATATCTGATGGGGAAATGAGATAAGTTGCAATTATTTCTTAACTAAAGTGAATTAACTTTTGATGTGATGGTCCTGGAGATAAATGATTTGCTTGGGATCTAGAAACTGGTCTGCTTGTTGGTCTGCTTGCGGGGCTTTCTTCCTAAATAATTTGCTATACTAGCTCTAATTTGGTAGAATTTTTGCTCTCTACTTGGTGTATTTGTTTGTTTTGCTGATTGAGCTGATGCACAATCTTCTAGTTCCAATCAAGCTCCTGAATTTCTTGATATTGTCTTACCTGAGCGTCCAATTTGATCCCCTAGGTGAGAGTTTGATCTGTCTTCTTTATGCAATGTGATTGTTTTTTTAATAAAATCCACACAATGTTTTTTTGTTGTGACTCATTACTTGGTCGTTTTTATGAACTTTTTTGTGGATTCCGTTATCGATATAAAGGTCGCAGTATAATTATATTTTCGCCCATCTCATGTTGTTGTTCACGTGATTTTGGTGGCATTTCAATACCACATGGTGCTACTGGCACTGGTTTAAGTTGTTCTTCGTCTGATGAAGGGGATGACACCAATGATACACAAAATTCTGGTTGCTGTTGACGAACTTCGTCTACAATCAGGGGGTCAAGTGGTATTCTAGTACTGCGGGGGGCTGCCGCTGCTACTGTTGCTGCCAATGGTCTACCCAGTGAGTCATTTATTGTCACACTAACTGGGTCTTAAATCTCGCTCTTGTTTTTTTCTTTCTGTTCCTTGATCAATTCAGGGATTTGTTTGTCAAAGAGATATAGTTTCACAGGCTGTCACCTTAATGGGTCGAGCTGAAAAATTGCAGGGTTGATTAGTTGGAGATCTTCTGAGCTTTCACTTGGTTTAATTGGCTCAAATCCGATACGATGGACCTATTGCGTATAATTTGTATTTTATTTTCTGATGAGGTAAATTGTATCAGAAACGATTTTTCCACTTTATAAAGCGGTAACCATTTTTGAATTTGGGAAACAATTACTCTCAAAACAAACGCTTCAAGAATCCAAGGTTCAAACAAAACAACAGGATTTTTCTGGAATAGGTTTTGTCGACGCCTCCTGTACCCTTTTACTTTAAATATGCTGTTGTCAGTTTTTCCTTGTTTTTCCGAAATTTTTGCATCATGGCGTCTTACCGATCATTTACGATGTCAGAATTACTACGACTGCATCCAATAGTTTTCTAGAGAATGTAACATCAAGGCGCTTTTTTATTCTTTTTTAAGGAAAAAAAAGAGTTCAACAATTTATTGCTGACTGGTAGGAAGTATTATCAATGAAAGTGGCTAGAGAAAAATATTTGAAACAGTTTTCCATTGGTCCTCAGTATTGAGCTTTATAATACGTTTTAAAGGTCCAGGTGATCTCTCTACTGCTCCGATGGTATAAGGGTGCTTTAGTGAGGCATGTTTCAAATTTACCTCCAATAAGCTAATTCAGATACAAATTCTTATGTAAAACTTGTTCCTTAGTCACAAAGTATTGTATCAGGATTGCAGTTGTGTTGGAACAACACCTTTACTAATTGTCGAGCTACTGTGTAGGCATATTCGTTTGTGAAAACATCTAGTCCACTCAAAACAGACGCAGATTGTGTGGACTATAGGGGGCCTGCTAAGTCAACCCAGAGAATATCTTTTTGGTAATTTTGAGTGATATGGATTTTGGAAAATTGTTTAATTGAAGGCTTGTGAGACAGTTTTTGATGAATTTAGGAAGTGCACAGTAATACCTGGGTAGTAAAATTGCTTTCTAAACTCCTGAATTGTTGTTTTAATGCCAAAATTTCCTGCTTTTTTTTAATTATGGAGACTATATATAGCCTCATTCCACAAATGCTTAAGTACACACATTTTTCGAAGTACTGTTCCATATTCATTCTGCTGAATCAATGCTAACTAAGATGTCTGTGTTGATCTGATAGTTTCTTTTGAGTTTAAGCAGCCCTTGAATTTCAGCTATGGGTGAGTTACTTTGTCGTTTTCTGAAATTTCCACAGACTCAAACTTTTTTAAGGACGTCAAGTTAATCACTAAGAATTTCAATGCCAACATTTTTAGCATCCAACAACACAATTAGTTCAATATTACAAATTTCTGCTTCACTAACTGTAAATTTCTGTAATTTCTCTAACTGGAAATCTGTCTAATGGTTACAAAGACATTGTTGCTGTTTGTCATTCTCCATTCTAGAAAAACAGTCTGCGTCGAATTTTGCGCGTTCTGGAATGTGAGAAATTACTATATTAAAGGCGGGTCTTGTCTAAACAATTCCAAGGAAAAGGCGGTGTTACTTTTGATTAAACGATATTTGTTAGGCTTTTATTAGAAGTCAGTAAAAGTTTTTTTGGTTGCTTGATCCCTAAATGTAATGTGAAATATAGAACAGTGCGTAGTAAAAATCTAGAAATTCTCTGTAGTATATAGAGAACTTTTATTTTGTTGCATTAAACAAGTGCAGTCCAAAAGATAAAGGCGGAAGTGTTTTCTTTTTTTTCTTTCCCGTTTCATTCACGAAGTCTTCAACATTTTTAACGAAACCTGAACCGTGGTAACTAGCATCACAAAGATATACATACTCTAAGCTCGGTTTTGGTAGTTGTAATCTTACATTTTTAACTTTTATTAGATCCATGTTTATTACTTCTAATGATTCAACGTGTCTTTTTGTGGTTTCTATTTCTGCGTCTTCATTCAAGAGCTTGTAAAATGGCATTGGCTTTTCATTGAATTTATAAATTTAATAGCGGAAGACTTGAGTGAAACCTAATAATCTATTTTTTTTCTTTGTTGTCTTTGGCAATTTGAGGTTATCTGAAAAATTGGTATTTGTGTTTCTTTTCTGGAGATATTATGTCTGCACTGAAATTATTTCCAAAGAGTTTTGTTGTATTTGTTGCTATTTCGCATTTTTGTGTGACAATTTTAATACCGATTGACGTTTACGGATAAATATTTCTCCTAAAGATCGTGCCGATTTTTCAAAATTTGTCACTGCATTACCAATATCGTCCACAAATTGGGTGAAAATTCCTGAGGTTGAAAAAGGATGCAAATAGTTTCTATTGAATAAACAAAAGCCATTAATTGATCAATTTTTTCCTTGAGTTGTATGCAAATGTTCTCGAAGCAAATTTAAATGCTAGCAGTTGCACTGATGCATCGTCAGCCTTTTGCAAACAATGGTATGCTTGAGAACAACTAAGTTTCGAAAACAAAATTTTCCCAGTGAAGCAGTTTATTGCTTCACTCATAATTGAAATACAAAAATTCTTGTTCGAGTAATCTTTTCTCAGCAGATGGTTTACTCTGCTCAAATCAATTAACCGACTAAGTCTTACTGAGTTTTTTTAGCATTCGAAGTCTACTTCATTTTTTTTGAGACAAGGTTGTTATCATTCCGTAGTATTGCATTAATGCTAATTCTACCTAGAGTTGAACTGGCAGACAAATAGCCGTTGGTGGGCCTTGTTCAGGAATTTGTATACTTCTTCCTGTAGTCAGTTTTTTTTCAAATATGTTTTATATGCAACGTCAAATCTATGTTTAGCAAAGCTATCACTAAATTCGACTAATAATTTGCCCAAAACAGCTTTTTGGTCATCGTTCTGGATCAATTTTTCACACGGGAATTTGCTCTAAATTGTGATTTGATCCAGATGGTTACCTTTTGGATCCAAATTCTTGCAGTTTTATTAATTGATCAAAAAAAGCTCACTGCAATGGCGACAAATTTGTTGAATCACGGCACTTTTTCAGGTGTTGGAAACCACATTTTTTATAGTGAGGGGCCGGTTTCGATGGGCGAGCTTTTTGTTTAGGTGTATTTGTGACTTGAATCAACTGATCTATTTCTGTTGGGTAATTTTCACTCATTTTTGCAGAATTTGTCAACTGTGGATCTACCTCTTAGATCTTAGAGAGGACTTTAATTTACTTCACTATACTTAGAGAGGACTTTAATTTTACTTCACTATACTTTCCAAGACTTTCTTGAATTTGTTACTCAACACAAGTCAGTGAATTAATCTAATTTGTCTTGGAGCTTGCATTTTAAAACTGCATGTTGATTTGGCTGTAATAACTGCTTTTTCTGGGAATAAAATCGCAACTTTTTCCGCTTAAATACACTTTAGATTTGCTTCTCCGGGTTGATTCCGTTTATTTGCAGTGTTTGATCAGGGAAACTTATGTAATTTTGTCCTTGTTAGATACTAATTTAATGTTGAACTAAGAATTGGTTGCTTGGTTTTACATGAGTTGTGACCATTAAAACAAGGAATTCTGCCGTGAATGTTTGCATAATTTAAAAAGTAACTTTAATTGCTTTCTCTATTTCAACTCCGTTTCCCTTGCCGTTTTAACTTTATCGGGACCAAATTATCCTACTTCTGTTAATGATTTAATATTTTTGTTAATAGGTTCCTGGTAAAACTCTCATCTTAGCACGTTTGCAAACGCTCGTGTATCAATTAATGTGCGTCTGTCATTTCTTCATTAAAACTAAATTTAAAGTAAGTGTTCTGCTTAATAGTGCAACAATGCTGAATAATTGCTGAACATTTTTTGCTGGCACTAATTTGGACTGAGACACTTGTGTTGGGAATGGGA
This sequence comes from Convolutriloba macropyga, assembly GCF_964194025.1. NCBI lineage: Eukaryota > Metazoa > Xenacoelomorpha > Acoela > Convolutidae > Convolutriloba > Convolutriloba macropyga. The sequence goes on along the minus strand of NC_134471.1, from coordinate 55,785,478 downwards.
GAGCTTTTTTCGTGTTTTGCTACTTATTCTTTTGCGCTTGCTCGGTTTTTATTAATTTTTGTTAAAAACTGGCTCTATTACTTTATATAAACTAGGACTAAACTGGCTTTCGTTATATTGAATAACTGAATTGTGTTGCCTTTTATAATTTTTCTATTTTTAAAGATTAGGCGGCTGTATTAATTTGTCCGTTGATTAAAAGGGTAGTTGATACCTCTTGCAATTTTTTGCTGAATTTTTCCTGCATAATTAAACTCTTTGCTTTTTGAACACCATATCGGTCTTATGCTAACGTTGGTCTATCATAGACTATTCAAAGTCGATGCAAATTTGCAGGGGTAGTTTTTGTTGGAAAGCGATAAATGGGTCTGTTGACATAAGCTGGGTGAACACATGGTGGTGTATCAGAAGGTCAATTCCACTAATTTTGAGTCGGGGGTCGCTTATTTTGATAAAATGATCCACGAGTGCTAAATCGGGGTCTAAACTCTCGATAGTTATTAGAAAAAGGGGCGTTTGGTTGATAGGGTTCACAATTTGAGTAATATTAACAAAAATTTGACTGAAATTGACGATAATTTGGCTGATCTTTTTGATATTGAGTGCAATAATTTGGTCTATAACTTTGTCTATAGAGTTAATGAGAGTAATGTGGCGTGAAAAAGTTTACTGGGCTTCGTTTCGGCTGCTCATGTTTGGATGCTATTTTTTGCTCGAGCTTTTGCTCTTGCTCCGCTTGATTTTTGAAAAAAACAATTAATGCTTTCACCACTTTTTCCGTGGTTCATTCTGTTATTTCATTAAATCTGTCATCATCGTCTTCATGTCTATTACAAACTTCTCTTTTTGCAGTTTTTGGCCAGATAGAGTGCATAATTGATGTATGGTATCCGTATCTGGCTTTTCTAACTGCTTCGTTTTAAGCCCATTGGGCATAGAATTTATTAAGAAGCACTTTATTTGCTGATTTCTACAATTTTTGTTGGCCTTTCAAGGGCAGAGATCTTTGTTGCTGTTTCTAGAGAAAAATTTTGAGCTCCAACAATAATGTTTTGGTTGTTATTACTTCGTTTAGGGGGCTGGGTATGCTTTATCATCTTCTATTTTTAATTTTAATAAGAAATTCTTCACTGTACATGACTTTGGGTTTAACTTCTGTTTCCCTAACTTTAATATTCGCATCTTTCTCAAAACATCTTTTGTGAAATAGTTCTCAATGCGTGCATAATGTCTTCAAAATCTAGTCTGGTGTCGTCTAGTGGAGTTAAGAAGTATTTTAAAGCATCTATTTTTAAGTGTAACAGACGAAAATATGATTGTTGCGCTGCTGCAATTCCTGCGACTCCGGTTGCTCCCATTACTAACTGTTCATAACTGTTAAAATTATGGGCGTCTGATCCATCCATAAAAAGGCGTGATTCTGATTTAAGCATGTGTCATTTTGATTATGACCCATTTGGATCATATGTTTTCCGATCAATCAGTCTTATTTTGTTCTAAAATAATGAATAGCACGCTTAATTTAAATTAATGAGGAGGTTATTGAGTTAGCAAAAATAAATCAAAACAACAAAACACGAGTTTTGATGATTTAATGAGTAAAACAACAGGTTAGAACAAAAATTATTGCTAACATTTGCTCGTATAAAATAAAGATGGGCTTCTTGTAATAGTAATGCGTAAAGGTCCGGTCGAATCCTCAGATTGCATAACCTTGAAGTTTTAAGGGCTGCCGAATTCCCAACATTAAAAGTGCACCTTGTATAGAAAATTTTGCTGGGGAGCGCACAGTCCTTGTGGAAGCTCTACTCATATATGCAACAGTATAATGGCCGAGACCACCCTTTTAGTCATTAAACTCCGTAGCTTAATTAATAGTTTTGGTTTGCCCCTTCTTAATCAATTTTCCAACTATGGTTGTAGCAATTCATCCTTATTTTGAGGTTATCTGGTAATCAGTGACGCCTTTTTCAAAGTTATCATCACTGTCAGTTTGATGTTTGTTTCCGATTTGATCGAACTTTTGCGCCTTTTGATTTAGACGTTTAGCTATCCAAAAAATTACAACACGTTCATCGTCGTTATCTAGCAGATGAATTACAATAGATCTATGAATTGAGTATGAGAATTCCATTACTATGTGTGCTTGCGTTTTAGTGCTTTTATATGTGTAGTTGATAATAGTTCCTTCAATATTGTTCAACAAAATTGGGGGAAGCACGGCAATTATTTATAGCGCGGAGAAATGTTATTCATATATATACTTAAAACAGCACCAAAAGTTAACTTCACGAACCAATTTACTCATATATCCACGATTGTAAATACCCTATTTTATCGATTGAAGCAACTGCGGTTGAGTTAGGCCCTGTTATTGTTCACTCAAACACTTTTGAACTGTACTTCGATTTAGGCCCCAAAGACACAAACACAGTTTCCAACCATTCTTTCCTCTTTTACTGTTTCTTGAATTTTCATCTGGCTTGAAATTGATGTTCTGGATGTTTTCTGAAGCTTCTTAAGGAAAGAGTCAAATAAAAAAGAAATGAGAAATTTTTACGAATACATAATCGGAATTTCGGTCCGTTAAACCGAGAAACAGTTAAAAATCCCTGTCACCATGTTACGCACTAATTTCCAAATATATTCTCTCTGTTTTTTGAGCTTAGTGTTTGATGTATTAACTAGAAATATCACCATTTTACGAGGAGATATTAGGGTTGTTTCTTAGTGCGAAATTAGCGGATAAGTGGATAAGTTTTAAGAACAATTTGCTAGTAATAGCTTTTATTGTGCGGTTCAGATGCCTGATATATCCACTGGTTGCCTTGTATTTTAATAGCTTTTCAGTGCTTTATTTTAGCTCGGTGGAAGTCTGATATAAATTTGCAATTTAAAAAAGTTTCTCCAGTTCCATTTTTAATTTTGGTATTCAGATTTAAATAAAATGTTTCTAGAGAAGAACAAGAAGTTTCAAGAGCATTTTCAAGTTTTACTATTAACAATCAGGCTGCTGCTCCGGTGTTATCGTTATCGTAGGTTCGCAGAGTTGTACCTCAAGTCGTATTGATCCTTGGTAAACATCTACTGATCTTCAAGTTTGGCTATTTCCGGGTTTTGTACGAATAATGATGTTTGTTAAGTACATAAACAATTTCGTATTAGCACCTATTTTATCAGCATAATTATTTCACCAAATACATAACTTCTCATGACTTTATTTACCAATTATATTAATTCATCTTCACGATATTTAAAAGGTAAAAATTGAGGCTCTTGGGTACGTGGTATGTTCATCTGTAGTCTGTCAATCTGCGGTTGTTTTTAATAAGTATAAACAAATTGGAGGTTACAGGCCTTTGTGCTAATTGGAAATACGGGCTAGATATGGTCTTGAAAACTATCTCAATATGAACTTGAATAAATTATAGCACTCTATATGGATATTTTAAGGGAAATCATCACAAAACTATGAGGCACGAAATAGGGGCGTGATATCGGATAAAGACAGTACAACATGCAATCGTCCTCAACAAAATGTAAACGGCAATCAAGAGACGTCCAAAAATGCTACGTTGAAAAAGCCACAGTAACTCTTAAGGTCAAGAAAAGAGAGCGAATATTTTTGGAAAATTGTTGTTCCACACCGTTGTTTAAAATTGACAGAAAGATGAAATTGTGCAAGGTATCTACAGTTCTCTGTATCCAAATTATGAAACGTTTCTAAGCCAGCATCAACATGGATTTGTGGAGGGCTGATCAGCGGCTATCATTATGCCGTCTTATCTTAGAAAAATTCAGCAATTTTTCGACAACATAACCACAGATGGAGTGGTACCCTTTTGTAAAGATCATTCCAAATACTTTGAAATCGTTCGGAATTGAGAGCCCATGCAGAAAATTGCAAATGTTGGCGTCAGCGGATGCTTAAATGAAGTTCTCGTGGACCATTTCACCGATCGCAAAAATATATGAGGCCAGACAATTCGTCATCCGTAGCCGTGGATGTATTGAATTGTGTCCCGAAAAGGCTGGCTCTCTGCTGTTCCTACTATTCTCCATCTTTATATTTGATCTTTATATTTGAGATTGGTTGAAAATTGCTGAACCTTTGATCTATGCAGACGATCAATGAATTGGTGCGATGGATACGTTCCCTGCCAACCAGATTTAAACGTGCTCCCTGTGCCAGTGTTTGTGCTGCTTAACAGCTTTGTGCTTGTCTCGGTTCTGTAGAAAAACCAACCACGCTTTGACACGGTTCCTGAAAGGGTCTTGCAATCACGCCTTAGGTGGCTTTATGTCTACCAACGTAACCAAGCTCGAAGGGTGAAATCAAGCGGAGGATTCTTCTTTTGCATGCGCTGTCTGTTGAGTCGCGTTGAAAGTCAAATTGATATCAACAATAAAATTTGGCTGAAGAAGATAATAGTTCGTGTCATGTGGAATTAGGTGAACGGAAAGATTTGTGAAGGAGGCATCTGAAAATGGCTGTTATTTCGTGATTGCCATCTACGAAAACGACGACAAAACGACGAAAACGACGATTTCTTACAAAAAGATTGTCGTTTTTCGTCGTTGTCCTCCCAGGGTTGAGAAAATGCGACGAAATCGACGCAAAAAGCGTCGAATTTTGTCGATTCCGTCGTTTTTTATGTCGTTTTCGTCGGTAATGTCGATTATCGTCAATTTCGTCGGTATTGTCGGTATTTGATATAAGAAGTGTCGATTAGCGTAGTTTTTGTCGGCATTGTTGGTTTTTGATGTAAGGAGTGTCGATTATCGTCATTTTTTGTCGGTATTGTCAGTTTCAATTTGTTTTAAACACAAAAGAAGTAGAGTAAAACTAACTGACTAGTGGTGGAGAAGGTGGATAATAATTCAGGGGTCAAAGGTTCGAATCCTGACAGTAACTGACATTTTTGTAATTTTTTTAGAACGCCAAAAACCGACGATTCTTACGTTTAAATACCATCGAAAACCGATCAAACAGACGAAAAAACGTAAGGGCTTTGATCGGTTTTGGCGAAGTAAAACCGACGAAAACCGACAATTCTTATGTTTGAATTCAACGAAATTCTCAACACGGGTCAACACGGTTGAGAAAAAAACCTGGACGATCTCATGAGAAGCAGAACAAAAAGGGAGTAGATTCCATCGGTCGTGAGCTGAAGGGCCGCAACAAAAACAAAAACAAAGGAAATACATAAAAATACAAAAAAAAATATTTCAAAGCGATCAACAATGCAACACTCTGATATATTACGCTTAATGCTGAAGAGTGCACTGAATTCATTTTGTACTCGAAAGATACCAATCTATTAAAACTTCTAGGACTCCAATTGTTTCGTCTACAAGCCAAAAGCAGCAGTCGTCTACTTGTACAAAATTTTCAAAATTTTTAAAATTTTCAGATACCACGCAGAAAAGTGATCGAACTATGGTTTTGGAAAACTTTCTTTGCTTCCAATTTTCTTTATGGGATTTATTTGATCGACTTTCAATTTCGAGCGAAACTTTTTTATCATCATTAGGAAAAAAGAGGGATTGAGATCTTTAGATTTCCACCGCGTTCTGTCACTTTTCTGAAAGAAGTCTCTTTGTCGTTAAACGATTGATAGTTGATAGGCTGTTTTTTCTTTAAAAAAACTGTTATAAATGAGCCGTCTAGAATATTCAGCTTTCTGTTGTTCAATTTGGTCCTTGACTTTTGAAGTTATCTCTAGCGTTTTCTATCGAGTTTTTCGAATCACCCTTAGGTTTTTGTAGTGTTGCTTGGTCTGCATATTGCAAATATTTCACGTTATAAGGTTAATTGATCTTGCCATAAATCATAAGAGAACCGTTTCCAGTTTTTTAAACTTTTATAATGAGTATTTCCTTCGTGTTAAATTGTGAACCTTTTTTGTTGGTTCTTAGGTTTCTGATCTAGTGGGATGTTGAGGACGATAACATGGGGGGGATTGATGCACAATGTTTTGTGATGTTCGACAAATTTAGCTTGTTTTGGATGGATTGTTTTGAATGAAATTCTGTCATTGCTTTGACTAGGATGTCATCAGCCGTAACTGTATGGGCTTCAAGTCAATTTAAAATACTAAAATAACATAAGATATAATTGAGGTTCTTGAGAAAAATTCTTTTAGATAAAATTTTTAGATGCGTGCAAACTGGAAAAATGCCCTAGCACGTCTTATAGTAAGTTGCGAGAACTTGGATTGTAGATCTTTTTCGCAGCAGTAGTTAATTTTGGAGATCTGTATATTACTTAGTAGTAAATTAGTTTAAGTTTCGGCGAAATGTGAAAATTTTGGCATGAAAAGATTCGATCTTTTCTAAATCATCACTAGATCTCATTGTCTCAGAGTCTGTGCCTTAAGAAATTGTTTTTGCTTTAAATCAATTTTTCTCTTGGGCCTAAACAGAAAGTTTCATACAAGTTATAGCAGTTGAGGTGAGTTAAGTCGTTTTTTAGGGTAAAATTACCTTAACTTTATTTAGTGTGTGTCATGAAGTAGCGCGGGGCGCTTCAATGGGTTATTTTAATGTTTTTTGTACAATATTGCAAATTTGCAATTTTCGCTTTCGTTTGCAAAAAATTGCAAATTTGATCTTCAGCACTGAAAACTTTCAAAATTTTGAAAATTTGTCTAGACTAGGGTATTTTTAAGTCACAATCAATGCGTAATAAATCAGGACCATTAACTAGATTTGCGAGCTAATCCAGTGACCTTATGCAACGTATAACTGAGTGGTTTGCAAGGAAAGCAGAGGAGAGCTGTGTTTGGGTTGGTAGCAATTTTATGGTTACAAATTTGTTCATTGGTATGTTCTGTTCTTAATCTTTGTGTTCGATTGACGTTGTGATTCCCATATCTATGCTTGCTTGAGTAGACATGGGAGAAGCGATATTTTATAGATAGCATAATTCTGATAAAGCTTGATACTGTTGGGTACTTTTGGTCTCAGCAACAATTAAAAAGGGAAATGAAATCACATTAGTTTGTTTGTAGCAAATGCACTTGAGAGCAGCCTTCCTCTGCCAGAACTAAAAAGGCTTTAGACACTGAAGGCTACCTTTTTTTAAATTGAAACTACTCATGAGTCATTTTCGTTCTCTGAAGCAACTTCAGTGCTGCCCATCGCATCAAGATTGTTTATCCAGTGTCCACTAAATTTCGCTTCTTGTAGAATTCCGTATGCGAATGGTTATGAGGTCGTATTTAGATTGATTTACAAGGTAACGTTTTTCACTTTATATACACGCAGGTTAAGGTCCCAGACCCAAGCCACCTCTGATAAGACTATCTTCAGACTTTGATCTCTTCTCAGACCATGCCAGATCGAGATGACCTCTTACCAGACATTCCTGCGACCATTATTTTGCGCGACTGGAGTTTTAAGCACCAAGTCTTTGGTGATTAGATTTTCCGATGCAAGTAAAGATTGCCTGGGGCGAAATTGTTAGTTATTTTGTCCAAAACAGTGATATTTGCATAGCTTCTTATCTTCAATTGTGAGGATGTTAAACATTTCTTCCAAGGCCGTCACCTCAGCCTTCATTCATTTGTCGGCAGATTTTGAAGAAAAATCAGTGTTGTTTGAATATCGATCAAACTATAGTCTCGAACTTAGTGAGAATTAAGAAAAAGAAAGTTTAACTTACCAGATTACCAAGACAGGAGCAAACTGATTTTGATAACAAAATTTGTGGTAATGAATCGTCAAGATATGGTGCTTAAAATCAATATTCGGTTCAATTGGGTGAATCTAGATAACTACTCTTAGAGTGAGATTATTTGATTTAAAGTCTTCCTGCATGTATTGAATGATTATGATACAATCGGAAATGTGAACCAATTCTTAGAAAAGTGTAAATGCATACCATCTATGGTATCCCCTGCGACTGCTTTCAAGCAAAAATTGCAGAAGAAAACAATATTGGGTAACCGTTGCGACCCCCACTCTATATCATGGTGCAAAGATTAGTTTTGTATCTTGACTTTCTTGCACTGATAATGGGTGTATATACAGCTGATTTTTGAGCCTTTTTTCATCCCCGAAATCAAATCACCATCTTGATCTAAACATCAGATCACTCCTGTAAATCTTTAAATTCTACCATAAAATATCATTTTTCTTATTCTCTCAGTTTGAGAAAAAATAATTTTTCTACCTTTTCAAAAAACGCTTTTTATTCGGTTTGCAAAAACCCATAACCCAACAGGTTATGGGCCCAGCATTTTTCTAAGTCATAAAACTTATTTCTAAAACAAAAATAAGTTGTTGTTGAGTATCATAATCCTTTTCTGCTTAGTACCTTTTCTTTTCACCACTGTTTTGCCTTCTCAAATTTAGATGGATCAACAGACAGTTAAGCTGCTGACCTACAAAGGAAGAGCAAAGGACTTTCCACTCTGGAGCACGAGATTTGTGGCCCTGATGCAGACGAAGGGACTCTACAAATCACTACTTGCGACAGAAGAGCAACATAATGAGCCTTCACCACTAGCCAATGGGCCAAGCAAGGATGAGAAGAAAAACCACAAGGAGCTGAAAGATGCATATAATAAGGAAGTTGCAGACATCAAGAAGAAACGGAGCAATGTGTGGTGCCGTCTGGCACTGACTCTAGTTGCAACAACCTTCATGCTGATGACACATGACTGTATGGGAGATGACGGCATTAGAGATGGAGCAGAGGCTTGGAAGCTTTTGCAGGAGAGATTTCAGAATGTGAGGACGCGGACAGTGGTGACTTTAGTAGCGCAGCTGGCTCGACTACAGCTCGGGGGTTCTGAGGATTCGGATAGCTTCTCCATCAAAGGACAGGAGTTGCTCACAGGACTACAAGAATCAGGAAAAGTAATCTCAGAGACTTTCTTCAACGGTTTGGTCCTCAATGGTCTGCCAAGGAAGTATGAAAATTTTGTTATACAAGAAAGTTTCAACTTGGGAACGACATTCACAGAGTTGAGGAGAAGGCTGCAGAACTTCCATGAGAACACAGCACAGAAACACAAAGGACAAAGTGGTTCAGTGGCAATGGCAGTGAAGCGTGCGTGACTTCAAGAAGGGCCCCAAGAAAAGAAAATGCTTTGTTGTGGGATCCCTGGATACTTTGCCAATAACTGCAGGTGGAAGGGACAGCAAAATGCAGCAAGTGCGGTGGAAAGGCTCGGTCACCTAGACAGGGCAAGCAAGAATAAAAGAGATGGAGGCAAAAATGAGTCATTGGCAATGCGTCTGACTTTGGCTTCAACAGACGAGGAACACTGGGCAGCTCTTAACCAGTTGAAGACAGCAGGCATTCTAGTGGACAATGGTTGTACAGATCACATAGTGAAGAGCATCGAAGCGTTCCTGGGTTTTCTCCCCGTTCAATTTGTGGTCAGCAATCCAAACGGAGAGGCCTCTAGAGTGGTGCGCAGAGGCTGTGTGAGGATCAGCAAACCATCAAACAAAGAATGCGGAATTCCAATGCGAACAAAGAATTCCAATGCGAACTCAAAAATGTTTTGCGTGAGACTGACTATTCCTCAAACCTCTTATCAGTCTCAAGAAGCACGGAGTGGGACATAGCTTCACTTTTGATAAAGGAATTAGCTGCATGAAACTCCAGAAGGGAACTCGGGTAAACTAAAATAAAACAAAATCATTTGTTTACTTCCCCTGCAGCGTTCTGGAAGTCAAGATGAGTTCCAACAGCGTGAAACTTGACAGTGCAAGAAAGTGGCACAGACGATTGGGTCATTTGAATCGAGCGGATATGGCCCGAAATGCACCAGAAATAGTGGGGGAACCCGAGGATGTATGCAATATGTGCACATTGGCAAGATCACAAAGACTCCAGTACCAAGAGTGGCAGAGTCCCAAGCAGAAGAAAAACTGGAGAGGGTGTCCACAGACGTGATGGACCTTTCAGAGTAGAGTCACTGTCAGGGTTCCAATTCTACATGGTGTTTGTAGACCAGTACACAAAGGTTGTGTTTGTGGACTTACTTAAGGCAAAGAGTGAGGCACTGGCCAGCCTGAAGTAGTTTGTTCTCAGTGTGGGGATGCCCAAGAAACAGACAAGACAGAGCAAAGGAGTTTCTCTAAGAGCAGTTAAAGACGTTCTGTTTAGATGCAGGCATTCTACATGAGAAGACCATACCAGAGACGCCTCAACAGAATGGGTTAGCTGAAAAGTGCAACAGGACACTGCTGGAGACGGCAAGATGCTTGCTCATTGACTCGGGTCTTCCCAAGATGATGTGGGGAGCAGCAATTCTCCATGCAACAAAGATCAAGAACTTGGTGGTGAGACGAGGAGAAGAAAAATGCGCAGCAGAGCTGATGCGAGGTATAAAATCTAAGCTTTCAATTAGTAAACCATCTATTTTGGTTGCACAGTCTTCATGAGGAAGCGGGACAGAGACGTCAGCAAACTTGAAACCAAGGCATTGGAAGGAAAGTTTGTGGGTTACAATGAATAAGGCAACGGATACCTGGTGTACGTACCCAATAAACCCAAGGTGGTGGCAGCCCGAGATGTGATCATCAAGAAGTCCGAACTGGGTTCAATCCCTGACAACACAGAGACGCCCGACCTACTAGATGAGAGGTCACCGCAACTGGGGGTCGGGCACCCCGATGATGGTCATCAGGACGATGGCAAAAAAGAGGAGCAGGGCACATCTACTGCAATAAAGGAAGAGTGCCATGACGCAGAGAGCGTGAGCACTCAAGAAACGACATTGACACGAGATGATGGGATGTTGAGGAAACAGCACTAGATGAACAATCTACTGCAACAAGATGGAATCCCAGAGACTCGGAATCACTGGAAGACATTGACACAGATGACTTCTCACAGTCAGAGACAGTTGGCTTCTTTGAGGAGGCACTGGAGCAAGTGGAAAGGACAGAGCTCAGACGGGGAACACGAGCAAGGAATGTTTTGCAATTTTTTGGAGAAGTCAAGACCCATCTTTTTGTGACTGAGGGTGACTAAGTGGAACCCAAAACAGTCTACAAACCAAGCATGATGACGAATGGGACCAGTGGTAACGGGCAATGAATGACGAGGTCAAGGTACTCCAAGACAACGAGCCTTGGGACCTAGTGAGACCACCTACAGACAGGGACGTCATACCGGGAAAATGGGTTTACAAAATGAAATTGGACCCAGTGGTCAAGTCGACAAATACAAAGCACGCTATGTGGCAAAAGTTTCAAACAAATGGAAGGACTGGACTACTTTGAAATTTTTGCGCCTACCTGTAAGCCAGAGACATTCAGGATTCTACTTCAGCTATCAGCGGAGCAAGGTGATGCACCAATTTGATGTCAAGACTGCTTTCCTGCGTTCACCAATTGAGGAAGAAGTGTATCTGGAACAGCCACAGGAGTTTGTAAAACGCAGATCAGATGGGGAAAAGTTAGTATGTCGACTAAATAAATCAATTTATGGTTTGAAACAGGCTGCTTACAACTGGTACAAAGAGCTGGCAAACTTCCTACTGCAACAAGATGGAATCCCAGAGACTCGGAATCCTTGGAAGACTTTGACACAGATGACTTCTCACAGTCAGAGACAGTTGTCTTCTTTGAGAAGGCGCTGGAGCAAGTGGAAAGGACAGAGCTCAGACGGGGAACACGAGCAAGGAATGTTTTGCAATTTTTTGGAGAAGTCAAGACCCATCTTTTTGTGACTGAGGGTGACTAAGTGGAACCCAAAACAGTCTACAAACCAAGCATAATGACAAATGGGACTAGTGGTAACGGGCAATGAATGACGAGGTCAAGGTACTCCAAGACAACGAGACTTGGGACCTAGTGAGACCACTTACAGACAGGGACGTCATACCGGGAAAATGGGTTTACAAAATGAAATTGGACCCAGCGGTCAAGTCGACAAATACAAAGCACGCTATGTGGCAAAAGTTTCAAACAAGTGGAAAGACTGGACTACTTTGAAATTTTTGCGCCTACCTGTAAGCCAGAGACATTCAGGATTCTACTTCAGCTATCAGCGGAGCAAGGTGATGCACCAATTTGATGTCAAGACTGCTTTCCTGCGTTCACCAATTGAGGAAGAAGTGTATCTGGAACAGCCACAGGAGTTTGTAAAACGCAGATCAGATGGGGAAAAGTTAGTATGTCGACTAAATAAATCAATTTATGGTTTGAAACAGGCTGCTTACAACTGGTACAAAGAGCTGGCAAACTTCCTACTGAGACAGGGGTTCACCAGAAGCAGGAAAGATCACTGCTTGTTCGCAAGATCAGAGGCAGAGGATCACATTTTCATCTTGGACTCAGCTGAGGTGTCAAGAACCAGGCCACAGTTGCTGTTTCTTCATCAGAATCAGAATATCAGGGCATGGCAGCAGCAATTGGAGATGTCAATCAGAGTTGTATCAAATTGTGCCAAAACCCAGTCACGCACAAGAGGAGCAAACACATTGAGCCGAAATTCATTCCATTCGGGACAAGACGGAAGATGAGACTATTTCAATTCATTACGTTCCTCTTGACAATATGGCAGGCCCTACCTTCACGGAGACTTTACCCGTATCGAAAGTGGAAACATTCAGAACTGTTTTGATGGGAACAGACCCTACGCAATCAGTTCAAGTCTGAGTGGGGGTGTTAGAATATCAAACAAACTATAGTCTGGAACTTAGTGAAAAATAATAGAAAGAAAGTTTAGCTTAACAGATTACCAAGACAGGACCAAATTGATTTTGATCACAAAATATATGTAAATGAATTGTCAAGAAATGGAGCTTAGAATCAAGATTCGG